>NW_019392673.1:1388309-1988309 GCF_000648675.2 Cimex lectularius | reverse complement strand
GAACTGTTGACTAAATAATTCAAATTGGTTAGAAGCTGACCGAGAGTATATTTTATAGTTCAGCATGTATTTATTTTTTAAAAATGGCTTGAGTACTCTAAGCATGTAGACCTGCATCAATATTATGTGCTGAATTTATTTGATGGTTCAAAATAAAGCTAAGTTAACACCAGAAAGAAGAAGGAATACTGATAACCAGAAAACAAGGTTAAAATCTTATAATTAACAAAATTCTGCCCTGCATTTGAACCTGACATATATGTGGTCTTTTTTCAAGAACACTGGCACCCCGAGGGTTTGTATAACCTCGTAGTTGAAATACCCTTAAAAAAAAGTTCCAATGATTCAAAAATGAAAGACGGTGTAGACATTGACCACTGCAAACACAGATCCGTTTTCTAGTCAAACTTCAGGTACAATTATCACAAATCCGTTCCCTACATTTATACAAGTATTAAGTGCTTAAGTAACAATATTACTTTGGAATACTGCTGCCTATTTACCTCTTGTTTCCATGGATTGTTCTCTATTGTTAATTATTAGAAATGATAAATGGGCATTGACTGAGATCAAATGACTTTTAATGTTCGTTGCCTTGGAAATCTACAGAGCTGTAAATAAACTTTTGTTTCACCCTCTGACGCTTTCCAAATTAGAGCAGAAGAAAAGATATGGTAGTCAAAGCAAGATGTCTCCTCTATGAGAAAAAGAAAATGTTACTGCTGTAAACAGATATTGAATTAAGAAGGAAAATAAGCAACAAATTGAAAAATCAAACTAAACTCTAGGAGAGGGCAGAAGAAGCAAAATGGAATGAAAGACAGATTGAATCTTCTTCGAGTTTTTCCAAACTGTCCAGGAGGGAAAAAAGGAAAATTGAGTAGTACTGGATCTGGATCTAGGCTTGAGCAGGGTGTTGATAAAAATTGAAAAAAGCGTGGGACCCAAAATTGGCCCCTGGGACAATCCTGAAACAATGCTAAGGCTGATGGCGAATTGTTACGGGTAACCTGAAAAGGCCTGCTCCATCAATATACATTAAAATTTTGAACATTTTTCTTCTATCAATGTTATTTTGTAATTTTTTTTTTTATATTTGCTTTAATAAAAATAACAATAATGAAAAAACGCTAAAATGACACGTTTTACTACAAAAATGTTATATGCAATATTATCATAATCCATAATAATTTTGAAATTTTACTTTTTTTTTCTTTTTTTTCTTCTTTTTCAATGGCTTTATGTTCTGAGCATATTAGCCAAAGACAATGTTAATTATGCATATTCGTTTGGGGGGGGGAAGGGTAGCGCGAAAAAAAGGCCACAGGCGATGGTGGGAATCGAACCCACGACCGCGGGATCTATGAGCCGAGAGTCTCTCACGCTAACCACTCGGCTACCGCGGCCCCAAAAATTTTACTTGAACATATAAAAACTACAACTTTTTTAACGCGTTATGAGCACTGGCCCTGCATTCAGACCAGACATACAAGCGGGCTTTTCTGTACATTCGCTTACAAACATTGGCACCCTGAAGGTTCGTACAACCTCGTTGAAATCCCCTCAAAAAATAAATAAATAAAATAAACATTCTCTTATGAGCACCTGACAAAGTAAAAGTATTTACTATTTTTCATAGGCTTTCACATGCAACATATGCAGGCTGTCCGTTAAAAATCTTGTCTCAGATATTTCATTCTTCTAGGTTACATTCAAATTGAAAAGAAAAAAAAGGAAAAAATGTATGTATATATTCATCTTGTTAATTACTAATTTTGCACACAATAATACACTTTTATTAATTCGTCAAAATATATTCAATACTCGATTTTTCAATTGTATAAAAATAATACATTAAAAACAACCAAGTCATTTTTGATAGATGTTAAATTTCTAAAACTAAAATTTAATCAAAAATGACTTTTTAAAAAATCATGACCAGTAGTCCATAATGGTAACAGCTTATTATAAATTGTAACATAAGGCCTCAAACTATCTTACAAACCCCAATCAAACCCAAACAACATCGGAAATTTAACATACAAAATTAAACAATATATATATTTGACAACAATACAAATATTTGATATATTTCAATCCCTTTAACACAAAAGATTAAATTTTAACAGTAGATAAATAGAAAACTGTATTTTATTTTTTTTTTTAAATTAAACCGCAGTATTTTGACAAAATATAACAATAAATAAGAATTTGTTTTCTTAACACGACTGCATATTCACAAAATATATCACATACATTGGTATTGAATCAGAACAGACACACATTGAAAACTGGAACACAAGTCTTGGTCACCAGGCTCTTTCTTGTATTTACAAAAATATACGCCGGACTGTCATGTACATTTAAAACAAAAACTAAAAAAGAAAAAAACAAGGCCCAGCTTGTCATGTAGATCTAAGTGTAGTAGGCACTTGAAGTAGTTGGATAACAGGGTTTTGTTTAACTCCAGACATCTGCCGAATATCTCTTCTGCACTTCCATTTTCTTCAGGTAGGCCTGGGCTTCGGCCTCTGTCATTTTGCCTTGTTCTTGAAAGACTTTCAAGAGAATGCCGTGAACGTCGTGAGCCATTGTTCTCGCATCGCTAAAACGTGAAGAATTAGAGTCTGAATCTTTATTTTCAAACTCGATTTTTTTTACTCACCCACAGACGTAGACATGCCCGTTGTTCTCCCCAAGGACATTCCATATCTGATCAGCATTTTGGGCAAGAAGATGGGTCACGTACACCTTTTCTTTTTGATCCCGAGAAAATGCTACATGCATCTGAAAGAGAGGGGAAAACAGTAAGTACACATTTTATTTTTTGTTTTTAATAAGTGCAACCGAATGACAAAATTACAGACACACCCCTAATTGGTATGATTTGTTAATGTAATGGGTTTGTACTACAAATATTTATTCAAAACACATGAAATAAATATTTTTCTTCATTAAACCTTAATTTTTCAGTAAATAAGAGAAAAAATTATTAAAATACTAAAATTAAACGATTTTGTCTGCGACAAAATTATAGACACATGGGATAAAATCAATTTAAAACAAGGTTATAATATTTTGTGGCATTACCACTCAGTTTTATTATTTCCAGTAATCTTTCTGGAATGGTTTTGTACAAAGTTTGAAAAAATCTTGAGGCAAATTATTTCCAGGCAGTGGTGACAGCTGTTTTAAGTTCATTGACCGAGTTGTACTGCTTGCAGTCTTGAAATACCATCGTCGATAATTTTCCCCATACATTTTCTATAATTTCACTAATTTCGTGGTCCACTTGACCAATTAATATATTACAATTAATTAAGGTTTTTAGTTGAGATAAAAAAGTCAATGGCACGAGCAGGATTCGAACCCACGATCTTCGGCTAGATACGCCGTTGCTCTACCACTTGAGCTATCGTGATCTCAATCCACTCGGGCACTAACTTCCCATCTCAACCCCACCTTTTGAATTTTCCCTCCTTTTTGCCATTTTTGAGCTTTAGTGAAGTATACTTCATTTTAATTCATTAAGTTCACTATTTTTCGTGGTCCCCTCGACCAATTAATATCATACAATTAATTAAGGTTTTTAGTTGAGATAAAAAAGTCAATGGCACGAGCGGGATTCGAACCCACGACCTTCGGCTTGATACGCCGCTGCTCTACCACTTGACCTATCGTGATCTCGATCCACTCGGGCACTAACTTCCCATCTCAACCCCACCTTTTGAATTTTCCCTCCTTTTTGCCATTTTTGAAATATCGTGTAATCTATTTGATTCTCGGCGACAAATGAAATGGCCACAGAGAGCTTTAATGAAGATATACTTCATTTTAATTTATTAAATTCACTACTTTTCGTGGTCTGCTTGACCAATTAATATCTTTCAATTAATTAAGGTTTTTAGTTGAGATAAAGATAGTATCTAGCCGAAGATCATGGGTTCGAATCCCGCTCATGCCATTGTCTTTTTTATCTCAACTAAAAAAATTAATTACTTGTAATTTTCTATATGTTCAAGTCTGGTGAGAATGCAGGCCATTCAAGTTTTTCAATGCTGTTCTGTGAAAACCATTCTTTAACAATTTTTGCATTGTGTATGGGTGTGTTGTCCTGCTGAAATATTGGAGTCCCTTCTCATAAATCGCTGAAACTAGTTTTTTCTTTGTCCTGTAATTTCTTGTAATAATCCGAATTGACTTTTTTTTGGAAGAAAACAAAGATTCCCTTTTTTATTACACCCAATACACCGCCAAATCATCAAAGATCCACCACCCATTTGGCGCCGTGACAAAATTTTTTCTTCTTTAGTTAGATCATGAAAGTAGTATGCGTATCTGTCCGGGCTGTCCAAATTGAATTTTTTTTGTCAGAAAAAATAACTTTTCGCCAATAATCTTCATTTGTCAAAATGTGGTTTTCAGCAAATTTGACATGGGCTAGTTTGTAGTGGGGTTTCAGAGCTTGTTTGCGTTTCAGTTTTCTTCAGACTATATCTTCAGTTTTTTTAAGGAATCTCTGAACAGTTCTAACAGAAACATCAACACCCGCCTTCTCTGCGATGGCTTTTGCAGTTGAAAAGCTGTTTGAAGCAACGCACAGGATGTGTGATTTGTCTCTTCTGGTCAAGGAAGGAGGTCTTCCAGAGCTATGCCCTCTTCCATAGTCTTCACCTAGTCATATTATCTTCGATACCGATGAAAAACTTTGTTTTATGTGTCGGGCGATATCTCGGCAGCTCATTCCATCTTCATTGAGCAAGTGAATCAACTGGCGCTCCTCATCAGAAAATCTTCCTTTGGACATTTTAAAATAACTTTGAATTGCTCCAAATGAACTCACAGTAATCACTTTACTAAGGCACGGTACAGTGAATATTGAATAAACCTTTGTAGTTATAAAATAAACGCAAACAAAATGTGTGTCTGTAATTCTGTCGCAGCTAAATCAAAACAATAGTGTTTATTGAGATGTACTTTGTATAAGATTATCAGATCAAGCCATTTCCAGAGTTAATTTTCTTTTAATATCATGAACAATATTCTAATGGCAAAAGAAATCATTTTTGACTGTTGAAATCCTGATTTTTAATGTGTCTGTTTCACTCGGTTGTAATATTTAAATAAATGTCTTGACAGGAGTCAACAATGAGTAAATGAGTTTTATTTAAAAGTTTAATTAAACAATGGGCATCGTGAATTATAAGAAACAGAAATAGAAGGGAAGCAGACTGAACACTGGCGCGGACGTTCTGGACCTTTCAGGATACACGGTTTAGTCGGGATGTTTAAGGTGTAGAGAAGGTACAGAATTGGCCCGAGCACAATGCCCTGTGGCACTCCCGGTCCCACAGAGCAAGCACAAATTCAACTGAAATAATCATAGTTGTCACTGCTTACTTTTAGATTTCCATTTTCAACAAACGCTTCGAGTTCCTCCTGATATATGAAGTCTTCAGCTTTTTTTCTACATCCAAAATATAGGATTGTGTCTCCAACAGGTTTTCCTAAAAAATCAACAGTTAGATAGTTATTTCTCGTTTTTTTGTTTTTTTTGTTTTTTTTTTGTGTTAATTATTGCCTTTACCTTCTTGTTTTGCTAAAGCTCTCTCTTGGATAAAACCACGGAAAGGTGCCAGACCTGTGCCCGGTCCTATCATGATGATAGGTGTATTTGTTCTCGTCGGGAGTCTATGAAAGATTGAATTAGTTATAAATACATATTTCGAAAGTTTTACTTGAAGAAACTTACTTAAACTGGGATTTCCTAATAAATATAGGAACAAGAGGAAGCGAGTTGGAGTCGTTTGGAATCTTTTTGCCCAACCAACTTGTCGCTACGCCTTCATTTCTTCGCCCAGTCGGCGTATCGTACTCAACTTTAACTGCCGTAATATGTACACACGTTGGATATACCTAATCAATAAAGTTACAATAAATGTAAGTAATCTTAAATATGGAAATTAAAAAAAAAAAATTAAAATCTCTCATAGTAAAATAGTACTTTAGAAGATGATGAAATTGAGTAGTAGCGGCATTGAAGTCTTGGTAATAATTCGCAGATATGGTCGAGTTTAGGCTTTACAGATGGCATATCCTCTAGAATATGCACGATATTACGGTTGTCCTGGTTGATCCATTGGTTGTACATCTGCTTTCCTTCGATTGACGTGCTCGCCATCAATTTGAGCTTTTCAGCCTCTTTTGGATCAGAAGCGTATTCGGCGAGCTCTTTGAGGATATGCGTGCGAGGGTTGGACGTGATATCGATATAATAAGTCAAAGCGGTCTTGTATGAGCAAGGACATGGGAAAGGGTGCTTCTTGCTCGAGTCCTCTAAAATTTCCGTCTATTAGTCAAAATAATGCGACACTCGGAGAAAATAATTACCGTCTGTGTTGGTCAGCGTGAAGATTGTATCCAGATTCACATTTAAAAGCTTTCCAAGCTTGTCGACAAGATCAAGATTGTTCATGGGGTAAACAGCCAAATGATCACCTGTAAATAATTAAATATAATCATTATAAAAAATAAATAAACGAAACATTATAAAAAGAAATGAGTGTTACCTGTGTCATATCTCATTTTAGATCCTTCAATATCAAACTCGATGTGCATACAAGATCTATCCCCACCTTTGTGAAGCTCACGATTGACTTTGACTGGAGCTAAATATGGATTCTTGACATCAAAAGGCCTTAAATAAAACAGACGCAAATTAGTTTTTGACAAACATAAAAAGAAAAATAGAAATTCTATTTATAAAAATCGCATCCAAAATAATACTATGTTAATTTCAATGCTAGGCTATTTTTATTTGGTTTTTTTTATTACTCTTGACTGTACAACTTCTCTTTTTTAAATAAATTTTCTATTTTTCCCCCTAACCGGCTAACACGTCAGCCAGGTATGTACAAGGCAAGGAACCGTAGGAGACCAGGAGGGAGTGCGCAGACTTAACAGGTGGAAAAGTGTAAATTCTCAAAGGGATGGAAGTAACCGATCCCATTTAGAGGAATATGAATAAAAATAGTTTACAATGCTTCGGAAAAGTTCACATCCTTGAACTTTGAAAATAATTCTTTTTTCAATGTCAATTACAATTGAGGTAATGATACAAAAGTTTGACTTACGGTCTTTGGTTTATTAGGGAATGGAGTCTTGCCACTTCGCCAGTATAAACCCTCTCTGGTATGTTGTCGATGTGTTCGGTCAGTTTGTACTGTCGTACGGACACATCTTCACCGGCCCCCTCGATACCGAAATACTCGCAGACTGTGGGCCAGAATTTGTCCTTCCAAGTGATGAAGTCATCTTCAATGCTGTTAACAATAGTACAAGAATATACTAATCTATTCAATGTTTAAAGAGTTGTGATGTGATAAAGCAACACAGACTTTGCATCATCATCGCCGAGGCCGAGCTGGTAGACTCGAGTCCCTCCAAGCTCTTGAAGTCGCTTGTCTACATAAATTGCGACTTCATTGTAATGCTCATACGTCTTGTTCCCAAGCCCGAAAACCTGTGCATAAAACCATTGAGAAAAATTTGAATAAAGCGTTAACTTTTTAAAACTCACTGCATAATTTAAGCCGGTCAGGTCGCCTTCTCCATTTTGCAGCCACTCGTAGAAATCCATCGCATTATCTGTAGGGTCACCTTCTCCATATGTAGCGAGGCAGAATACAGCCATTGAATTTGGAATGTTTTTCATCTGCATGAGATCTTCCTACAAAAATAGCAGAGTTACTTATTATTCATAAATATTCTTACCATATAAATTTATTTATAAGCTGTTATTTATGGTTTACCATATCGTATTCTTCAGGATCTGCGACCATTCCTTTCATCTTATACCTAATGCCCTCTTTGGCGATACGACCTGCAAATTCTTCACCAGTGCCTGTTTGGCTTCCATAAAATACTATTAGACTCCTTCCACTCGCTTTCAATTTCTTGATAAAAGAGTTGTCCGTATTCTGCGGCATAGAGCTCATTGCCATAGGCCTGTTAAAAATTGACCCATTAAAGAAAATTCACTTTTGCCACGGAAATAAAAGCTTACTGTATTGTATATGATTTATCTTTGAGGGACGATTTGCTCTGCCTGTCTTTCATCAGCCACCAAAAGCCGACTCCAGCCAGGGCGAGGAACAGAGCAATGTCCAGAGTCCCGAACAGAGGCTCTTCACTTTCAACTCCCACTTCCTTCAACATTTCTGTTGCATCACCCATGGTTTCTAAAACAAAACAAGTATTTAAATATGATATGTCTTCATGAGGTCAGCAGTGCTATATAGCAGGCTGCATGGACTGACCAAAAGAATGAAGACAAATGGACTATTTAATTTTTTTTAGTGATTTATCTGTTAACCAAACAAAAAGGACCATAAATCTGGAGGAGCTGATACAGATTTTAAATGGATCAGGTTGGCAGGAGCTGGTAAAATACTGTAAGAAAGCATGGCTATGCAGATACTTACTGGTTATACTTTGATGCACTTTAACTATTAGAATTATTCTTATTTATTTGTATTTTTCTTTTTTCTTTTCTCTAATTTGGTATGGATTATTTTATGGTTTTGTTATTATTGTAGATGTACTTTGTTTTCTTGAATTATTATCAAGCAAGGTAACCCCTCCGACGGTCCAGATGACCAGGAGTATTGCTGTATGTCTTTTTTATATTAATTTTGTTTATCGCTTGTGGTAAAGCTAGTTTTAAGATTATTATTACTCATATCGTTAAGTACCAATATGTTTAATTGATTGTGAATATGTTTATTTTATGGTTATGTTAAATATACGCCTGTTATTATTATAATTTGGATAATATTACCACACACATATAAATTTTTTATAATTTTTTTGTCCACGGACACTCTGGATAAAGGTGTGTATGGTATTTGAAGAAAAAAGCTAATTCAGTTGTTACTGCCAAGCTTTTGACCAATTTTAAGGTCATCATGAGCGCAAAACAATATTAAATATGTCTACAGACTGGCTATTTAAGTTTTTTACAGGCTAAAATTTTCTTGAAGAGTGACTCAGTTCTAACATTGTCAAGGACTGTCCCAGTTCACAATCCTGGACAGTGTTAGGGTTGAGTCGGTCTTCAAGAAAATTTAAAAAAAAATTACCTAAATTAACTTGTAAAAATTTTAAATATGTCAATTCGTAGACATAGTTAAAATTGCTTAGCCCTGGTGATAACCTTAAAATAGGCCGAAAGCTTGGCAGTAATAACTAAAATTGTTTGTATTTTTTTCTTCAAGACCACATCTAGTAAGGTTCGTGAGCGAAAAGGTGGTAGATACTTCTAAAATTGAAAACATAATTTTTTTGTCCCAGCGTTCAGTAGATTTACTAAAAAACCTTAAATATGTCAATCCGTAGATATAGTTAAAATTGCTTAGCTCTGGTGATGACCTTAAAATAGGACAAAAGCTTGGCAGTAATAACTGAAATTGTTTTTTTTTCTTCAAGACCACATCCAGAGTCTTCATGAGCAAAAAGGTAGTAGATACTTCTAAACTTGAAAACATAATTTTTTTGTCCCAACGTTCAGTAGATTTACTAAAAAAACTTAAATATGTCAATCCGTAGACATAGTTAAAATTGTTTAGCCCTGGTGATGACCTTAAAATAGGACGAAAGCTTGGCAGTAATAACTGAAATTGTTTGTTTTTTTCTTCAAGACCACAGCCAGAGGGTTCATGAGCAAAAAGGTGGTAGATACTTCTAAACTTGAAAACAATTTTTTTGTCCCAGCGTTCAGTAGATTTACTCCCAAGTAAATTTCAAAGATCTGGCAAAATTTCAATTAATTAAAATTTTTAGTTGAGATAAAATAGTCAGTGTCACGAGCGGGATTCGAACCCACGATCTTCGGCTTCCGAGTGGATCGAGTCACGATAGCTCAAGTGGAAGAGCAGCGGCGTATTTAGCCGGAGATTAACCTAAAAAACCTTAATGAATTGAAATATATTAATTGGTCAAGCGGACCACGAAACTAGTGAATCTGGCAAAATTTTACAACTCCAATTGTAAGCTGAACAAGGCAAAGTTTATAGATGTTCTAAACCAAACGAGTGTAATATAATACAATTATATTTATCTACGAATAAGTTAGTTGGAAATGTTCTTTTTTTTTTCTTTTTAGTTACCAGACAATTACACATCCGTCGAAGTATGCTACCGATTTAACGACACAGTTAAGTAAATTCGGCAGAACTACTAACAACAAGTAAACAACTAATAAAACACGCGCATAATGTTTACACCGACGAAGATAAAATTGTTTGTTAAATAAATATTTTATCGTGACTGTCCGTTTTCGCGTCGAGATAACTATCCACACTGATATCACTGTGATTCTAATTTTGCAAATAATTGTCGTGTTAAGAATCTCTACAAGGATCTTAATTGACGGTTCAATCTTTTAAACTGTTTTTATCATAAGGATGTAAACAAAAAAGCTGTGGAATTTTATTGATCGTAAAAGATCAGCAAGACACGTGAAAAAAATTCTGTCAATAATAAATTCAAGGCGCTAATAATATATGCAATTTTTAAACAGACATGTAAAAAGGTAGTCTTAAAAGTTATGAAAACCAATACAGCGCGAATATCTTCAGAATCCACCAATATCCTAGATTTTCCTTCATCTTCGTACAATTTTCTGCTTAAAATCTCTTAATTTTTAATACAATACTAATTAACTGTTAAGTTAAAATTGTTAACTCCTTAATGACCAATGGTTAAATGAAAATCCCCGATGGATCAATATTTTGTGTAGATGTCGACAGATGGATCCGTAAATTCTCGCTGTTCGACCTTGGTATATAACAAGCGTTTCGGCCTTATGCAATCTGTCTGTCCTAGACAAATCACTGGGTCCGGCGGAGTAGTTAATATTGACAAAAAAGAAAAAACACCTTATAATTTAATAAAACTTAATTGCCCTGGTATTGTTTTGCATTTAAAATAAGTAGGTCAAAGAATTTAAAAATGTTTATTTATTAAGTCCTCAACACAGTCTATACTTCACAAAAGCACGTGCATTAATTTATCGACATCCTCGCCAAATAAATATTTTCACTGTCACAACCACGAACAATTTTATTCTTTACAATTTAAGCGTTTTTAAATTTCATTTAAGATGCATTTATATTGAAAAGAACGTGGATAACTTATTTAGTTGTTCGGCTTTAGCAGAAACAGATTCATACATATTCATGCTGAACCGGCACCGGGTTACTTTTGGGTCTTCGGTTCCTCACTGACGATGGCACGGTGACGAAACGCCTTGAGTAATTCAACGAACTCGCGAGTGAAAACGGACCCAATTAGTAACACGATTCTCTCTCTTTCACACTATTTTTATCATTTTTACTTTTAATTAGACTGAAACGACAGAATTGAACAAAAGATTTGGATAACTAAGAAGTCTGCAAAGACCATAAATCAGCTATGACTGTAATAAACACTCTACAAATCAAACGGTGCGATTACCTAGTCGATAAAATCAAACAAATAAAGCAAAAAGAAACTCACCAAACATGGATTTTTTTTAATACTGGTTGAGACAATGTCCCATAGCCGGTTTGAGAAAAATTAAAACGAATCACCCTCAAACAAAAAATATTATTAACACAACCAAAGAATATCCTCCAAAAGTCCAAAACTTAAATGGAGAGAGCTTAATGAGTTCAATAATCATGACCCCTAGGCATGAACAGGGTGTTTGAATTTAGGAAGTTAAAAAAAAACTTCCAGATAAACCTGGGTACCAAAAAAAGCACCAAATGCAGTATCATTGGTGGATCTAGAACGTTAGAAGGAATTGTCACTTTCGAAGTCAGCAGCGGGGTGCTGTTGGGTAGCATGGGACTGTCACGCCGTTCAGGACCCCGGATACAAATACTTGAAGCCCATGAGAAAATACTCCACTATCTTTAAAAATGATCCACGCGATTGAGAGATGTACTTAGTTTAATTTTAATAGATACCAAAACAAGGACTGTCATATCGGGATAGGTACGCAAAATAAGGTTACACTCTACTGGTTCCAAGGACATGCAGGAATATGGGGGAACGAGGAAGCCGATGCCCTTGCTACAAATGCTTCTACGGCATAGGGATTCACATTATCAACCAATTTTAGACAAAAGATGAAAATGAGAAAACAGTTTAATTCACACACGCTCAGAAACAACCTAAGAAGATTCTAGCGAAATTCGGAAGGAAAGAAGCAACAAAATGCATCCAAGGAAGCAGGAAAAGACATCTAATTCTAACAGGAATCTTAAAAGTACACTGCTTATTGGTCATTTGAAGAAGGTTGGTACAATCCAACACGGTGTAGAATTTGTAGGAGAGACATCAACGCATCAACTAACAAACTATGGCGCTGTGGTGTACAACGTAACAGTAGAACCAATCAAAACCGGGCCTACTAATCAAATTTCTTGATGAACGACTCGACGGTCGTAATGACAGAACGGGGATACGACAGCCTTCAAAGGCCGTAGTTATATTCCACAAATATTATATCTACATCTATGGGCAGTTTGAACTTTGAAGGCCATACGACGTTTTGTTGCTTGTTAGGCAAAGAAACGGAAACTCTTCTTAAAAGAAATAAAGCTTGCGATGAAAATGGATTGTGTATGAGAATGGACGTCAGACAGGCCAGTGGTTAATGTGCCTGCCAAAACCAAATTTACACCCAACAACCAATGGTAGAGTCATTATTTCTCCTGTTTGCCTACTGCATCGAAATTGGCCGAGAGTATCAAAACTTAGCAAAAAACCAACCTCAATTGGTAAATCAAAAATATAGTTCCTATACGCCAAATATAATTATCATTTCAGATAGTCAGACAGCCATCACTAAGCTCAAATATCATTAGCTCAAAGATGGTGTTGAATTGCAAAACTAAACTAAATTAATTAATCTTTTTAAAAAGACAATTTATACTCACAGTAAGTTGTTTTCAATGATCCGGATTTCGAGCCTACAGCTCATCATCAGGTTGAAGGAGCTCTACAATCTGACGATGAGCTGTAGTCTCGAAATCCGGATCGTTGAAAACTACTTACTGTGAGGAGGAACTCTTTTTAATAAGACTGAACAACACACTCACTTCACCATTTTTCATTTCTATTAAATAAATAATGTACAAAATAAACTTAAATAAAAGTAGGAAGAAACAAGAGAGCGGACGCCTGTATCAATCTTCATGAAATTTGGTCAAAATATCCCAATTTATGAAACTAAGGAAATATCAAAAGTCTAAAAAAACATTTGAAAAGTATATTTTTTTCCGATTTATCCAAATTGAAGCCTCGGTTGCGAGATAGCGACTTTGGCCTGTTGCTACTTCAAATTGATTCCCTGTATCAATCTTCATGAAATTTGGTCAAAATATCCCCAAACAATTTATGAAACTAAGGAAATATCAAAAGTCTAAAAAAACATTTGAAAAGTATTTTTTTTTTCGATTTATCCAAATTGAAGCCTCGGTTGCGAGTTAGCGACTTTGGCCTGTTGCTACTTATTGCAAGAAAAGGGGCTGCTATGCCGCTGATATGCTTTTTGTAACAGAGGGATCCACATTATTAGTGAGCATATTAAACAAGAAGACAGGCAAAAGTGAGGAAACATTGGAATTGGACTAGATACGGGCAATCGACAAACCTGACAAGATTTGAAAAGAGACAACAGAATGCACCAAGGAAGCAGGAAAAACGCCGAACCTAGTAGGATTCCTAACGGAGCACTGCGAGTTCCCGAGAACTCATCGACAACAAGACAAGAGGATCTTTAGCGTCCGCACCTGGCCTATTTAGCCTTATCGGACGTTTTGATTCTCAAGATGAGAGCTGACGCACCTCCGCATACGACGGAATGGTGTTACCGCCGCAGAATTGGTGTAGAGGCCCTCTGCCCCTAAAGGCCGAGACAACCTCTCTCTCCGCTTGTCCACTCCGAATGGTCGGGCCCGCATTGTGCATCGGGTCGTATGCCGCACGCAAAGGGATAACAGACGAAATACCTCAGCCTGATCTCGCGCGTACTCCCTAGATAGAGAAGGTCACTCTATCTCCCTGAATATAGGGGCTCCCCTAGCGTAGAAACTTCCGGGAACGCCCCGGCAGCGGTTTAGTTTGAAGTGGAATTGCTAACCACACCCTAGATGAGCACCGCCTACGGTAAAGTCTCTTATCGAGCTCACCTGCTATGCGCATTCGAGGGACGCCATAGGCTCAGCCTAGGTGGTCCGATCCTTCTCTTCCCCAAGGGCACCACGCCGGTCACAACAATGCAAAGCATACTCGAGTCAGAGACACCGATTCACTACCCGTTTCCATTCGCTTAACCACGCATTCGAGGGACTGTAGCATGATCATCGCGTCCTCAACGCTTACACGCTGTCGTCCGGTCGCAACGTCTCCCGTGAAGCCGGGGGGATTTACGCTGGCCATACGCAAGCTTCACGAAGGTCACAGATAGAAGACAGCCTCTGTCTAAGTTCTCGCCAGGGGCATCACCACGCGCCACCACGAATCCGTTCCCAGTGTAACTAGGGCTGAATTTGGAAGGTTTAGTTACCCCGTGGTACAGACGGCCATACACCATCCCCCGTCTATGCAGACAGGATCTAGTGCACTGGCCCTCGTGTGACTCTGCTAAGGCACCCGCCGCCCATGCCGACCCTAGGCCGACACGAGTACAGCTTGTGCTTTAGAGAGGTTGCCACGCCCACTGGGCTGCACCTTTATTTTGTGCCGGATACCCCCCTTGCAACCAAGGGTTAGGAGGGGTCACAGGATTGAATGAAGGAACTCGGATTGAGAAAAAGGGCCGTGGATGAGAACACGTGGTGAGCCGTTTCGGCACTGCGGAGTATGGGCATTTGAGGAAGATGCTTATAAGATTCTGCAAAGAAGCAGAGAACGCACCTACTTATAAACCGTGATGCTACACTTATCCGCAGAAGGAAATGCTTTGTGATGAACAACGAGACCTTAGAAAAAAATGGAACCACTAAACCCGGTCTTAATAGTCAAATTCCTTGAATAATTAGAATCCATCGGTGTGCTGTGATGTGTAACACTGTGTAAGTATAAAACGGGGTAACAATAACTTTTAAATGGCGCAGAATGCCAAATCACCAAGAATTTTTGTACCTCACATCTCTACATACGGAGCAGAACTGAGGGTACCAAGAAGCCACTAACCACCAAGCCATTCCAGTTCCTTACTACGTCTCTAACCTCCTATCCACTATCCAACCTGACTTGAAGCAAGAAAACAATCAAGAAAAGAATATTATAGTGAGATTTCAGCCGTTGCCTATGGAATGATGACGCAAAAATTTGGTAATTTTCGTCTGCTTATCCTAGCTTGTGTGGTCTGTCCAACGCGTTCGGCATTTCGACGAAAGAATTTCATATTTTTCCGCTTTTTGATCATCTGCTCTGAATTGTTGAGTCAATGAGACGTCTCGTCTTTCCTCCCTGGTGAAATTCAATGGTCTGTATAGTATAATCGACTCAGGAATAGGGACAAAAAATTTTTTGTTTGTCCTATTGTTCACTCCGTGACTCAATTCTCCCTTGTGCACATTTTTTTTTTAATTATGCGAATTGTAATTTGTTTTAAAAGTCCCTGCTATCGTTCTGTTTTAGAGACCGATTAAGAAAATGTATAACTTTCCTTGGCTGTTTTCCCACAGCCTTTTGAAATATATGCCATTAGTGTTAAGTCCATTCCCAACCGGTTTACGATTTTCGTCTCATGGGCCTGTACGTCATCATCAACACCGTCCGTCCTTGACACCCGTCTTTGAGCTGAGAGTTATCATTTTTTAATATAACTCAAACGATCGTTTTGGCAATTTTAAGAAAGAAAATTTAACAGTATAAAATGGTTTTTGAATTATGATGGAGTTATTCATTATAAAATTATGGTTCTGTTTAACAAACTGGTTTTGTAGTCAACCGGATTTCGGGCATTATTAGATTATGCAAATAATCATAAGCAATCTGCATGGAAAACGTACTTCCAAGGACTAATCCTGACTTCTATACCTCAGACAACCCAACAACAACCCCTTCTTGCATTCTTGCCGACGTCAAAGCCATGCTTTCTTCTGATCAACATCCTGCAATTGAGGAGCTCCACGAACAGGTCAAACAAATAGCCAAAAGGAGCAAAACAGTCGCTTCCGACTACTCTATAAACTACTTGAACGAAAAAATCTAACGTGTCAAAAAAACGAACTGCCATTATACAAAACACTACTGAAACCGATTTGGCCACATGGACCAGGACTATGAGGCATCACTAAGCCTACCATATCTAACCAATTCAGTCTTTCCAATCTAAAGTCCTCAGAATCAATGTTCATTCTAGTATTACTAGCCGTGCTTTCCTCTGATCCCGACCCTACAATTGCTTCGGAGAAGCTCCATGCATATGTCCAATAAGTAGCAGAATGAAGCAAAACAGACGTTTTGGACTGCTGTGTTAACTAGTGGAACGAAAATCTAACAAGTCGTCAACAAAACAAAGTGACGCTATACAAAATTCTACTGAAACCGATTTGGCCATATGGACTGGGACTATGGGGCACCACTAGGCCCTATTTATATCCAGCGAATTCAGTCCTCAGAATCATAGTCAACGCTCTACACTAGTACTACTAGTCCATATTTCAACCGTGCTTTCTTTCTGATCCCCATTCTACAATTGCTTCGGAGGGGAGCTCCATGAACACGTGCAATGAATAGACGAATGAAACAAACTTTGGAGGATAGAGATTAGTGAAAACAAATGCACCCATGTTACATTTACCCTCCGAAGCAAAACCACTAACGCGATATTTCTCAAAAGCATTCCTATCCATAAAATTTACTGAGCACCTTGGATTCTACCTTGACACGTTTAACCTGGAACCGACATATAAAAAGAAAAAGACGGGTACTGAACAGGACTACTCTATAAACAACTTGGACGAAAACTTACAAAACCGATTTGAGAATATGGACTTGGAAACAATTATTTCAAACGAATTCTCATCACTAATGCACTTGTGTGCAATTGTGTCACTTCCCCAGATCGTAAATCAAAAAAAAGGCACAGTAGATTTATAAAAAAAATTATTTGAATTTTGAATTGATTTCTTTCTGAATTGTTTTTTTAATTGAATTTCCTCTTAAAAGTAGACATACAAAAAATAAAAGCCCTCCTCATATCATTGGAGAGGCGATAATCAAGACCAATTGACTGACCTTGTTCTTGACATTGGCCAATTGCACAGTCAATTCTGAATACTTGCACACATCACAATCCTTTGTAGAAAATACCTACTGGGTTTTAAATCAGAAAAATGCTTTCATGTTCGATTATTATTTAATATAAATGTTGTGCTTAGGATCACGGTGAAGACCAGAAGTTCAACTTTGTGGTCTGAAAGATTGTTTCCATTTCAAATAGAATTTTTGTAGCTTACAAATGTAAAAAATTAACGTTACGCATTGAATTCTAAATCAAATTTCCGAAAATTGCAGATGGTCTAAAAACCCGAAGGCAAAGACAAGTGCTTCAACCAAAAATTGACGCGAGCAGATTATGCAAGTAAAAACTCTTAAGATAAAGATAAACGGGTTACGAACAGTGTAGATTGCTTATCACTCCCCGGTGTAGTAAGTGCCTGTAAAAATTAAAATTCATAAATTAACAATCTGGACAAGAGACGAAATTTGAATCCTTTGATTGCTCCCACTTATGGATTATATGCTAGAACATTAAGAAAATTAAATCATAAACTCATTGTGCCTACAATAATTCATGAGGAGTCCCAATACTTCAACGAAGAAATGCCAACAGGTCGTTTCAGCATTAATCAGTAAAACTGACGATTTACAGTGATAAGTGGATCTATATACCGAAGCTATTCAGCAAGTATGGATTTTCCTACGGCACTATGATTAATAGGAAATAAAATATCATATAATTTTCTATATTGCCACCTATCAGAGGAGCATAAGTTCTGCATACAACGTAACTTAAATAACGTTGTTTTATTCTCTAGTCGAAAAAAGCAAAAATTTTGTGAAATTAATGCGAGCATTCTGGATCAACGTATGGTCTTAAAGAAGAAGAAAGCAAATTTAGTTGCTTTGACCAAGCTTATAGGCCGATATAGGCCCTGATGATGACCTTAAAATAGGTCGAAAGCTTGGCATTAGCAATTAAATTTGCTAGACCTTAAGATAAGTCGCAAGCTTGGCATTAGCAATTAAATTTGCTAGACCTTAAGATAAGTCGAAAGCTTGGCATTAGCAATTAAATTTGCTAGACCTTAAAATAGGTCGAAAGCTTGGCATTAGCAATTAAATTTGCTTTCTTCTTCTTCAAGTTCGTTCCAGAGTGTTCTTAAGTAAAAAAGTGGTCGATACTGCTACATTTAAGACTGATTAGCTTTTTATGAATGCACGTTCTTTTATTTATCTACACGTCTATCTACATAAAGTAATCAAAATCACTTGTGACATTGAGAACGGTCATGTTAGAAAAATGTCGATAAAAAATCGAACCATGTCATGATCAAGTGAGTTAAAACCTTTTGTCAATAAAACGTTCGATTCCTCCCCTCTTTAAACAAGAATGGCACGGCTTCTTTTTATTTTTCTGCCAGCCCCGGGAAAGGACTTAATTTATGGATTACGAAAGCCAAAACCACGATGGCATCTAGAAGCATACGAAGACAATCAATGTAGCAATGAACCCAGCAGCATTCCAGGATAAAGGTGAGGAAAAGGACCGATACAACCATGATGGGAAAATCTTTACAATAACCGGTTTCTGTCACAAAAATAAAAGTGTTGTTCCAGTTTGCTTTCAACGTAGTTGGTATAGAGTCATTATTTATTATTATTCATGCCGCGTCAAAGTCATTAGAATTTCCGACACGTAAGAAAAAAAGAGCAAGGATGAGAAGTCAATATCGTTCAAATTGTGGCAAGAGATCGTACACGTTGAGTAAATTGTATATAATCGCAATGTAATAAATGTATGTAATATGCAATGTAATCAAGTTGACATTTTCTAATCGTATAAGGTGCTGAACTGAAAAGTAGTTCGATAAAAATTAACTAACAAAATTACAGATAGCTCTGAGTGAATTGTAATTTATTAGCGTAAATTTAGAGGCTATTCCCAACTACGCCGAGGAATATCGAGTATTCTAGGGAAGTGTGCATGTAATTTATTAGCGTAAATGAAGGGGCTATTCCCAATTACCTCGAGGAATATCGAGTACTCTAGAATAATATGAAAGTAATTTATTAGCGTAAATGGAGGGGCTATTCCCAACTACCTCGAGGAATATCGAGTATTCTAGGATAGTGTGAATGTAATTTATTAGCGTAAATGGAGGGGCTATTCCCAACTACCGCGAGGAATATCGATTACTCTAGAATAATATGCAAGTAATTTATTAGCGTAAATGGAGGGGCTATTCCCAATTACCTCGAGGAATATCAAGTATTCTAGGATAGTGTGAATGTAATTTATTAGCGTAAATGAAGAGGCTATTCCAAACTACCCCGAGGATGTCGAGTACACTGTGATAGTGTGAACGCATTGTGGGTGTGAATGTAATTTATTAGCGTAAATGGAGAGGCTATTCCCAATTACCCCGAGGATATCGAGTATTCTAGGGAAGTGTGCATGTAATTTATTAGCGTAAATGAAGGGGCTTATCCCCAATTATCCCGAGGAATATCGAATACACTGTTGTAGTGTGAATGCTAACCAGACATGTTTTATCTTTTGTTTTAAGTGTCTGTGTTATTTTATCTACAATTGCGGCGGATCTGAAGTAGCATTAGGGTAAAGAAAAGAGGCGGCTACCGTCGTGATTTGTCTGATTACAACTTGCATGTAGAAACATGAAAAGCCATTAACAGGATAAAACCCGGGAAAGGCAGGAAAAGACAAGCAAAGAAAGAGAGGGCTGGAAAATCCTGGCTAAAAGAAACCAATTAAGCACAATGTCGGCAGTAGTTGTACTCTAATAGGTAATAAATAAAAAAGAACACCTTTTCTACCCAATCGGGCTTAGAAATGTCTAATGATGTGATTAATCTGCTACAAGGAATAATCATAATAATTGCTGAGTTAAAGTGGGATATATTTTACATTAATTTATGTCTATGACAAGTTATGCGCGCCTGTCATTTACGTTACTGAATTACGAATAAAATAATAATCTTCATCCATTACCAACTGCCAAACCATTGACAAAGATAATCAGACAATTGTCAATCATGTACTGTAAATGACAGGAAAGTCGGATAGAGTTAACAAGAGTCGATATAGTCATCACACCAAATGTACAGCAGCATCTCTATCCGGCAAAATATTTTAATAAAATTTAAAATGCAAAAATTCAAATCGATATGAAAATTTCAGGCAATTTTACGACCTTCGGGATTCCTCTTAAAACAACAAAATCTTATCTATTATGCAATTTGAATTTGTACTGCCTCGAAAGCCTGAGTGATTCAGATAATAATGTCAAATCACCGATAACGATACATATATTCAACAGAAACATTTGTAAATACATATGGAAATTAAATGAGATCTGAAAATAATTGGAGATCTAAGTAATTTTACACAAGTGAACGAATTCAACACTACATAATTAAGCACGGCCAGGTCCGTTGTAACAAAACAACATGCCATTTCATTCATCAATTATTCGGTTTCTGGATTTTGTACTTTGGTCGTTTCCGATCATTTTGGCCTGGCAGTCCTCGCTGTTTTTGCCATCACCTTGACCAGACCAAAACGATCGTATTCGCTCCGCGACCTCAAGAGAGCAGCTCATGCTTTGTTTTTATTTAAATTTACCAATGAAATTTTGTTTTCCTAATTTTTGTCTTTTTATCGTACTGTATTCAATGCAATGGAATCTCGTGGATTAGGGTTGTGGTGATGACCACCACCAGTGACACCATGAGACTCTATTACGTAGTAAAGGCTGGTCGATAGAAGGTACTGTATTCGGTTTAATCATACATCTCCTTATTATATATTTGGTATTTCTTTACCAAATATAATCAAAAGCAAAGAGAGGATAATTTAAAATGTGTGGTATTTAATGACCGTTAAATAATCATAACTTAAAATTGTTATTAATGATCACGACTGGTTCTTGGTTAGAGAAGAAGAAAGGGTTTTAATTTCTTGTTTGATAGTAGTCGTAAATTCATAAATCGACTCACCCAGCTAAACGGTTCGACGTGTCGGGATGGCAGGGAGGAAGGGTCCAGCGGATGGTCACCTTGGAGAAGGCTATCAATCTGTCATAACCCGAGCAATCGTCCCTAGGAGTTTTTCAGTGAAACACACAAACTGGAGCCTCGTCCGCAGAAGACTGACGCGGCACGGCCGTGAACCGTTTCGATACTTCGACGGAGTGGGGCAGTGCGTCGCGTTTTTTCGCCCCATCAGCCGCAGTGATTCAGCAGAATCGACTCTGGCCACAAGAAAGCGGAGAGTCGAGGCAGGATTCTTCGCGAATCCGTAGGGGGGATAGAAAATCAGAACGTACAAAGATGAAATTAAATCATTTTGTTTAATTGTCAGTCTTACAGATATTTTTTTTTTTACCGAAAACCAACCAGTTTATCTGAGAAAGAACGAATTTTTCTTACGAGTTTTTCAACGATTAAACATTTCTGTTCGCTAAGCTTATCTTGATGAAAATTGCAATTCATCCTGCAGAACAGTTATGTAACATAAATGTATAACGTACAATCAATTAGGGTCAAAACAAGTTTATGTAATGTTAACATGTTTTGAACTGAAAGCAAAGTAGCAGTAAGAAATCGCAGTGAAAGTGCAAGACTTGGCGCAGCGGGAGCAGCCGTCCTGGAGGACGAACGTTGATCTAACAGATCCGGATCACCCTAAGAAAAGCTTTAAATTACATCAATGCACAAAATATCAAAAATCCAATAATTTTTTTCGGATAGCCTGTCTGTTGCTATCCCCAAAAGTGCAAACATCAACATCCAACGATCTCGGCAATCAGCAAATTGGCACTTGATCTGTTGATCTGAAATGGCAATGTCTACTTCATATGGGTAAAAGGACATAGCAATACTTACAACAGAGTAGATCTACTTTCAGTTCAATATCTGGAAACCCATTCAGGGATATCTCGAGCATGGATAATAACGCTCAGAAAAGTGATTCGGCTAAAGTGGCAAAGAGAGTATATGTCTAAATACCTCAAGGGACGTTACTATGCGGACATTCAGCCAGGCTTGCAAACTAATCCCTGGTTCAGCAAAGTAAACAGACCCAAGAGATTTTTCACCTCATTATGTGGACTACATTTTAATCACAATAGGCTGTCACAATACCTACATAAAAAAAAGATTAATAGACAACGAAATACGTCCGTGTGATATGTTTCAGTGCCTGACGCTAAACTTGCCATCCTAGCATGCCCACACAGCTCAGTTGGAAGAGATGACCTCTTCATACGGTTAATAGAAAAGAAACGGCCATTACCACCTTCAGTTAACCTAATATTGATGCACACAGCGGATTTAGATATTATGGACTTGGTTTACAAAATTGTACTTGAAAATGACATCGATTTAGCTAAGTAGATCAACATGAAACTCCCAAAACCGCACAAGATTACGCACAATTAATTAAGGTTTTTAGTTGAGATAAAAAAAGTCAATGGCACGAGCGGGATTCGAACCCACGATCTTCGGCTTGATACGCGGCTGCTCTACCACTTGAGCTATCGTGACCTCGATCCAATCGGACACCAACTTCCCATTTCAACCGCACCTTTTGAATTTTCCCTCCTTTTTGCCATTTTTCTCTTCGTGCCATTGACTTTTTCATCTCAACTAAAAACCTTAATTAATTGTTATATATTAATTGGTCAAGCGGACCACGAAATTAGTGAATGACGCACAACATTACCCTAAATAACATATTTCCTTAAATATGCTGCTTTAGGTATGGTAGTGCAAAACTTAAATTTTTATGGATTTTAAAGGGACAAAACAAATTCAAATGTACCTGTAATTAGGTTAGTTAATAATATTTTAAAAAACTGTTTTGCTAGCTAAGGCAGTTGAAATACCACTACGTATGCAAATACAATTTCTGGCGAATTATTTGACGATTCCATTTTATTTCATTTTCCTTTTCGACGTGTAAATAATTCTGTAAAGCATGAGTTCAAACAACATCAAGTTATGACCTGGAGCTTATTTCAGACGCTAATTAAAACGCTAATAAAACTACTGTAGTTTTCAACTAGCAATAATCGCAACACTGATTATTATTCATTGATGACGATATTGCCACTGCGCAATATATAAGTACACGGTCTACCAAGTCCAAACACTTTCTGTTGGAAAATGGAAAAGGCATAACGAATACTATAAGAGATATTATACAAGCAAAAAAACTAAAAAAGTACAAGCGAATTACACCCTAGCCAAGCCCTTGGACTAACCCCCAACGATTTTCCACGCTTAATTCCATGCAATTCTATGTGCACATGAATTAATACAGAAAAATATGAAAGGTGCGCAGATATACATACTCTCAGGCAGCTACAATTAAATGCATTGTTTTCACTCCAAACTTGTCTAGGAGTGTCTAAATTGCCTAATGGCTCGAGGAAAGCACAATAAGATTATTATAAAGTGGGTTCCGAGCATGAAGGTATAGAAGGAACAGGCTGATCAACTAGCCAAAAAAGGGGGCAGCCCTCTCAACAGGGACTAGAACTACGACTAAGTACTCCAGAGTGTTGGAAATGGTAAAATGGATTGAGAAAGAAAACTCAAACGGTGGACAAATAATCCAGGTGTGAGACCAGGTAAAAGATTTATAAACATCTCAAAACGGAAGGCGAAATAACTCCTCTCTCTCAGCCGTACCGACGGACGCCACATGGAACCAGGTCGGGTCAATGAATCAAAACGGGTCGGGACGCAGGTAGTGTACAACCGTTCGGCCTCCGGGTTGAAAGTGTCAACTATCACCTTAAGGTGCCCCTACTCTATCAAGCGGCTTGATCAAATGCTTGAACCCCCGATTGATGGGAGCTTCAATCAACCCTTCAATCTTTCGGTCAAAACTTCCTCGATCCTCATCAGTGGAAGCCGTGAAGTGGACCAGTGCGTTTCGCTGTTTGATTTTTTGTTTTGTTTCGGTGCTGAATGGTTTCAAATACAGATTTGGGCTTCCTAGTCTTAACATTGGTTGCCGTGAAGCAGCATTAATTTTTTGTTTCAATTGCTTTACATTGTAATCCGGTTTTAGCACTTTCAATGCCCCCACGATTTTCTCTAGCGCCGCACTTTTTTTATTTCTATTGAAATAATCTTTACACTTTACTTTCCACAATTCGGGACTATCACAATATAAATCTATCAACAAACTGATGAACTCCCGCTCCGAGTTTTCGGGAAACGCGGTTTCGGTAGTGGACGCCATGACTTCCACCGAGTGACTGACGCAATGCTTGATGAAAATTGCCCTACACTATCAAGCCGCTTAATCATCTGCTTGAGTCATTCAAACTTCCTATCAATCACCGTCAATGCTTGCTTCAAGCTTCAATCCGGTTTCTACACTATCAATCACGCTTGATACAATCGATTTACTCAAGCATTTAGTGTAGGGGCACCTTTAAGAAGATGGACAAGGCTCAGCCTTAAACATGCCGGCTCTGCCATGAGGAACCAGAGTCGGCACATATCCTTCGGGATGTAAAGCGTTAGCCTGTTTATGGTACAGCCACTTCGGTAGGACATTTCTGACAACCAACGAGATCCATGAAGAAGCATCAAAGAAAGTGCTCAGTTTTATAAGGGAGAGCGCGCTTTCCAAAGTATAGCTATAAACTATAGGGTTTAGGAGCAGTGGAGGAAAGTATTGTATTCAGCATCAATCCCCCAATAAACCATAAAAAGTACAACTCACGTATTTAGTTAAGGAAGGAAACCAACAAACAAGCATACAATTTATTGAATGGGTTCCATGCCAATTTACAAATGCCCTTAATTTTCAGGTGGTGCATCAATCGGAATCAGTATCTATCTTTACGACATACTTGTACATTGTACTTTTTTATTATGAAACAAACTTGGGACCTTTTCCGTTATTGTGCATCCGGCCCCACTCGACCGCTAAGATCTCTCTCCGGTCACTTAAGGAAATGCACCTTTAAAGGAAATCATATATACTGAAACATTTTATTTTAGTGTGTGGTGATTTTAAACTGTCCGGCAACTTACATCGGTATTACATCCCAATATCTGGACAAGAGAGTAAAGCAACATATCTATGATTGCAAAAACCTAAGCAAATGCTACAGCACTCGCTACTCACCATCTTGAACACCAACACAATTTCGGCTTCAAAAATCCAAAAGTATTACACACAGAACAAAACAAACATAAACGTAATTTTTTAGAAATGGTTTATATCAACAGAGATAAACACAGCATCAATTACAGAACAGATACATGTAAACTCAGTCGCAGCTACGTCAATATCATTGATCAAATTCAATACAGATAACATACCTATATCATCATATTACATTCCACACATCAAATATTTTTCACATAGTCTAATTTCCCAACAATTTAGCTTTCCTTTTCCTATTTTATCACTTTCTATATAATCCTGAAAGGATAATCTGACCGAACCATTACCAACACAATTTTTCCCTTCGTCGGCTCTTTTCACCTCAAAGAAGCCGACGCCTTATACAAAAATGTCTTTCCTATACCGACATCTTTCCCCACCCCTTCAAAATCCAACGTATATAAACACAAAATAGCAAAATCTCACTGGCACTCTCGACACGACACGCAAGAATGGCACAATTACACAGAAGACACACTTTAAGGGAGTAGAAATACTTTTATGAATATATAAAAAAATATATTTTGCATTGTATGAATTCAGTTTTCCACATCCAAAATGTAATTGTAATATGTAAACAATGTTTGTAAATCCAAGGCCCTGAAGATGATCTCAATAAAGATCGAAACGTTGGCACGATAAAGAAAATGTTTTTCTGAAACCTACATCACACCAGANTCCATAAGTGCTTCAATCGGCACATATGATTGTCTAAGATCTTGGAAGCACAGGAGAATAAAACATATTTTATCTCGAGGGCACTCTCGACACGCAAGAATGACACAATTACACAGAAGACAAACACTTTGAGCCCTGAAGATGTTCTCAATAAAGATCGAAACGTTGGCACGATAAAGAAAATGTTTTTCTGAAACCTACATCACACCAGACCGCATCTCACGATTTCTAAATAAATATTTTATTTTAGGTAATTCGTGTAATAATAATTAAGAGTATAAATTGGTAATGAAGGAGATCACGTTTGAGTCCCTGGGGGCCAAAATTCAACTATTTCACTAAGGATGTCTTCAAAAACATCTACATTTCTTGCCGTACATGACTTCCGCCACATAAATTCGCATAGAAGTCCAATAAACTTCGGCGGGTACCCCACTGCCATTCCCCATATACTTTCAATGGACTGTGTATGTACATAGGTGGTCGGGACGAAAAAATTGTCACATGGCGGAAACTAGGATCCTGGGATAATGTTTCATGCCTTCCACTGATCGGAGAAGATAGACCCACCAGCGATCCGACCACAAATTATGGGGATGGGAGTGGCGGATGATCTGTCCGTAACGGCGGCTACAAAACATTCTCTCGTTTCGCGGCAAATGCCACCAAAAACCCACTGCTGCGGTAAGATTCTCCCGGTGGTGTTTTTCCGGCGTGAAAACAACGATTCTTTAATTTCCACGGTGCAATTGGGGCCACCAATGCGCGAATGTCTGCGCAAAATAGAGTTTGCATATTTGATCAAGTGTCACCTTGTTTATTGGACATATAATTTAATCAACGTTATCAAAGAAATAAAAGATTTTTTTTTGCTTAAAAATTAAATTAAACGTCACGAGCTGCACTCAACTGTAAGAATGTAGTAACCTATATCGTTATCAGTACCCCAGTCTGCACTGATAAGAAAGACAAAAGTGACCATTTAAAAAGATATTTACTAAGATTGTTTACCATTTGTAATGCGTAAGGAGTGTCTAAAGTCAAGAATCTAATTCAAATTAAAAATTAACACTTATGATTAGGCAACATGCAAAAAAAATTTAAACAGTGATAAAATGAAAAGAAGATCACTCATTTATTCTGGGTTATCGTATCTCTTTTCTCTGAGGGAAGGGTAAGAGAGAAAAAATCATTTAGATCATTTAATATTCACAGTTCATCTCAGTTGCGGATCGATTTAATACATACATTTGTCTGTATTTTCCGACCGAAAGGATCATGTTATTTACGTGCAACGTTCAAAAAAGAAACCATGAGGGATATTTTTCCGTTGAAACTTTTCGGTTTTCCCACTGGTTGTTTAAAAGAAAATTGCTCTTAATTCCGAGTTCATTGTCAGTTTGACTCCGTTTTGACATGTCTCATTGTCCTAAACCATTGAATATTTAGCTGCCTCTATTCATCGTTCCAGACTTATTATTTATGAATCCCTTTTATCATTTCCCGTGGGGGATGGATTCGTAAAAATGGATGAATCGTGACCGTCGGTCTTAAGGGGCCACTGAACAACAAACACAAAAAAATTTTAATAGCCCTACATTGAAAATGTTTTAAAAAAGCAATGCAGTTTTTGAGAGTGTCTGGGAAACACGCCCTTTACCAAAACTACACATTGTATTATGATTCTGTGCCATTTTTCATAATTGAAATCGGTTTATTAATAGCCTCGTTAACTCCTTAAAATTCAAATTGACATATTTTTCCCTGAGAACAGGGGGTCGTTTAAATAAAAAATTTAAAGAGAAAATATAAAACCACGTTACCTACAATAAATTTATAAAAAAGTACAGAAAGGAAACTTGGGCGTAAATGGCCGATTATACAATTTTCTTAAAATCTCATATCTTGTACTTTTACTATTATTACTATATATACATACAGTCTTTATTTACCATAAAATTTTATAAAAAAATTTAGAGAAAATATAAAGTCAGGTGTACATAGATTTTAGATGTGTACATAGATATGTTTAGTAAACTAAGACGATTCACTGGTCCGATATTTACAATAATAATAATAATAGTAAGTCAGGTTGGAATGCAGGGCCGCTGGATTCGAACCCGGGACCTTTACCTTACAGTGATGAACGCCGTGTCGACGCCTAAACCGTTACGGCCACCGACTCCTCCCTGAGAGTTTTCTTTAAAATACACTTCAAAGTATTCAAGATATATACATTTCTTTAGTTTATTTTAAATAGCATGTGAAACTGAATTATAATAAGGAAATGAATTAATTTAAGTAACATTTTTTCTTTAGTCACATGCTTTTTTAATATAAATTGCCAATTTACTCCAAATTTCCCCATTAATAGCCGAAGCATCATACCCTCTAGAATAGGTTCCATTTCTTCTTATCTCAGAGTATCTCTCACACTTAGAAATAAAATGAAAAATTCCTTCTGGGGTAGTATAATTACATGCGGTACAAGATTTGTCTACAGTACCAAATGTTGCTTTTGGTTTTAAAAGTCCTCCCCTTACTTTAACAATCCAACGTGTTCTTCCTACGTTTAAGTGCTTGCTTCGCAAGTACCACCCATCAACACCTCAAAAAAAAATTTAAATTTTTATAAAGAGAATATTTTTCTGTGCTATCAATCCAAGCAACAAAACTATCACTATAGTGACTTTTTAATGCTTCATGCAACTCATTGAATATACATATCTTACAATTATGTACATTTTCTCTAAGTATATTAACTTTTTGTATTTTGCACTGCTCTATTGCATTTGCCACCTCCTTAAACCAACCAGTGTTAGACCGGATATTTTCACATGCAACCAGATTTGGATATCTTGATGAGGACATAGACAGCACTGTGACCACATAGTCACAGCTTAATTTGTTTTGTTTTTTTAATGTGAACAGTTTCTATATTCTTCTCCAAATGTAATAATGCTGTCGGGAACCAAGGTGGAATTCTTAAGAGCTTCTTCAAGAAAAACCTTAGTACTTCAACTTTATAGTAAGAGGTAAATCCTCATACCTGGGAAGCATAGCAATGCTCTGATCCTGAATTTAAAAACGTTTATTTTCGCTTCAAAATGATGCAATTATTTTCGTAAATGGCATCCCATATGGCATTAATAACCCCGCTTAGCCGTTACATTTTTGTCTGTAAAATGCTTACTTAAGGAAAGCCGTGACGATTGGTGACGCCTAGATACTTGTAATCTTGACGATCTCAATAGGTTGGCCATTAAAATACCATTTTTCAACTTTTCCTCTTTAATTTTATTATTTTACTTAGATTGCGGTTCTAAAAGTCTCAATAGTTGTCCAAGTTGTTGTCTTAAGTTGTTTGTGGGGATTCAAGATCAGTCTGCTCGAGAGTATGTCAGTAATTAAGATGAAATGTAACGCACTCTGTAAGGGAAAGTATAAAGATAGGGTCGTTATGAGTAATGAGGAGCTTTGTCGATTGGTCTGAGGACCTTTGATTCGGAGGGTTGGATTCGCTGGATGTTGGATGGTTTGGTGGAACCCCACAGGTTCACCCCCTATCTCCAGAGTGGAAGCAGTCTTGTAAGAATTAGTTAAGTTTTAACGGTCAAAACAGATTTCGGTTCTAAAACCCTTCGTAGTTGTCCAAATCTGATGTTGTCTGTTAAATTTTGTTCGGGGATTCCACGTCAGTCTATTGGTATAGCTCCATCTGACTGGAGTAAAGTCGGTAGTTAAGATGAAATGTAAGGCTTTCTTTATGAGAAATCCTCATGATGAGCTTTGCCAATTCGTCTGAGGACTTTTGATTCGGAGGGTTGGATTCGCTGGATAGATGGCTTGGCAGAACCCACAATCTACTCTGGTGGCATTGCAGTGGTCGTAGTAATGTCTTGCAATGGTTCGTTGAGTTTTAACAGTGTCGTGGGTTGAGTCCTGTTCGTGACACTAATTTTTCAGCTCAACCATACTTTGCATAATAATTAAACCATATGTAAAATGTTGTTAAATGTAAAAAACACTAGGAACATTTTCCAGTCTTGCTCTCCCTTCACTTTTTTCTTCTTCTTTGTTAATCTCTTATATTGAAAATTGCTTGGAACGATACGGGATCTAACTTGAGCTGAAGTCGCTAACTACTTATTGTTAATGTACAGTGGAGGGCAAGCTTTTTCAATATAAGTATCATCTCACATTTTGCACCAGTATTTGATAAGCTCAAGGTATGGTTAGATGTTGGAGGTTGCTTGAATAGGATTCGGGTTAGATGGCAGAATTGTGGTGTCATCAGCATAGGTCATACCAATGATAGTGCTGGGATATATAGGAAAGTCAATATTATAAATGGTGCACAGGATGAGACAAGAATGCTCCGTTGTGGGATTGGTGTTTGTATTGGTCCTGAACCTCATTCTGTAGCAGCGTTCAGTTAAATAGGATTCAAAGATACAAAAATACGCAGTTTTTATCTGCGTCTCCGTTATGACCTTCATACATTTTTAGTCAATAAGTCATGGTTTTCATACGGAAGGTAAACCCTCTGGTCTCCGCTGCTGGTCCGTTGCGGCTGGGTCAATGGGTCCCGGGAGTCACCTGTCATCTCCCCTGGCCTGGTAGCACTCTATGGCTAATACTCACCAGTAAAGTAAGAACAACTTACAAAAATAAAAAGCCCTCTTGCTTCTCCTTTTTTCAAATAAGCAATAAGTTACAACGGCACGTAATTTTCAGAAGACAAACATTTAATTCCACACATAAGTAGACACCCGAAAGTCGACACTACGAGATCAATAGATCTACTAAAAAAATTAAGATAATATATGTAAAATCGGCCGAAGTGTTTTCGAGTGCCTATGAATTTAAATTAATAGTGTATAAACGGCGCAACAAAGATAACATTGTTCAAAAGAAGGCATTTTAGTATCAATGAGAGATTAAGGGACCTTGTCAGGTTTTTTTTATAAATTGATTTAAATGGTGATCCGAGAGTTAAGACCTGTGCTTTTAAGTTCAAGAGCGCTTGTTTGAAATTGCGACCCAGATTTAAGTATGTGCTTTTGACCTTCGCATTGAATTCAATTGAACCTGAATGCTTTGACAAAGAAATGGTTCCCGTTTCCTAAAATGGACTCACGAAAAAAAAACACCAGAAGGTGAGTGTTAACAGAAATTGTCGCGCGAATCATTCGCCTATTTTAATTGCCATTACCGCTGATGTAAAACCGGATAAAGTTTGGCCGACAGTGCCTGGAAATGAGGTTAAAAAGGCTTCCGGCCGGTGGTTCTGCTGCGTAATGCTTACTCCAGGCCATTTTTATGTAAATGCGATTAACACCTCTCATTAATAACGGTAATTTATGAAAATAAATAATACTTCTACTACCAAAACAAACACAACGACGCAATAATTATAAAATTCCAACTATTTTATAAATCGTAAATGTCATTTTTCTATTGCGTCAATTTTATCTGTAACAAACAAATAGCGGTCAAATTTAATCGCGTAAAGCAATAAATTTTTTTTTATATATATATTATTTTTGGCCTTACGATCTATGCATATTAACCATGGTGACGAATTCTTGTGTGTGCATATTGGGGGGGGGGGGGGTTCGTGAAAAAAGGGCCAGAGGCGACGGTGGGAATCGAACCCACGACCGCGGCGTCTATGAGCCGAGAGTCTCTCACGCTAACCACTCGGCTACCGCTCCAAGATCCAATTAATTTAACTTGGGATTAAGTAGTACTATCAGTAGTATTACTAGGGAACTTGACTTTGGTCCCCCAACGATGCGTCAAACTACTTGGCGTGCATCTTGACCAAAAACTCCTCTGGAGACAACAATTAACAACGCAGTAGCCAGTTGTGAAAAAGCAATTAACATCAACCACTATAACTATGGGGCGGACATCAGAACATCCCTCCTATTACACCGAACCTGATTGGACTACGGAAGTCTCTTTTATAATGATGCCACCAAATCGCATCTTTTAAAGCTGGATAGAACCCAATACAAGTCCCTACGCGCAAGTATGGGTGCTTTGACATCCTCCCCGACTAACGCCTTATTAGTTGAAGCAAAAGAACCTCCACTCAACACATTAGAAGGAAAAAGTTGGCCGGAAAGTCATTGCAGAAAAGATGATGACAAACAATCCCTTAGTGGCCAAGATCTCAACGTTGGCAGAACACTCATTGGCCAAAACATTCTGGGGGAAAAAACCCCACTCTTAGTATCGCTATTCTGTGAGCTCGCGCCTCAATGCAACCGGAACCTGGAAAAATCCGAGGGCCTACTAACATATAATGTCGATCATTTTAAAACCATCAGGAAGCTGAACATATTCTCTAATTTTATCCATCATGACCACCAACTATATGCCAATCGTGAAATGATGCCCAGGATAGTAGTCATCTCAGATTCCCTAAGTGCAGTGCTAAGCATTAACGCACCTAGCTCCAAAAGCCCAAAAATGATATTCACAAGCAGATCCCTGATGTTTGAGTTGCAAGAACACGGCTCAGCCGCGAATATATAGACCAAAGTCAAAGATTCAAACCATGTCTTCCTGAAATGCCCCCGGCTAGATCATGCACGTCGTGACATCTGGAAGAAAGTCGAGGAGGAAAAAAATCCCCTTACCTACATGGGATCCTCAAAAACACGAAGATTTACAATTGATTATAGATTTATCGTGTCCAAAAAAATTGACATATAATAGTGCGCGAATGAGTGAAATATACTTAATCAAAACGTGTAATTGGCTAATGTAAATTAATATGAAAATATATTATAAATACAGCCAGAAAAGTAGTACTATTAATAATTATCAAAATTATTAATAGCACTACGTAATCTTAATGGTAATATCAGAAGCAATTGTTATTTTAGCTTGATTTACTGCAGCAGATTTACAGTAACATATATACAACTGAACTAATTAAGGAGTAAAATTATATTAATAAATCAGTAGTATTTGAATTACACTTGAAAATTTTAGGCGGAGACTGTGATTATTAAACTGGTGGTAGGTAGGGTAGACAGGCTACAGGGCAGAAAGGAAGCTAGTTAACATCGGAAGTTAAGTCCAGAGTCTTTCATTGGGAAAAACAACAAAACCACCCTTGTTTGGGTATCATTGCAATGGGGCAACGAGGAGGCCGATAAATTGGCCAAGGAAATATTCAGAGAGGAACCTAACGGCCAGAACCCTTTTTCGGCATAAGAAATGTCAAAAACCTTTGACCATCAGACAATCGGTGCGAAGCACTATGCAAGCGATGCCTACTCCTGAGAGATTGCACAATAGACCAATATAAACCTAAACCTTCATGATCTTCATCAGGGATGCTGTAAATATATAACTAATGTATTTAAATCATAATTGAAACTATACATACGAAAATTGGCATCTTATAAGAGGACGGCAAGGTTGGTGGGTCACGCATTTGGACGACGCTTTTTTGATGTATACGCCACTTCCTATGAATAGCCCTGGTTTTGCCATTTTTTTTATTTTTTTTTTTTATGAAAGTTGAAATTTTCCGTTTTTTAAAATTATTTTTATTTCGCCTTTCTACTTACTCAAATTAACTAAGTAAATATATCAATTTACAGCAATAAAAGTAAAAAAAAAAAATTACAGTAAATAAAAATATAGTAAAAGCTATCAAAGCTTATCAATAACCAAAAAAATTCTAAAATCCAAATATTTTTCAAGTAACTAGGTCATAATTTTTTTCTCTTAAAACTAATATGAAATTTCGTTTTAACACCTCTAGAGACCCCTAATAATAAATTTCTATAAATTTTTGTTTGAATTTAAATTTATCGATTTTGACCACTAAAACTTTTCCGATTTTTGAGAAGTCGTTATCGGAATATCTGATTGAAACGGCTACAATACAAAAACGAATAAAACGATTGTTTTTAATGGCATATGTACCATTAGAAAATACAAACTATTTCTATAAGAAAATATATGAAATAGCAGTTATATTTCAGAAATTACCCTTTTTTTAATGGAAATACCAGTCCGAATTTAATATTTGATACGGTTATAAAATACACCCTTGACAATTTCTTTAAAATGAAAAATGGCAAAAAGGAGGGAAAATTCAAAAGGTAGGGAAGTTGGTGTCTGAGTGCATCGAAGTCACGATAGCTCAAGTGGTTGAGTAGCGGCGTATTTAGCCGAAGGTCGTGGGTTCGAATCCCGCTTGTAACATTTACTTTTTTATCTCAACCAAAACCATAATTAATTGAAAAGAGTTTAAAATGAATTAGGAACCATTAAAATCGGTTCAATATTTTTTGGGAAAAATTATGTTAGAGCTTGCACCGTGAATATCAATCGGGCAGGTCGTCGAAATTATCAGTAAAAAATTTATTTACACTGATTGCCGAGAAAGTCTATCTAATGGTTTTATAACGCTAGAATCACGAAAAATGAAGTCAAATCCAAGTTTTGGCCATTTTCTGCTTTGCTTACAGAATGTTTGTTGAAATATGCAAAAAAGCAGCATTTTGTTGATTTATCTTTTTAAACATACCCAATTAAATATTCTGCGCCGTAGTTTTGTCTTTATGTTAACCTAAAATGAAATTGTTACACCAAAAATAATATTTTTTGAATATCTAAATAACGATTTATGCTCATTTAATTGCGACTAAAATTAGATTTTGAAAAAGCTTCATTAAACCGAGTACGTAGGTTTATTAAAATTTCCCTTAAGTCTATTTATAACGAACACGTTCGTTACTTCCTTCAATTAATATCTAATTCTAAACCAACTATTAAAAAGTTATGAGAACATACAATAGATTGTTAAATATTAATTCAAGAAAATTAACGAACAGTGAAAAACCCCGATAGAAATATGAACACGTTCAAAAGTATAACGTACGTCCCAGTGATTTCGCCCAAGAAAAAATATTTGATAAAGAAAATGAATACCAGACATCAATAATATTTACGAATATGTGGTGTTTAGTGACCGTTAGTTAATGATTATTTGGACGTAGGTTTAGAAAAAATTTTCTTGATCGTGCCAACGTTTCGATCTTTATTGAGATCATCTTCACGGCTCAAAGTGTTTCTTTTCCGTGTAGAAGTGGCATTATTGGGTGTCGTGTTGAGAGGGCTCTCTGAATAGAGAACTGAATCGGTCTTCTGTCTGTAATATACTTAAATATGTCAATCTGTAGACATAAAATTGTTTTGCCCTGATGATGACATTAAAATAGGTCGAAAGCTTGGCAGTAACATCTTAATTTGCTTTCTTCGTCAAGACCATACCTTGATCAAGAGTGTTCAAAAAGGATATGACACCATGATTGACCCTATGGGATGGTACAGCCTACAATGCAAGGACAGCCCTGTTGCCTTGATATATATATTATATATAGACATTTTTTCACTACATTTTTAGAATTCGGTTAATAACCAGTTACCCTCTCAGCTGGTGAAAACTGGTATTAAAGACCACGCTAGTTGTGCGTGTGATCTAATTTTCCTGAGTGTGTTGTGTCCAGGATGCCTCGTGGATGTGGACTTTTCCGTTCCGACTACTCGTGTTACAAACTTTGCCAGTAGGTTCTACATTTAAGATAGAACCAAAAAATCCTAATAAACTGTGGTCCGAATCATCCACAGTTTTGGAGTTATTCCTCTTTTTCTGATTTTTTAAGATTTCACAACCTTACTTCAAATAAACAATGATAACACCAAAATAGAAAAGTGTTAGACAAATCCGTTGATACCATTGAAAACTACGTTAAATTTCCAATGAGATTAATCCTAAGCTTGTAAACGTTGGTGAAATAAGCGTTTAAGTAGCCAGAACTTACTGCTATTTGAAAACTTACTATTATTTACTGCTATTTTTCTAAACTTACTATTCTCAACTACTATTTCCAAACCTAGTGACCAACAAATTTCAGAAAACGTACTCCATTTAATGTCCTTTTTTAGTGGTGTAATTGCTTTTTTAATTATTTTTCTCAAAGATGAAGTAATTGATGTAGGAAAGGTAAAAACCGTGGTAAGGTAGAATTGGTATTGGTAAGGTAGAAGATTTTAAAAAAATCTTAAGCAAATTTTGAATGAATTTATTAAACGTTTTTTAATTTCGATTCGAAACTGAAATAATGCAATTGTTTACTTATTTACCAACACGACTGCAACTTTGATTAAAGGATTATTCTATTAATATTCCACGGAATAAAAGAGTTTTAAGATTCAAAAGTTTTTAGTTCATTCATTCAAAATTTCCTTATGTTTTTTATACTTTATTTTATTATTAATCTTTCCACCTTACCAATCCGTCAACCACGGTTTTTTACGTTCCTTCATCAGTTTCGTTCAGGTTGGTTTCGAACCCAAATTAAAAAAACGTTTAATAAATTCATTCAAAATTTCCTTAAGATTTTTTTTTTAAATCTTCCACCTTACCAATTCGTCAACCACGGTTTTTACCTTTTCTACACCAATTACTTCATATTTGAGAAAAGTAATTAAAAAAGCAATTACACCACTAAAAAGGACATTAAACGGAGTACGTTTTCTGAAAATTTGCTGGTTTCTAGGTTTGGAAATAGTTGTTTAGAATCACCATAGTAACTTTTTCAACATTGAAAAAAGAATTATTTTCAAAGTTGTGACTAATAATAATAATAATAATAATAATGCTTTATTAAACATAAAAAAAAAGGAAAAAAGGCAATTTAGATTTTAAAGCATCTTGGATCCGTCTGCCAGAGGTTGTTGATTAAACAGTCAAAAACGAAAAAATACACAATAAAATAAAATAAAAGTTATAGCCTACGCAATAAAAAGAAAAAAGGAGAAACAACAACTGCCGCCAAAATGCGAAAGAGAACAAAAAAAAAAAAACAAGTTATACAAAAGAAATCAAAAATTAAACTCATTAATTAATTCATATCTGTAGTTCCATGCATGCCTAGCGTATCGAATTAAAGGCCGCGAATTTGAGCCACTCAAAAACCGTAACAGGTCAACGCTGGGGAGAACTAATTTAGCCACTGACTTTCCAGTGCTTTCCAAGAGAAGTGCTTTGTCCAAGAGAGTCTCGGGTAAATATGACTCCTAAATATTTATATTAATTTACAATCAAAGTTGTGACTACTAAAACGTTTATTTCACCAACGTTTACAAGTTTAATATTAATAACATCTTATTGGAAATTTAACGTAGTTTTTCACTGATACCAACGGATTAGTCCGTTTCTGTTTCTGAAGCAAGGTCGTGAAATCTTAAAAATCAGAAAAGTGAAATAACCCCGAAACTATTGAGATTCGGACCATAGTAAGTAAATAAGACTTTTGTGGTTCCATTTTGATTGTAGAATCTACTGGAAAAGATTGTAACACGAGTAGCCGAACACCCTGCATATATTGTATGCATACAGACATTTTTTCACCACCATTTTTAGAATTCGGTTTAATCACAATCAGTTACCTTATTTCAGTTTGTTTTGTAAGTTCTATTTAGTTGTATTGATTGTTAAATTAACTGTACAAATATATTTTTCATAATGCGAAATTAATATAGGACCTGGTGATGACCTTAAAATAAGTCGAAATTTTAGCAGTAACAACTGAATTTGCTTTTTTCTTCAAGACCATACCTTGATCCAGAGTGTTCGTAAATATAAAATTACTCAGCGAAAACTGAAAGTAATGACCTAATTAGACCATAGTTGCGTATATTTATCATGTTGTTGGCCTCCAAAGTTAGAAAAAAAAGCTACGAATCCTTAGAACAATTGTTACATTTAATTGTCATAATATTTATAAGGTAGGTGTTTAACTACAGCTGTTATCGTTATTAGGCCATGACGCGTTGAAAATTTAGCATTGAATCGGCGCTGTGTTAACACCGTTCGTCGAGGGGCGATATTTTGACAAATTCATTTTGTCTACGTGGAATAATCAACGTGCGGGACGTCATGCGCCCTTCCGGCGTGACCTGGTGGAAAAATGTAACGAGCAGCTGAAACACTTATAAATTATTCCTATCTTCTGCTTGGGAGAAAACAGGGTGGATTTCGGCAAAAAAGAAAACCATGAACCGGGCCGAAAAAATGTAGTGAAATACATTTTAAACGTTTTATGTCTCGTTTTATCGTCACCTTAATAGCATAATTCATAATAGCTTTTTTTAACAGGGTGGAGCTTCTTCAGCACGAGAAAAACCCCAGTCATCAGAAATTTGATGCAAGTTTATCATCTTGGATATTGAGAAAACAATTACTGTCCAACTCAATTTATTTACAGTTAATGTTACATAGGATGTCACCAATGACCCATTTGTAATGCTTATCTATTTATTACTATGCAATTATTATCTTCCACTGCGTTTATTCCATTAACATCTGGTTGAAAACCTTTGCCACAAGAATGAGAAATGTATGAAACGTTTTGACTATCAAAGCTTTATTTATTTGGGTTAACGCTGGAAAGAGACAACCAAACAAAATCCATATTTGGTTTGGAGCAGGCCCCCGAAATTGATTTCTCAATCAATTATTAAATTGTTTCCTAAATTAACCCCAATTAAATTGAGGTTAATCTATAAAATCAACAACCTGGAAGCAGATAAGAGTAGAATATGTGTATAAAAACTTCGAAGTTATTGCTTATGCTAATTAGCTTTGCTGACAGATTTGAATAATATTAAGTAATTTGAACTGAAGGTATCTCCAAATTGAAGATGGCTGGAACTTGATATAAAATTCTTCCTAAACATTTATATTTTTTAAAGAATTGAATCTCTTTTTTTGAATATTTATTTGCACTGGCATTAACTCATTAAATCCCCTGGTTTAATAAACAATGCATCTGTCTTTATAACAACGAAAAGTGTTATTTGTTTATCAATTTTTAATGGATCGATTATTCATTTTTATATAACGCAGTCTGATAAGACTGTAAAGAATTTTGTAATATTAAAAAATTATCTGCGCGTACAAAGATACAACATACTTGGAAAAAAGGAAATTCTTGTCCTTCGTTTGGCATTCATGCTTATAACAATTAAGACTAATAAAAAAAATTGTTTTATTTAATCAGTGATCACTTAACAGTAGTTTTAATATGATAATAAAATCATGGGATCCATGATTCAAAGGAGAACATTCAAGGATCGTTCTTTCATTCATTATTTCTCTTTCCAAGGATTCACCGGAACCAGAAATAATGCAATATCTGATAATTTGTTGACTCGAGCTATCTTCGACTTGGAACAATGTGTTCGATCAATCAACGTTATGAAGGACAGAGGAAAAAAATCCACCGATGCCGCACTTTTACGATGGGACTTTTCTCACGTTGAATATGTCCCATCGCATTCTATTGTCAAAACATGAGCCAAAGGTGATAAAGGCCGGGGGTCTTTTTAAATTTCGAGTTTTAATAATTGCAAAAAAACGCCATTATGTGCTAATAAAAAGCCCGTTTTCAGCCAGTCTAGGAAGGGAATTTCGATTTAATCGGTTTAAAATCAGAGGAAACAATACAAAAGCAAACTACCTAGTAAAGAGATATTGTCCATTATGACTTTTCCTTAAAAATCGAATATTGATGACAAACTAAAAAGTATTCATGAAAAACTGTTTACAATCTAAATTTTCTTATCCTATGCTAAATCATTTAAAAAGATCACTGTGATTGTTCAGTGTTACTCACTGTTATGTAGGAATCTGTTGAATATTTCGCGATGCATGCCTGAAGTTCACACGGTGTCAAAGAACAAACTGACCGGCAGGCCTTTCTGACTGGATTAATGACGTAAATTGTAATGAATATTTTAACATGGATGTCGGGTTTCCATTACCATTCATAAATAATCGTATTTATCGATACGACTGGGCTTTTTCCTACGTCGTGTTCTTCTTTTTATGAAGCTTTTTATGAAGAACAGTTTCAGCCGATATAAACGTTTAATTAGTAGTTTCGTCTTATCATAAGCGTTATAAATAATTGTTAACATGAACACTATATATGTAAGTATATAGACAAACAAAGGTATTTTTATATGATTATGTTTTCCAACGCTAGAGTTACAAGTAACTTTTATTGTCTTTATTAATTTTACTGTACGTTATAAGATGTCATTGGAGAAATTATCCATTAATTACTCTCCTATTACAGCACTAGTCTTTTTCTTCACTAGGTGGAAATCTCAAGGCCATTATTGATTTAGACGTCCCAAAAGTCGGGAAGTGTTCAGGAACGAAAGGTGTCAAACCAGGACACTAGGAGGTTAGGATGAGGTTCCAGGGTTTTATGGAAACGTTTTTATCGAATTCTTGCAATTTAGTCGACAAATGGAATTTGAACGTCTGTGTGGAAAGTAAGGTTGGATACGAAATAGGTGGAGCTAGGGCAGAAGTTCGAAAGATTTTGGACTGGAGCTACTTGATTCTTTGGAGGATGGAACCCCACAGTTCAATTCCTTACGTTCATATACAGTGTAAATGATGTGGCCGTAGTCTGTCTAATTCTATTCTTTTGAGTGTGTGATTCCAAGTAAGTTTTTGTCAACGTTAAGCCTCAAATAGCGTGCAACACTGGTAGCTGGAAAGGGATCAGAGTTCTGTAAGATTGATGGAGAAATGATACGTCAAAGCATGAAGGTCAGGCTGGAATTTACTTTCATTGAATCCTCTATTTCTTGAACCATTTTTCCAAACAGTAAGAATCCTGAAGACTTCTGGACGCCACTATTTGCTCTGGGAAAGCATGGCGGTATAGTCTGCATATGTGAGGAGTGCTGTATCATTTATGTTGAAGAAAAAATGGGATCAAGGTTGCTGTGGAACACACGCTTCGGCTGTTGCGGTTCGTACTTGAAAGTACCAGGACAGATAGGATTTTAGGATGAAGTAACGTGAATGGAAGGATGCCCTTGAGTTTCTAGAGCAATCCAACACGTGGCCTGTTAAATGGAGTGATCTTGCCTGAACCCGAATTCACGGGATGGAGTGACATTAGATATTTCGGGGGTGGAATATATTGTTTGAGCTGAAATTTTCAAAGATTTTGCCAAGTAATGGAGAGAAAACTGATAAAGATATAAGACGTATGGAGTTGCTGAGGTTTTTGAACTGTGGCATGGGTTTTTTTTTTATAATTTCCATTGGAACGAGAAGTATGTCTGATTTGTAAATGGTGGTAAGGAAAATGACATCCTTTTTTAGTAAGATTTCGAAAGAATGTTTGTTTTTCAAATTTAAACTGTCAATTAGGCCACTTACTTTATAATATCACGGAGAAAGTGATGGAAAAAATGGTGAAAAAGGATATAATTTTATTTATCCTTCAAATCAACAACATTAGAGAGGTTTTCCACCGTCTGCGGTCTTACAAATATCCGTGCTTCCCAATTTAGACCTATGCAAACTATGACAATAGGCGTTCGTGTTATCAAATGTCATCTCCAAGGGCAGTAAACAGCTTGTTTTTGGATTTTGTGAAGTCAATAACAATGAATCTCAATTTAAATTCTCTAAACTTCAACGTTTCTAAACAGGTCTAGCTAAAAAATAAAAATTGATAAAATTTTAATGCCTAAAAGTTTTTATATGATGCAAAAAGGATAAGGTGTGTGAAAATAAGAATCCCTATATCTCTAAGCTCTTGCGAAAGAATCGGTTGATTACGTCCTAATCACCTTGGTCCCGCCCAGTTTCGCTGTTTGTTTCATCCAACTGGTTTCGTGAGATATCTGTGATTTGAAATGACCACAAATTTACAAATTGTGATAAATCCTGTCAGATATTTTTGTACTATTTCTCACTTGCATAATGCAATGAACGACACTTTTCAATTTGAGAAAACCATCTTTCGGGTTGTTTCATGATGTTTTTGTCGCAAAGATTAATACAGAAGTTCAATATTTAATATTTTTTTATCAATGCTATTTGAAATAATTGGTCGAATTATTAAGCAAAAATTTGAGTTTCAAACAAATGATAGGAGGGAAAATATTATCAATGCTCATTGTCATCATCGAAACAATACTGGGCCAAGCTATTGGACTACAGTAAACTCTTTTTCTTTTCTATCGAAAAGAAAACCTAACAATTAGATTGTATCTTCCGCATATTTAATTATCATTCTTTTAGTATATGCTTATAGCCTTCTTTATATTAATTGTTTCCTACTCGTTTTATTAGATATATATTCCGCCTTCAATCATATCATCAATACCAGTTTTTGCGCTGTATAGACTATAAGAGCATATCATCAAAGTTAAGATTTGTCTTCTGCAATTAATTTCCTGCCCATATCATCAATTCAAACGAAATTTATGTTACTATTGTCTTTTATTGTTGTTTTTACTATCGTCTTTTATTGTTTTATTGTTCTGGGCTATAATTAGTATTGCCATTCTTGGATAATCTAAATGTTATGTGCCTTAGAATTTCAATAAGTAAGTCTTCTTTTGCTAATTCTATATATATAATGTGAGTAGTTTAGAGGTTGACAAACTGCTGAGATCATCGCCGGCTATCTGCGTGTTTTTACTTCGATTTCTGATCTTTCACGCGTATTTTTCAGCCTGCAGCTTTGACCGTCTCAATCTGTTACTGACTCTGCTTTTATATGAAACTAGTCTATATCCTGAAATGTTAGCTTTTTATTTGTACCTCAGGTTGTCAATTAGGCCCAGCAAATATACACAAAATAAACAATATATGTATAAGCAAATATAAAAATCTGGTCACATTCACTCCCCCAAAGAACTCAATATTCCTCGGGGAAGGGTTGAACCCCCTCCATTCTCGCTAATAAGTTACTTTTACCCTCCAAACTTCAGACACTAACCAAAGAGTAGTCGATATTTCTCGGGCGGGGTTAAATTCACGCCAATAAATTACATTCATTCCAATAAATTAACATAAACACTAGACCAATACATACAAACACCATATACATTTAAAAATATTAAAAATATAAGTAATGTCTGTTTATAATGTACTCCTTTGGTGCCGGGACAGTGACCTATGCCCGCCGCACTCCACATAGACAATCTATAATTTTAAGTAAATGTGGTCAACATTTTGTTTAATATCCATTTAAATTGAAGGGCTACAGTGTGAATGAAGACAAGGAAAATCTGAATCAAAAAAGGAGACAGATAACCCGGAAGGGGCAACGCCCATAAGTAATGTTTTAATACGTAATACCAATCCATTAAGCTTTTCTGGAATTTTTAAAACCGAATCTTTATTTATAAATTGTTCAAACCCCGTGATAAATCTATAAATAAATAGTGATCTTAGAAGCGGGACGAGCCCGTGATAATAAAAAATATAGAACGGGAACATTAATAACTAATTAGTCTAATTAATTAGTTCAACAAGAATAAGGACAATCACTCAGGGTTAAAATGATCATTGTACGACATTTTGACTGATTTAAATTTCTTTAAAAATAAAAATTGGACGTATTCAGTACTGCAACATTAAAATATACTTTTTGTACTACTACTACTAAATATACATCAGCCGAAGGTCGTGGGTTCGAATCCCGCTCGTGACACTAACTTTTTCATCTCAACCGGGACTTTACGTAAAAAGAATAATTAATAGAAATAAGTAATTTGGTCAATTAGACCACTAAACATAATGGATTAAAATATACTGGATTTTCTGAGATTTTGCAGATATGGCCTACTTCCGCACTTGAATTCTTGCAACGTTCAATTTTTAAATAAATCCCGGAATGAAAAGATTAAATTTACTGTTATGTTACAACAGCGCCAGAGAGCTAGAAGCAGCTTAGTCCACTTCATAAAATTTGTATATAATCCTTGATTACACTCCTACCACAACAGTATTCACTTTGGACTTGAAGATTGGGATGAGGTTCGAAGGTTTTATGAAGGCTTCTATATCCAATTTCTTCCGGTTTCGAGAACAATTGAAATTTGAAGATCCGTGTGGATAATAAGGTTGGATAAGTGGAGTAGGGAGCTTGGGCAATGGTTCGAGTAGTAATCAATCTAGATATCATTTCTACAATCAAACTGGACATAGGGAACTTCCAAAGAATCTAGTCACTCAAATCAAAAATCCTTCGAACCTGTCCAAGCTCCTTTATCGAATCAAACCTACACAAACCTACAAACCCCATTTGTCCTCGAAAGAGGAAGAAGTCGATACAGACTCTTCCATAAAATCTCGAACGTGATCCCAAGTAAAAATTCAAGATTTTTTGTTGTTTAATTAACCCACAAATCATCAACAATCAGCATACCTTCGATGACTACTAATTGCCTCCTCTACGTTTCACAGTCGATGTTATATTTTGAACAACTATTGTAAATTCCATTCGTTTTCCAACAGAAGAAAACGCGCCCAACTGATCCGAAAGCATTAAAGGTACTTTCAACGGAGATAAGATATTTTTCTTAAAGTCTAGACGACTTATGGACACGTTCTCGGGCGAAATTGATCATTTTTGCCCCGATTTTATTAATAATAAGGTGGGATTGAGATGGGAAGTTAGTAGAAATGATAAATGGTGAAGTGAGTGGTATTCAATCCTTTTTTAAAAAGATAGTTCCTACTCACAGTAAGTTGTTTTGCAACGATCCGGATTTCGAGCCTTTTAGTTCATCATCAGGTTGAAGGACTTCTACAACCACGTCTCTCGACATGAATTGCCAAAGTGAACCCGCTGATGCCTCCGCCAACGCGACGTTCCAATTAGCAGCTGATCTTTTTAATGGCGCTCAATTTGAACGTGCGAAACGCGGAAATTTTAACACAAATAAATATTATACTAGTAAATACTTAACATTATTAAATTACTATAAAAATAATAACAATTAAAATAATTAGTTTGGCTGTTTGATATTATTTATGTACATATTTAAAATGGGAGGTAGATCAAAATCTGTTATATTATTAATCTCAACCTCACCTCTCGAATTTTCCCTCCTTTTTGCCATTTTTCAAACGTCGTGTAATCTATTTGATTCTCGGCGACAAATGGAATGGCCACGGAGAGCTTTCGTGAAGATATACTTCAGTTTAATTATTAAATCCATTACAGTTCGTGGTCCGATTGACCAATTAACATTTTTCAATTAATATTTATGAAAGGTATTGGTTGAGATAAAAAAGTCAGTGTCACGAGCGAGATCGAAGTCACGATATCTCAAGTGGTAGAGTAGCGGCGTATATAGCCGAAGGTCGTGGGTTCGAATCCCGCTCGTGACACTGACTTTTTTATCTCAACCAATACCATTCATAAATATTAATTAATTGAAAAAATTTATTATATTTGTTTAAATTCAAATAACTATCCACGAGCAACGTTCCTGCTTTCTTGTATCAATATTTGTATGTTAGTGTTTGTGAAAAAGCAGGCTCAATATAGAATATATGTTCGATCCTCGTGCCAAAATGTTTAAAATAAATCTATCACAAAGAAATCGCCTCCTAAGGTTTAACGACAACTTTAGTGCTTCTGCTTGTACTACATTGGGGATGATGATAAATATCCCGAACATAAACGGATACTTTTATTTACAATCATATCTAGTATTTTAAGTTTTGTATTTGACGCATTGCCGTGTAGAAAACACCCATAATCAAATAAATTCCTTATGGTAGCTCTATAAAACAGTAATGAAATTGACGGATCTGCTCCCCACCGGTTAAAGGTAATCATTTTTAAGACGTTCATGAGCCTTCCGGCTTTCTTACACAGGTGTTCAATATATCTGGTCCGGCTTAGTGTTTTATCTAAATGCATACCTGAAACTTGTATTCTTTAACGATTAAAATGGCAATTCGTATGACTTTACTTATGATGAAATCTTTGTATTTGGCATAGAAACATATATCGTTTGCATATAATAAGATGTTTATTTCTCTTGTGATATTAATGATTAATGTCCATCGTATAAATTGCAAATAAAATGGGGCGTAATATGTCCCCTTGTGGAAGTCCTACTTGGGCTACACGTGGACCTACTATAGAGTCTCCGATTTTTAAATATATCTTTCTGTGAGATATTAAATTAACGATGTTATTAACAGTTTTGGCAGTTATGCCAACTCCTTTCATTTTATGAGCTGGCTAAGATCAACTTTGTCTTATGCTCCTACTAGGTCTAAATATACTACGACATTTGTTTCGTTAATAGTAGAGCCTAATTGAATGTCCAATACTAGTTGTGTTAAACTTTGTAAAGTGGATTTCCCTTTTCTAAATCCAAACTGGAATTTAGGGAGTGTCCTTTCTGATTCCAACCACCATTCTAATCTATTTTTTTTATCATTTTTCCATCGTCCTCATGACGCAGGAGGATAAATATATTCTTCTGTATGAAGACAGATCATCTGGGTTTTTGTTAGGTTTGAGAAAAGGTACAATCGTATGTTCCTCCCATTGTGAAGGGAAGCTGCCAGAACTCCACAAGTCATTAAATAAATTTAATAAGGCGTCTTTTTTAATTTTCGTCATCTGTTTCCATATGGTATATGGGATTATGTCTATACCTGCAGGGCTATTAGTATTATTATTGGCCAAATTTAGTTCTTGTAATATAAAAAATTTTAGCAACATTTGTCTGTCGTTAGTTGTGTCATTATCAGTAACTTGTACGTTATTTGGTAGGTAGACTGGGGTTAGTGATCGTGTAAATGGTTCAACCCAAGAGACATGGTGTAGAGGAGGCTTATTTTTTATGTGTAGGTTTTTAAGTGTATTAATTTGAGTCCAGACTTTATTAATCGGTGTTTGGGCATTAATGTTTTCGTAGAATTTCATCCATGAATACCTTTTAGCAAGTTTTATATTTCTTTTTATTTCAGCTCAACAAAGTTTATAAGCTAGAACGTTTTCATAAACGGGGAGCCGTAAATAGTTATGAATTTAGTCTTTCGTTTTGAGATTTTAGTGACCGTGATCTCATTCCACCATACGCACCTATTTCGGCCTTCAGAGGTGTTTTTTATCTGTGGGATAGCATTATTGGCTGCTGTATTTATGTCTGTCATAAAGTCATTGTAATTTTTGCTATTGTTCGACTGGTTTAATGAGGAAATAAGAAATTCTTGAAATTTTTCCCAGTTAGCCTTCACTTTCTACTGAGGATTTGATTTGGGTAATGATAAGGATTGGGATTGCGGAATTTTATTAATATTGGGAGATGATTTGAACCAAGTGGGTCATCCCCTAGTGTAGATTAGTAGATGTTCAGGGGTTACATAATGTTATATCTACTGCCGAATACACTCGTTGTGTTAATTAGGGGGATTTTGTCAGATACGTTACTTGTTTATTAGTTCCGGAGAGGGTGGAACCAAGTTTCAGATACAGCAATTACATTCACGTTTTCATTATGTAAATATATTTCTAGGTTCCCATTATTTGCTACCAACGATCTTGCATTCCATTGAAGTAGGATCGTAAAGGAGTCAGTGATCTTTTAAAAATCGGGAGCTTGAGCACGTGTTGCTTTCGTGGTCATTTATTTTTTCAGTTTCATTTTACTTTAATTCTCTGATAACACGATACACTCATTTGCATATTAGCGAAAAATTCTCTTACTAATTCCGTTTCCATAAAAACATCATCAATTTTATCCTCAGGAGGTTTCCCTCCGCTATTCGCGGACGTAATCGCCGACTGCATTTAGGTCAATGATAATTGGAAACTATTTAATAATTAGTTAATAATAATCAGAGATTCTCTTATTAACAAAATGTTAATTACGAGGAAAGAAAATAAAAAACTGGATTGTGAATTTGTTGATGTTTCACAGCGGAGATCTCGCTACTTAGACGGTGTTACCGGTTCGAAGGTCGGAACTCAACTGCGATCTTCACCAATTACTATTTTGCTGGCAGTGTGGTTTACATGGACCCAGACATATTCAGTCACAATCAAACATTTTAAACCGTCCCTAAGCATCCCTAAATATTTTGTTTTCTACATATGTTTATCAGTCATAATTGACCATATTAATTATTTAATGTTGTAATTAATTATTGTTTTTATCTAAGGTCTTGGTTGAGATGGTGGTTCGAAAAATGATTCGCTTGTGACACAAACTTTTTCATCAACATTAGAAAAAAAGAACAATTTAATTTTGTTTTCATTTTGAAAGCAAGATAAACTATCTATTGCTAAGATGCAAATGTAGCTTTAATTTATTTTCTTTATATTTCAATGCATTATACAAAAGCATATTTTTCCCAAATCAATGTTAAGTAAAGGTATCAAAAGTAAAAGTAACAAGTAAATAATTGAAATTTTTTTTACTGAATGTTTCGAATTGGCGGAGCAACAAATTAAAATATATAAAAAAGTTGTAATGCTTATCCAGACCGCATCTCACGATTTCTGAATAATTATTGCTTATCCTTTCATTATTTACTTCTCGGATTTAAGTAATGCGATAGACTTGTTAGTCTTTAACGAAAAATTTGGTTACCATATGTATTAATAGTATTATATTTAAAATATAAATGTATCTAAAATGTATATAAAAACTAAGTTTGTTCTAGTTTGCCCGTGCAGATTTCCTTCTAATATACAGCGTGTTTTTGTCTTTGTTAATTAAAGAAAGAAAAGACCTATTTCCAAACTTTTATATTGCAATTTTTTTTACCCTCTCACTTACTTATTCACACATACACACAACTACTCATACAAACTGTACTTCCACACCCCCGTTCCATTAAAAACCAACAACCCACTCTAATGCTCAAGGGCTGTCTTTAAATCGTGGCCATGCCTACACTATCCCTATAAGTGACCAGGGCCTGGCAAGCCTTGACCAAGTTGACATACTGCGTATTACATTGTATTAAGTATTATATTATTTGGTTTTAAAGAATCGTGCTGTTTTTAACACGAAATTCGGTTCTTATATGTATTAGCTGAGTAATATGTATATATTATATGTAGCATATAAAACCAATTTTGCCTAATCTAGATGGCCGTGGTTTCCTACTAATTCACAGCACTTTTGGCTGTTTCCTATGTAGATTTTATCTTAATTAAAAGTAAAGAAAAGTCAATTTCCAAACTTTTATCTTGCAAGTTTCATTATGAAAGCATTTACAAACGCAAAGAAATTATATTATGTTTCAATTCTGACAATTTTTTTTTTTTTTAATAGTCAAGTTTCTCTAATTGGTGGAGCAATGAATTTAAAAATACACAGGGCATTATAAATGTTCAGTACTTTTCTTTTCGGTTTTAAAGAACATAGCTGTCTTGTTAGTTTTTGAATGAAAAATTTGGTTATTGTACATAAGTATTAATTATAATATGCTTATATTATATATAGCTGGAATATTTAAAGCAAATTTTGTCTAATCTAGTTGGCCTTGGCGGTTTCCTACCAATACCCAGCGTGCTTTTGGCTGCTTCCTATGTAGATTTGTCTTAATTAAAAGTAAAGGACAATCCAATTTCCAAATTTTATCTTGCAAGATTCATTCTGAAAGCATTTACAATTGCAGTGCTTTTATATTATGTTTCAATTTCATTTCAACAATTTTTTTTAATAGTGAAGTTTCTAATTGGCAAAATAAAATTTAAAAATAAACGGTATTAAAAATGTTCAGCATTTTTCCCTTCACTTTTAAAGAATATAGCTGTCTTTTTAGTTTTTCAATGAAAAATTTGGTTATTATACTATGTTTATATTATATGTAGCATTTGAAGCTAATTTTGTCTAATTTAGTTGGCGGTGGAGGTTTCCTACTAATTCATAAGTGCTTTTGACTTCTTCCTGTGTAGATTTTGTTGTAATTAAAAGTAAAGAAAACCCATTTCCAAACTTTTACCTTCATTTCATTATGAAAGCATTTACAACTGCAACGCTATTTATAATATGTTTCAGTTGTATGACAATTTTTTTTGGAATAGTTAAGTTTCTAATTGGCGGTGCAATAAATTTAAAAATACACAGGGCATTAAAAAGTGTTCAGCGTTTTACTGTTCAGTGTTTTATTGTTCAGTTTTGTCTGCTTAGTATTTAACAAATAAACTGGTTCTTATATGTATTAATTGTAATATTTTTGTATAATAGAAGATTTAAAGCCAATTTTGTCTGTTCTAGTTGGCCGTGGAAGTTTCCTACTAATTTATAGCGCGCTTTTGGCTGCTTCCTGTGTAGACGTATAAAAAAAAGAAAAGACAAAAAAAGGAAAGGAAAACCCCGAGAAAAGGAAGAGTTCTTCTTCTTCTAATCTACGATTCCAATATATCTCTCGGGCAGGGCGTTGCATTATTCAGCATTAATAATGTATCGTCCTGCCGTCTTATGAATAAAAACATCCAACGTCTGAATCCGAGGCTGGTCATTAAGCTTTTACTTTATTAAATTCGGTTTGTACGCGTAAATAAACTCGCGGGACTGGACACACGAAACAACAAAACGTTGGCACGGATTTCGAACTTATGTAATTGCACTCACCTCTTATATTAAATGGTATGAAAGTTCAACTTGGATGAGGGCGTGTTGTGAGCGGTTTGCTCATCCGAGAGCGGTCCGAAAATCAAACTTGCTTCACTGTTCGAAATAAGCACGGCGAAAATCTTCATGCGTCGTCTGCGAAGTTTCGACGTGCGTTGAAGCACGAGACGGGACTAGAAACAAAATTTCTCCTCCCGAGACCCCCTCCCAGACGAGACACGTTAGACAGGGGTACCAACAGCTCACGACAAAATTTCCCAACAATTATCCTTAATATATATTTTTTCTAATTTTCATTTCTTTTAAACCTCAGTCCTAATGCATATTAGCCCAATTAAATATTTTTATTGTCTACTAACTATTCAAAACAGTTGTATGCTTAATAAAAGAACATGAGCTTAGTAGCCTGACACCATTTCTCGTTTTTCCCAATATTTCTTCAGCAAAAATATTTTTTCCCCTTAAACGAAATGGCTCTATTAAAGTTCACAAAAGTTTAAACATTTTTTTAAATTTAATGTGAATACAACTATGATGAAGATTCTGTGGCTCTTTGCCTCAGTCATTAACTTAGCCTAAGTCTGTTTTGAATCTTGAAGAATACATGCATTTGTTATTGTTTTTGGATGTTAAACATAGTATGCATTATATGTTTCATATGTTGTGTCTCATCTGTTCTGTATTGAGATATTCCCATTAAAGATGTAAAATGAATAAATGAAAGATGTAACACCTTTCCATGGTGCAACTTCAGCATCCAACTTAGTGAAATAATTCTTCAGCAAGGATTTTTTTAAATTTTAACTTTGAATAAACAAAATGTATCTATTATACTTCATGCATTTTAAAACATTTAATTTTTAATTGAACATGAGTACAGGCTAAGATGAATAGTCTGTGACTCTGCCTCAGTGTCATCAATGTAGCTTAAGTTTTGATTGTTGGCATGTCGGAGGATCCAGCAACATTGTCTGATAAATATTTGTTTATTTACAACTTTTGAAGGTCTTTCCTTCCTTCTTCCTTAGATCTAAACATTTTAAAACTTTCGTTTTTCATTCATCTGTCTTTGATGTTATCTCTTCTTCTTTTTTCTCTTCCTCATTAGTATTTTTTGTTTCTAATAAGCTTTTTATTTTATATTTGTTTAAACATGTTTCTTATCGTGCAATGAGAGATCCAAGAAAAAACCCTTGACTGAGATTTTCTCATTAAAGCAATACAATAAATAAATAATGAAAACTGCTCCTGGTCATATTGCAGCTTCAGCAACATTCATAGTCAGATTATCGGCGAAAAAAAGACCATGGCTCAATATCAGTTCAAACAGATCAAACTTTATGCTTCATAGCATCAGATGAAGTTGGCTCCTAAAATCCACTTCTAACCCACCATCAACTATAAACTGTTAAAATAAAAATAAATTTTTTTTTTCCAATATAAACTAAATGACAAATTTGTTGTATTTAATTTAAGTTTGTAAAGCCCTGATGATGGTAATATAATCTGCTATACATTGATGAGGTGAAATACTACATCATTTGACTTTTTTAAACCTAATCTTTGTCATAGATTTGTCGAACTCAACACTGAAAATGGTGAAATGCTGAAAAACCAAACCAGCGAGGGTATTCAGAAGGGTTCAAAACTTGCAGTCCTCAAGCAAATATCCCACAACTCTAGATATACAAATGAAGACAATACTGCATCTTAAATTTCATAATTAAACAACTTTAATGATAAAATTTAAATATTTAATGGCAGTTGGACTGGATGCAATTAAGTGTTCAGCACAAGAATCGAGAGCCAGAACATGAAAAATGTTACTTATATGTGATTTTTTGTATGTATGCCTGTATTGTGGAAAAACATAACACATAAACATGAATAACAGACCATCTGATCTAATATGACGCGATATTGTTCAGATTTTTCTATAACAATTCATCATATTTTCCCAAATAAATGTCAATTATTCATTTTGATACATTTTTCACAACAATAAAACAGGTGAGTGTTAAAAAGAAATTATTTAGCTTTTAAGTAATTTTGCCTCTTTAACTTAAAAGATGAATTTATTAGACTAGTCAAGACAGATACAAATCAAAATTTGAATGAAATGCTGCACCTTAGATAGCGAAATTGCAATATTTCTATTTAAAAAATTATAAAAATGGATGCTCTTGTTAAAAAAAATCCAAAAATGTATCTCGTATGTTATTACATATTATATTTACAATATTCAGTCTTAAAAGTGACGTTTTAAGGCAACTAATTAATTACTTATCCTTTCAAAAATTAATATTTCATTAGTAACATAAAAAAATATTAACTTTTTATTTATAATTTAAAAAAATCTATATAGAACATCATAGTATTGAGTATATTTATACATTTTAATTAATTTAATTGTTTTATTTATTTTTTAATAGATGTAAAAATAGACTACACTTGTTCGTATTTGGTTGTAAAAAAAGTTAATTTAAATGTATCTATAAAAAATACTAATTAAATTGAACTTATTGGCATTGATTAAAAAGAAATCAATAAAAAACAATAAAAATCATAAACATAAAAACTGACTAGAGTTGAAAATGTAAGGCTTAATTAAAATGTGTAATACTGTTTGGCAAGTACACTAGTTACAGCTGTTTGATTTGCAGGACTGGTGCTTCTTCTTTTTTTGATTCTTTTTCTTCTGCAGAGCTGGAAAGGAAATTGTATTTTTTTATATTTTAATTATTTTTACAATTTAATGACTCACTTATAGTCGCTATGGGCATCTTTTTAACATTTTGTATCTCGTTCAGTATGTACGCTTGGAAAGACAAGCTCGCAATCCTTTGAAACAGCCTTGTAATATTGGCACCCGTTTTGGATGAAACAGGCCAGAATTCGCTGACAAGGTGGGTAGACATCTGCGTAGCGTATGTTTCTAATTTGTCAAATGCCAACGGACCCTGAAATTACTGTGATTATTAAATATAGATGTGAGTGAGCTTAATTACAGAACTATTACTTACAATAGCGTCTATTTTATTTCCTAGGACTATTATATATGGAAGGCGATCGTTGTTATATTCCTTCATCGCAGACTTATACCAATTGACACAGTTGGCTAAGGTTGTCATTTTTGTAACATCAAATACAATAACGATCACTTAAAAAACAAACGAAAATTAACAGAAGAATTATTATTAAATTGGAATATTTTATCATTACCTTTATAAACTTTTATTTAGCAATAAAAACAGTTTATTCTAAACATTTTAACTCTTTTGTTGTAGTAGAAATTATTTTTGTGCAGGTATGCTTTGTCAATATTGTGCTATAATTTGCTATTTCTTTGTATTGAAATATATATTTTGTTAAGAAATTTAAAAAAACGTAAAGCATACCATGAGCCGAACGATAGTAGGAGGGTGCGAGGCATTTGAACTTTTCTTGTCCCGCTGTGTCCCAACTGTGACAAAATAAATGTCAAAAGTCAAAATAAAATTTTGCAGGGTACATACTCACATTTGTAGGTTAAAAGGAATTCCAAGGATTTCAAATTTTGCGACTTCAAAGTCAACACCTATAGTCGGTTTGTACTCTGTGAGGTAAATGCTCTGAATGAACCTTTAAAAAAACGGTTAAATTTAGGTTTGATACATACTAAGCATAAGCTAAACAAATAATCATTCAAGAATTTAAATAAATAAATTCAAACATAATGTATGACCTTAATGAACACCTTTTTTTTGCTTTCTTCTTTTCTTTCTGATTACAGTTCATTACAATAGGATCAAAGGTAAATACGAAAAATTCAGTTTTTTGAATGTCAAATGTTTGCTATTGGAAAAAATTGTAAACAATATAATGCGAAAATATATTTTCAAGAATCATTTTGTATTTTGGTTAGTAAAAACTAATCAAGCAAATTGTAGGAATACAAAATTTCTTCTTAAGGTTTGATCTCCTACCCTTTCCAACCTTAGTAGTGGGTTTGACAAACCCACAAAAAAAGACAGACCAGAATGGTTGGAGATGACCAAACAACATACCTTCATTGTACATACATATTTCCAGTTCTAATCAAACAGGTACCTTGGAATAACTGTAATTCTATGATAGTATAACAGCCATAACAGGACCATTATCGGAGATCCTAGCAAGCCCAGATTATTCACCATATTCAATAACATTACACATGACACCAGGGAATGTGTCATCCAATGAAACTACCAGGTAACCAGAAAATAATTTGTTGGAATTGTGAGCAGCAGTCAATAATGAGGTAGTTTAGTTAGTACACAACAATTTCACACAAAACCAATATGACACCAAAAGAATAGCACCACACTTTATGCCCTAAAGATGACTCAAATAAAAGTTGAAACATCGACAAAAAATAAAAAATTACACCGTGTATTATTGTTATGGGAGCAGGTGGAAATAAACTCCCCAGGGGCACGGTTTACTGCATCTGGGAAAAATAAAAACTTGGACACTTGAACATTGGGGGTTGTTCTCAGATGAGTGTTGGTTTGGTTTGTGGCAACAGATGACTGGAAATGTGCGTAGAGAATGCTTTGCTTCATGTGCCAGGTACGACAGCATTTTCAAAAATAGCCAGTTATGGTAGAGGGTAGAATATACGTCCATATCTGTATTGACTAACTATCATAGAGAATGGATCTTCGACTGCAATAAAGTACAAGTAATTCTTCAGAAAACTGTGGTCCCATTCGCTCCATTTATTGAGAACAACTTTGTGTTCTCCTGACATGTATCATGGGACGTGATAAAAAGATGGGTTAGACATTGTTCACTGCAAACAAGCATTTAACATCTTCAAACCGCTATCGCTTATTTAAGGCCATAAAATATTTGGTTTAAAAAGATCACGACTCGAATCCTTACATCAATAATGAAAAATAAAGTGTCAAAGGTGTATCCAAGTCCATTGTTTTTGGGAAAATATGTAAGAAAGGACTCTTTTTGTTAAATAATAATGGTAATTTTCTGAAAAAAAGCAAACAATAATTATCTGGGAAAGAACAACGAGATTCATTGTTCCTATACTTCCTTCAATTACAAAAATTGGCGGTATTAGCAACATCTCAAAACCCCCTTATCAATTCGCGTCTCGGCAAATTACAGCTCCTTATTTTATTTTTTTCGAAACATCAAAGATAATCCTAAAGTTTTAAATGTATTAACATTCGAAAATACTAGTTATGATGAACGGCCTCGAAACATGTTTAACTGCGAACAGACAAGAGCTTTGTATTTAGAAAATCGAAACGGTGACCTTTTGCTCTAAAAGCGTGGATCCGGGAGATGTGTATATTTAGGCAGCCTCGAGAACGCAGTTGATAAATTCCATTAGCTTAAATGAAGTTCCTCGTAAAAAAAATTGATCAACTTCATAAAGGGGTCAAAGCCTTATATCCTGCCGTGCCCTTTCGAATTTTCCCCCATTTCCTCAATGGGCCACGTGCTGTCTAAAATAAACTAAAACCTAACAAACATAAAACATGGAACCTTTTCTTCAATTACAATAACTTGAAATTGATTATTGAACGATGATAGTCGATTAAACTGCTATATTTTCTTAACATCTTAAACTCGTTTCAAAAGTAAAGCATTCAACTTTTGACCAAAAAACATAGACTCAAAAATTCCGACTGCTATCATCTACCTTGAATTCTCCAGGCGTTTGATCGTGTGTCTCACACTCTTAATTTATAAACTGGAGGGGCTTGTGAATGGTAATTTCTTAAATCACATCTCTGTGACAGGAAGTTGATCAAGCGTATTCTAATTCCTTTCTAGTGGTTAGCGGACTTCCGCAAGGATCGGTCATGGGTCCAATTCTATTCATCCTTTATACAGTTATATAAATGACATAATTCACTGTGAAATCAGTACTTTTGATAATATGATCTGACTGATCGCTACTTTGAGGTCTCAATCTTAACACTGACAAGTGCTTTGTTCTCTATCTGGACGCAAAAAACCATTGTTTAATCTACAAACTTGATAGCAGTTCTTTGGCCTTTACATAATTTCCAAAAGAATATCAATACCACAAGAGTTAAAGTGGCATAAACATGACCTGGACATGGTCAAAACAAAGAAGCTTTCTTTACCAACATTTTCGTCACCTTCTCCCGAAATACTAAATTTATTTAAATTGTGTTACTTATGTTCGTCCCTTACGTAGTATTTGGAGCCCATACTTTCAAAAAGGCATTAAACTTGTATAAAAAGTTCCAAGACGTTTTACCAAAACTCCCAAAAAATTAAAGCCATACAGCTACGTTCAACCAACCGAGCAAAGCTTTCCGTGAATGTCTTTAGTTAACTTCAGTTTATTTTTCTTTCGTTGGAGCATTAAAAGGTGGTACTTTTTTCTTTTTTCAAAAAACGATTTTTAAACTGTGGAATATGTAGTCTAAAAGAAACTGCAGATTGATTATCTTGGCCTGACTTGTAAGATGTTTTCTCAAGAATAGGAAGGTACAAGGCCAACATAAAACACACAACTACTGAAAATGGCGAAACTTAAACGTGTCTGGCCAACTAGACTAACATGGTTTGCCACGTTGCAGCTACACAATATAAATAATTAATGCACAATTTAAACGCAATTATTACATAACAGTTTTATTGCTTTACAGCCCTGTTTTATCGCACTGGGATTTCATTTTACTCCGAGATAACGTAAAATGATATGAAAAATGTTTATCAGATAAAATTTATAAATTGAGTGTGACGTCCAAAAACGCACAAGGACATTAAAAAATAGAGAAGGCAATCCAAAATTTTAGTGTAGAGCGTAAAGGATTTTTAACTCTTTGGGATCAACCAGAAATATCAAAACAAACTTAGCATAGGTTTAAAAAAATATGCATATTCCAACGAAAAATGTGTTCGTTAAATTTTAGAAAATAGGTTATTTTTTGTGAAAAATTTTCTTACTCAATAATTTAAAGTGATATTCAATGTAAACTAAAGAATATTGCAACTAAGGTTGTTCTCGACAGTCCTTTTTTATATTTGTTTTCTGTTCTCAAATTGACAAGTTTATGATGACTGTTTCTATGCACATAAAGTACGTGTAGTTTCCGATGGGTGAAACACAAAAAATTAGTGTTAATCAAGAAGGAACTTTTTTTAAATTTTCTTCCCACGTGTGCCTGTATAAATTAGAAACGTAATTAGAGTAGTTTTACAATCTTTTTCACTCCAGAGTCGAATAAATAATTTTTTTTATGTTTTACAAGCATGTGATGGCGAAATCCACAGACTTAAGCATGTGAAAGAAACGACTAATAGATAGTCGACCCACCGGACTGTTTTGTATTTTTTATGGTATTTTAAACAGTTCTGTACCCTAAAAATCGACGTTATTGAGATTTTATAGACGTTTGTAAAAAAATAAATAGACTGTGCTATAGACAAAGGTTTGTACATTTGCATGAGTTGAAATGCATTGCGTACAGTAAAATAAATAATAATTTGGCCCTTGTGTTAACATTTTATAACCGTCAGGCCACACATGTTTAATAATTATATTTAAAATAAATAAAGTAAAAATATGGATTTTTGTTTTGCCAGAGGTTGCTGATGGAACATCAGCAGAGATACCTTTGGATGATGGACGTCTTGCCCACGCCCACATCGCCGATGAAGACCACTTTGCCGCATTTGAGCTCCTCCAGGTGCAGAGTGTTGCAGTAGTTGACGACTTCTTTGTCGAACTCGGTCTCATAGGGGCTTTCGAATATGTTGAAAGGCTGTCCGAAAATCGAGATCTTCTTGGCCGTCGGTTCAACCGACGTCGACATCCCTGCTCAGATTGTCATCCTTCTCCGCCCTCTAACTAAACCCAAGCTGGTGAAAAACGTGAATAGCTATGTAAACTGGATGTTGCTATGACGACCGTCGAGACTAGGAATAAATGTGAGTCACGTCTGCCGACCACCTCCACCGGTTGTGGGTGAAACGGCGCAACTCCAATGCCAATTCACGGTCGAATTGGTGAAATTGTGAAAACAGAGGGTCTTGACTTTGTATCCTTGAGAACGATGCTAATTAAAGACCCTCCTCTTTGGAAATGTTCATTGTTTAGAGGAAGACGTACGAAAGGTCAAGTTCGCAACGATTCTTGTAGAGTGGACATGAGTCCAAGGTCATACAACACTCTCAAGCTACCCTAAAAACAGTTTTAAACCCTCGAAAATTTGTTTGTTTAGATAATTATAATATTTACATAGTCGTTAATAACATGCCAGTAGCAATTGCATCGTTCAGCTTTCTTTAATTATTATTTTTTCCTTCAAGTTGTAATAGAAACCCCATAAAAAGCTAAGAGTTAGAGGTTAAGGTTGAGGTTAAACTCGTTACTCCTTTTATAAACTCCGACCAATATTGGCCTATTGTGCTATCTCCATTATCATCTATAACTCTTCGTTGTTATCTTGTTAAAGATTCCCATGTGTATCCTTCAAGCCTGGACTTGTTCTCTACCTGGAGTACAAATCTCAGCCTACATGCACCAATAAAGGACTTTTTTTGCTGTTTTAGTCTATGTCTCCTTATTTAGTGTTTTTGGCCACCATGCTCCTTAAGTGACCAAGGGTCTAACCGCTGCAGTGTATAACCAATACGCCATTTCGTTCTGCTTTCTTTAATTATTTTTCTTTCCTTCAAGTTGTATCAGAAACTCGTTAAGAAGCTAAGAGTTAGAGGTTAAGGTTGAAGTTAAAGGTTTTTTTACTCCTTTTATAAAATGCGACCAATATTGCCCTATTGTGCTATCTCCATTATCATCTATAACTCTTCGTTGTTATCTTGTTAAAGATTCCCGTGTGTATCCTTCAAGCCTGGACTTGTCCTCTACCTGGAGTACAAATCTCAGCCTACACGCACCAGTAAAGGACTTTTTTTGCTGTTTAAGTCTATGTCTCCTTATTTAGTGTTTTTGACCACCATGCTCCTTAAGTGACCAAGGGTCTAACCGCTGCAGTGTATAACCAGTAAGCCATTTGGTTCTGCTTTCTTTAATTATTATTCTTTCCTTCAAGTTGTATCAGACACTCCTTAAGAAGCTAAAAGTTAGAGGTTAAGGTTGAAGTTAAACCTTTATTACTCGCTTTTTTGTGTGCAAAAAACAGGTTTTATAGAAAAAGGCAATAATAAATTAAAGAACATTCGCCAAAATTACAACTAAAAATCAGACCTGACAAAATATAAAAAAATAAATAAATAAAATTTAGAATCAATGACTTGCGTTTTTGGGGTACACCTCGGTGGCCGGCGAAATGCACAGTTCAGGCAGTAGTTCGACCAAAAAAATCCAAATTGTGCCAACAGGCCGGCGTAACACTTGACAAATTATTGACCATCTATTTTCATAACACCTTGGTCCGTTTATTCTCGCTTTTTAACCGAGGAATCTCTACAATGAGATAGGACCGTTAAACATAAATTTTGTATCATCGGAATATCATCAAGGCGTCACCAATGCGTACCTGAAATTAAGTGAAAACACAGAACGATTTTTGTATATGTGTGTTATTTTGTTCGGGGATAAGTTTTAACAAACTATCATAAAACATACTTTGAATATTAAAAAAAGGTAATTTGAGAATTAATTTTACTAAGATTTACGAAAGTAATTCGTGATAAGTAATGCCCTTTCCCTCCATTCATTGCAGAAGGTTATAAAATCGGTTACCATTTCTACTTAGTCGTTTTCCCTCCGATGCCTTGAAATAGATTTTAAGTTCAATATGAATACATTTTAAGTTCCGCCCGGTGAAAGATCGCCCTTTGATTTTACCAGTCTTGTTCGGGAAATCATCATGGGCGTGGAAGAGCTGATGAACACAAAGCCGATCCTCGGGTTGAACAAGACGTTCGAGACGGCGATGAAGAAGCGCAACGCTCACCCGAGGCTCCTGAAAGAGCTCGCCTCCGATTACAACAAGGTGACAGTAATAAAACAATCCACGATAAGTTTATTAATTTTAAAATTCATGTCTTTAACGGGCCACTTTCCTCCAATCATGCACTGAGAGGCAAAAAAAAATTAACCACCCTTAATATTTTTATTTATCAGTTAGACAATCCTCCATTGATTATATTTGGTCCGTTTTAAAGGATTAGAGGTAAATAATCTCCCACTTATGTTTGATCGGTTGGTCACAATTGGTTTTTATAAATAAATCTTTGAATAGTCAATCTCTTCTTTGTAGGTTTTTCTGAACAGCTTCTTTCTAATGTTCCAGTGGTTAGATTTTTTTTTTAATAAGTACCATTTTTGAGTTGCCAATTTGTTTGAGTGATAGATTTGGCTAGAATCATAGCATTGCTGGAAGATGGAAGAAGTTAAGCGTGGCCAGGGTGCTTAACATCCCCAGAACAACAGTCCGGTGGTCCTTCCATCGCTACCAAGATACTGGAGGTTACTCAAGAAGGCATGGATCAGGTCGCTATCGTTTCACATCTCAGAGTGATAATCGTCTTATTTTGAATGTACTTCGTAATCAGCATCATACCGCTGTTGAGATCAAGCAACGACTTCAACAAGTTAGAAATGTTAATGTCAGTTTACAGACTGTAAAAATGGCTGCATACAAGCGGTATTCTCAGATGCTGACTAGTATGGATGGGTGCTCGGTTGTTCATGGAGCAACAATATTCGGTGCTCACCTTGCTCGGCTAATTGTCGGTTTCCTTGTCTGCTTCAAAGTCCATAAATATTCGTGAAGTAGCCAAACTTAAAGCATCCACACATTCGGGAATTAGTTGTACTGTACGAATATCAACTGCAATCAACAATCAACACTGCTATTTATTTTTCAATAATAAATGATTCCTGACTAGTATAGATGTATTAATGTAAGAACATCATAGCACTGTCTGGTTAGGAATGGATTGGCTCAATATAAGTCTCGGCGTTCCTCGATCTGTACCAAGTTGAACTAATAATTTGTAAAGTTTCCTTTTGAATCACAAAAAAACGGAACAAGGTTTTCGATGTGTAGAAATGGTTAAAATGTGAGATGGGGCAACAGTACTGTGTGACTGATTTGTGACTGAATTTGTACCCACTACACAAAACAGTAACCGCAGCTGCAGCAATGACAGTTTCACTGTTGTCCATCATGATTGGTAGAATGTTGACTCGCACAGCACTTGGCGAATGTTCACTGTTTTTGCACAAAATGGCTGGTTGTATGAACCCTACATCACATATGTGTCTATACTTAGCATACTATTTGGCGAATGCCAAGACGAGCATGCCAAGACTTCGCAAATATTCGGCAGTAATCAGCATTCAGTGAATACCTCATGTTTGGAGCTTTAACAAAACAACCTTAAGACTAGCAAAAAGTACAGTCAAACTTAGGCATTAGATTTTGTCCGCTTATTAGAAATGCCCAATATGCTTTATTTATTTATTTATTTTTTTTTTTCAATAATAAATGATTCCTAACTAGTATAGATGTATTAATGAAAGAACAACATAGCGTTGTCTGTTGGAGGAATGGATTGGCCCACCATAGCAGTCGTGGAGTTCCTCGATCTGTACCAAGCTGAACCAATAATGTGGAACGCTTCTCTTCCGAATCACAATAAACAGAAAGAAGTTTTTCACACTGCAGCTCAGTGACTTCAAACTATGTAAAAGCAAACAATAACACTATAAGTACGCTTCTCTTCTGAATCGCAAAAATGGAATGAGATTTTTGCTGTGTGGAAATAGTTCGAAAGTAAGATAGGGCAACTGATTTGGGAATGAGATTGTAGCCACTACACAAAACAGTACCGCAGCTGCAACAATGACGGTATCATTGTTACCATCACGATTGGTAGTAAGTTGAGTACTCGCACAGCACTATTGCATATGGCAATATTCGCTGCTTTCACACAAACTGGGTGGTTTTACAAATCCCGCATGTGGGTACATTGGCAAATGTCAAGATGAGCATCTCGAAACTTGGCAAACGTTTGGTGATAGTCGGCATTCAGTGAATACTGTATGTCCTGGAGCCACCTTAAGACAAAGACTTGCAGAAGTTGGATCATGTGTGAGAAGGCCTGCCATTGATCCAGAACTTCTGAAAAGGACAGTTTGGTTAAGTTTTGCAAGAAATACATCGGTTGGTCTGAGCAAGACGACTAAAATCTTTTTTTCGGATGAGTCATGGTTTTGTTTGAGGTCTTCTGATGGCTGAGAGAGGGTTTGGAGAAATATATCACCATAATAGTTTCACTCCATAGAATCTATAGAGGAGATCTTGTCATGCTTTGGACAGGCATTTCTACAGAAGGTCGTACAAACTTGATCTTCATCGAGGGTTCCCTAACAGCTGTACGATACATTGAAGATGTGTTATCAGAAGTTGTTCCTTATATGCCAATAATTGGCGACAAATTATTTTTATGCATGACAATGCAAGGCTCACAGGTAGAATCGTTGGTGACTACTTGGAACGGGCTTCAATTGAATGTTTGGTGTGTCCAGCAGGCAGTCCGTACTTAACCATATCAAACCTATGGGAGGAGTTGTCAAAGAGATTAAAAAATTGCCCAGTGATGATAGAGAATGGTGTTGGAGGAGTATGAAAATATTTCTACATTCAAAACCTCCTAAAATCAATGCCACGACGAATGCAAGTGGTGATCAACGCAACTGGAGGAAATACATACTTCATACTGAATTGAATATTTTCTTCGTTATTTCATAGCAACATTTTTGGTAAAATTGTTCTACTCAGTTTAATTTTTTATTTAGCTATTTTATATTTTTCTTTTAAATATACAGTAAATAATAAAAAATAAAAATTATAACAATACCAAGTATTTACTAAAACAAAACAATGCTGGCCACTTTTTTTTGCCTCTCAGTGTGTACAAGCAGCACCCTTGACAGTTGTATAATGTTTTTATAATGTAAACATCATGTAAAACCCTTGACAGTATGTTGACAAAATTATTTATGAACAGTTGGCTGGTATGAGGAATAGTGCCTGTTCATTAAATGATGACGTAGTAACAGTCGAAAAATACCGACATCATTCCCCAGTCATGCACACAAAAGTTTTCTTGTTCGCCATACTATTTCTAGTAATATTGGGTGTCGATTAATATCTGAAAAGGATGTTGGTTATTTTCATTGAATAATGTGTTTTTTAAGACAAATGATAACAACAAATAGGCCCATCGAGGGAATGAACACCATCTCCAATTTCTGCGATATTGCCAGTCTAAATTGTGTCTTTCAGTATGTCAAATTTATCTGAAGAAGTAGCAATTAAAAAAAAAAAAAAAATCAACGGAATACTTTTTAACTCTGCATTAGTCTTTTTGACTCTATGACACAAATGTAGTTGTTTGTTGTCTCTGAGATGCCTTTTCAAATTCATGCAATAATTACTGATTACTTACCCCCTGAACATTACTGAAATAGACCCAATCGCTGTAAGAAGCCTGTTACCAAACTTTATTTTGCAGTTTTTTCCACTGTGGAGGAGTTTTCCATGTAAAATTTTCGTCTTGATTTTCTTCCTAATTTCACTAGCAATTGCCTTTTGGTTTTTCCACTTCATTCCATTTCATAACCTATTTTTCTTCAATTAATTTTTTATTACAAACGGATCCTTCTTCATCAACTTAATACCAAAAAAAAGATGTGTGTTTGTTTTCACTTCAAAGTGCAGTTCTTCAATTTGTTTTTGATATCCTTCTCTTCTTCTATTGTAAGGGTAATGATCATATTAAAATTAATAATAGAAAAATTAATGAATAATTACAAAAGTTGTGTGGAATCTCAAGAATAACCATTAAATAATTAATATTATTGTTATTAATTATTCTTGCCACCAAGTACAATAAAACACTACTACACATAAGTCAGAGATGGACCCACATAGCCTACTGAGTTCAATTTTTTCTGGTTTTAAAACGCTTTAAATAATTTATGAGAAACATTTTTAAAAACAGCTACAATATATTTTACAGAATCAAGAGGCATTTGAAGTGGAGTTCAAACAATGTCTGGCTGTGCTGTTCATGTGCCCAGACAAGACGCCAGGGCTCGAATCAGTGCTTGACTTTGCGGCCAAGTATTGCATTTTCCACGAAAACACTTTTGGCGAGGAAGATCCGTTTCCTGAGTCAATTTTCAATTTTATTTTCGAAGTATGTCATAGGCTGAAATTATTAATAGGCTCAGAATATTTCCTTCTAACGTTTAATTTTACAGAACCACAACATAAAAAACCCCAACATCCGATTCAGGACTTGCGAGTTTATAAACAGGCTCCTGAATGAAAAGGGCGACCAGGCTTCACTCGATCAGAACATATTTGAAAATATCGGAAATATCATGCTGGAGCGTCTACAGGTAAGTCTTTTAAATTTACTGCATTTCCCTAAACTTGACACAATTGAATGAAAATTTGTAACACAACGTGACTAATCAAATTAAAAGCCGATTTCCCTAAACAGATAATATTATTAAGCCCTATTCTACATGAGCGCTCAAAACACAGCATTTGGAACGACTCCTGTCACTTTTTTTTTTCACACCTCTTTTAAAGGTTTCTATACAGAGCATTTGAAATGCATGCTAGGAAATACGAGACTACTCTACACATGTGTAAGAACAGCACGTTCCAGTGTAGTTAGTTTCAAAATGAACCCTCTTCATGTAGGATATGTTACGGGAATTTTATTGTTGAATCAACTTGGGAGAAAGAAATTTTTACCTTTACTACTCTATTCAAATTTTCCTACAAACTAATTGCATAAATAGGTGGAGGCAACTGGACCTCTCAAATAAATTTTTCGGTGTCAAACATCACCAAATATATAAACATACGCATAAACAAAATGTCCTCAATAACAGTCAACTTTTTCCCCACATTCCTTAACGCACCAATCATATTCCAGGCCCAATACTTTTCCAAAAAAATTTTTTAATTTTACGTGGGTTTGCAACAGCAGAGGTCATATAAACCCTCGGGGTGCCGGTGTTTTTGAAAAAAAAAAAAAACACTTGTAAGTATGTCGAGTTCAAATGCAGGGGCCGCTGGATTCGAACCCGGGACCTTTACCTTACAGTGTTAAGTTAATTGAGTGCTCGGTCACGCCACTCTACAGTCACACTTTGTGCCTGCATTTGAAATATATAAGGAAAGTACTGAATCACACACCTGACAGACTGACGCAGTTTTTGGCCGATGTGGTAATAAATAAAAGCATATTATGGCACAAGCAGCTGTCAGAGTTAGGTAGGCTGTACGGTGTAGGAGTGAGTAGGAAGGAAATGAAGTCCTCTAATGCCACTGACCTGATTAAAAAATGGAGGCGAGCAAAAGGAAAGACCTGGTAACCCGTGTGAGAAACAGCTTACTGTACGCAAGACTGGATTTTGACTTAGGGCGAAACTACATGGAGTGCTCAAATATGACAGCCTATGAGGTGTCTCTGGTCTTGAGGGCGAGGGGTGAATTGCTTCAACTGAACTGCCAACCGTGGAGACAGGACCACGCCATCATTTGCTCCTTATGTAACCTCAACGTCCCGGAGGACACTCTCCACTTCATAGGAGTGTGCCCCGTTCTGAGAGAATTCCGCCAAAGGTACTTTGGGAAACTGAAGCTGGATGTAGAAGAAGTCATTGCAATCCTTAACGGAAGGGATAACTGGAGGAAGCTTGTGGTGTACCTCATTAACGCCCTGCGGTACCGAAAATACCTGGTTGACCACTTCAATTTTTAAAATCAAAGGTCATTCTCAAGATACAAAAATAGGGATATAAATCTATAAAGCAACTCGACAGACAGCTAAGGCCATTGTCAATTTAGCTTTTTCGAAATGTAAAGTTAATGTAAATACTTTTGTGTAAATAAAGCTTTTATTCATTAATTTTCAGACAAGATAGAGGGACGATCTCTACTATATTCAAGAGTAGTGTTATTGTTCGCTTTTACATAGTTTGAAGCCGTTGAGCTGCATAGAGAGAAAAACCTCTTTCCATTTTTTTCTTTTTTTAAACAAGGGTTTGTAACAGCAAGGTCATATCAACCCTCAGGGTGCTGGTGTTTTTGAAAAAAAAGCCCGTTTGTAAGTATGTCGGGTTCGAATGCAGGGCCGCTGGATTCGAACCCGGGACCTTCCCCTTATAGTGATGAGCGCCGTGTCAGTGCCTAAACTGTTGCGGCCACCGCCGCCCCTTTCCATTTTTTTTGTGATATGAAGGAGAAGCGTTCCATATTATTGGTTCAGCTTGGTACAGATTGAGGAATGCCAAGACTGTTATGCTGGACCTATCCATTCCTAACAGATAGAAACAATGTTATGATGTTCTTTCATTCATACTAGTTAGGAATCGTTTATTATTGAAAAATAAATAGCAATGTTGATTGATGATTACAGTTGATATCTGTACTAAACGAATATTTGTGCACTTTGAAGCTGACAAGGAAACTGACAATTAGCCGAGAAAGGCGAGCACTGAATATTTTTGCTTGGTGAATAACCGAGCACCCATTCCCACTAGTCGGCATTCGGCAATTCCTCATGTTTGCAGCCACATTAATAAAAATTAATGTAATATTTGTTTATTTAGGATAAATCTCACACTATAAGGGCACAAGCGGTAATGGCGTTACAACGACTTCAAGATCCTTATGATAATGATTGTGCCATTGTTAAAGGTGTGATTTTCCATCTAATCCTGGTGAACCTTGTTTTAAATTTGTTAAATATACCTTAACTTTTTTTATATTTGTCAGCTTTTGTATTCCACATGGTGTCTGACCCAAGTGCTATTGTCCGTGAAAAGGTGATATCGCACATTGCCGTGACTTCGCAGACACTTCCTCACATCATAGAAAAGATCAAAGATGTTCAGGTTCAAGTGAAAAAAGCCGCTTATAAAACCCTATCCAGGCTTAAAATACAGAGGTTTACCATAAACCAACGACAGAGCATCCTTACAACGGGACTAAAAAACCGAAAAGGTAAAAACATATCAATTGCTATTTAAAATATATATATATACTTCTAATTTTTCAGAAATTGTCAGGGAATTCGTAATTGAGCAATTAATCATGACATGGTTCAAGCAGTGTAACTGTGATGTGCTCCAACTCTTTAAGGCTCTTGATGTCGAGACAATGAATGAAGACATATTGAAAGCCATAGCATTTGAGCTATTCAAGTAAATCCGTTCAATCCCATAAAAAAATTACAAATGTTTCTCAATGTTTGAAATCGTAGGAAACAGCCCACATCGACTCTCAAAGAGTTGATAAAAGGAATGCAGAATTTGGAAAAATTGATAACTTTCAAGAATTTAACACCAGAAGTAGCCGCCCTGTGGTACTATGCCGTTCAGTATTTCTCGTCCACTGAGATCCACGGAAACGATATTGATGAGGATAGTATATTTCAGATTTTACCAGAGCTGACAGCATACACGGACTATATAAAAGAGTAATGTGAAAATGTGAATGTATTTTTTTTTTTAAAATCTAATATGTTTTGCTTTAGATTTTTAGAAAATCTTAAACTTGGAAAAATTGAGAATAAATATATTATGAAGCTCTTATTAAAAATGGCTTCATCTTATTCTTTATCTGATGAAATGGGAAGGTATGCTGTTCCATATTTAACCTTTTGTTATTAAAATGAAGTATCAGGATCTTATATTTTCTTGAAATTAAAATAAAGCGTGATTGACATGGTTGTTGCATTGTTTAGAATGAGATTGAAGCAGTTATGTATAAACCTTCTAACTTATGAAAATGAACTTAGTTTCATTCCAATATTGGTCTCGCACATACAAAAGACCATGCCTATTGTAAAAGAACGGCTCACTGTCATGGCTGAAATAATTTCAGATATTAGGGAACCACTTTTTGATAAGACCATGGTAAATAAATGAAACAGATTTGAATAAAGGCAAAAAAAAAATTACAATTAAAAATTTCCCAGGTTGAATTGAATGAAAGCGCAACAATAGAACAACAAATGGCCAACTTGCAATGTGGAACACAGATGCTTGAATGTGTAAGCAGATATATTTTTATTTTTCACGTTCTGTTTTGCCAATAAGAAATTTTTTAGGAAAGGGAGCTCAGAAAAGACCCCGAAACACTGATTAGGTGCCTTACAATAATCCTCGAGTTCATAAAAGCTCCTGATGTGCAGAAACTCGATCCGACATTGCTGACATTAAAGGATCATTTCATCGTGGGTTGTCTATCGGTAAGCCCAGCTAAGGTGTAATAAAGTAGCAAAAGTATAAGTGCTGGACTTTTCCAGGGTGATCACAACAGCCATGTCTTGAATCTGGCCCAGCAGGTTATGGCAATCATGTGCATCTGGAATTCAGAGCTTGCGAATCAGCAATTCCTATACTTCTTTATACAAGTGAGTGGTATAGAAAGTTCAATATGTTGAATGTGGGAGCCTGAAAGTATGTCAGCCCTCTAGGATCTTTTTTTAACATATATTGGGTTAGTGCAAAATCAAAGACGGGAACACACCCAACGCAACGCGACGTGATCCGAAGCCACCCGACACAAATCCTATGTCCAATTTCCCATGAGATTGTATTACTCCTGTGCACATCTGCTCGATGCCGTCGAATGCTACCCTACTCTAGACTCTGCGATCCCCATTGTCGAGATTTTCGTAGGATAGCATCAAATACAGTCAAAGATAAAAGAACTGGACACTCATATTTTTATTCAAACTACATGTATTGTCGTTATATTAATTACAACATGCTTATTTTAATGTAAACCAATTTAAAATAGATCAAAATTTCATAAGTTTTTATAAAAATTCTTTAATTGTAATGTATTAATTGGTCAAGCGGACCACGAAATTAGTGAATTTAATTTTAATGGTTTGACAGACAATTTTTAAAAACACCGGAATACCATTTATTGATAAAATAAATTTCAGTAACAATTTATTACATGGTTTGGCTCATAAAATTTAACTAACAATTGATTACATGATTTGGCTCATAAAATTACACCATTTTCATCAAGTAGTGTCAGAAGCAGTCACTCATATTTTTTTGTAGTTTATTTCAAACTATGTATTTGTAATTTTGTTGTTATATTAATTACAACATGCATATTTTAATGTAAACCAAATTAAACAAGATCAAAAATTTATGACTTCTTATGATGGTTTTTTTCAGAAATTTATCAAAACACCAGAATATCTTTATTTAAAACATTTTTCTTTCCAAAACGTAGATTGGGGATGAGGCCAGGAAGACAGGAACGTTTATTTTCTTCGATCTTTCGGCAAAATATATCGCCTTCATCAGGACTTAGAAAAAATCGTTTTACTGTATGAACAGGTACATGTGTGGATAACATGTGTGGAGAGCCGGTAGAACCCACGTTCTATATTATAAGTGGTTTATATTTGAAGGTGGGTTCTACCAGCTCTCCATTATCCACACATGTACCTGTTCATACAGTAAAACTATTTTTTCAAAGTCCTGATGAAGGCGACATATTTTGCCGAAAGCTCAACAAGAAAATAAATGTTGATTCTGCCTTCCTGGCCTCATCCCCAATCTACCTTTTGGGGAAAAAAATGTTTAAACTGAGAAGGCTGATCAATCACCAAAGCAAATATTTATTTAAAACAAATTTAACATAATGATATTTAAGCCTTTTCCCAAATTGTTAACTGTTGAATGTGCTAAAGTGCTAAAGTTTGAATGAGAGTTGTGCGTGCAAGATTTCTTTCTTTTTTCAGGAATTTTTTAGGCTGCCAGAGCGGAAAAATGAAATAGAAGAAAATACAAATTGCGGGGTAATAAACTGCAATGCCCAAAATCGCAATTTAAATAAAAAGATAGCTCCCTCAAAAAAAAAGTTATTGTGTTTTTGTTTCTTATGTAGCATTAGTTCATATTTGAAGGGAAGAATAAAAAGATAACGATCATTCTGAGACTGTTGCTAGTCTGACTCCATTATTGTTATTATTATTGACCATACAAGCCTATGGGAAATGTTTAAATTATGGAACCAAAATTCGAAATTCTAATTAAAAAACGAATACATTTTACATGTTATTTAAAATGGGATTTTTGCATACATTTGGCCTTCCAAATTAAGCATTTTAAAAGGATAAATTAAAGACTTGTGTGGTGATTAGTGACCGTTAGTCGATGATTGTTCAGAAATCGTGAAGGTGGTAGACCGCATCTCACGATTTCTGATTAATAATAATTACAATTTAACTAACAATTTATTACATGATTTTGCTCTTAATAATGATTAACAACAAAAGAGGCATTGCGATTTGGATACTGATTTATAATGCACGACATGGCATGTCGAACAGATGTGCACATCCTACCAAAACGAGCTAGGTGTTGGGTTACGTCGTGTTGCGTTGTGTTAGGTTAGTGTGTTCCTCGCTTAATGCATGTTTTGAACATTGGTTTTATTTTTACTTGCTACATAAACAGCCAAATCCTCAAATATAATTTATGGATTATAATAAATTCACTCTCAACACGACATGCAAGAATGGCACAATTACACAGAAGACAAACACTTTGAGCCCTGAAGATGATCTCAATAAAGATTGAAATGTTGGCACGATAAAGAAAATGTTTTTCTGAAACCTACATCACACCAGACTGCATCTCACGATTTCTGAATAATTATAAATACTTTTAACTGTTATCTTTTATACAAAACATTTTAGTTTACATTGAATTTTTGTATGAGTGAGGAAATTAAATATGTCCAAACCAGATTTTTGTCAAATTTATTTATACGAATTTAAACTTGTGCAAAGTGCTGCCCGAACTGTGTTTAACATCATTGCAGTTTGGGGGGGGGGAAGCATAGCAAATGCACAGTGCAGCAATGGTTTTAAAGATTTTGTTTTGGAGACTTCTATCTCGAAGACAGGGAAGGTCGTGGTAGGTCTTCTATTGTGGACAATGACCAACTCAAAACGTCGGGGACCGCGTTAGCCGAGTGGTTAGCATGAGAGACTCACGCCGCGGTCGTGGGTTTGATTCCCACCGTCGCCTCTGGCCCTTTTTTCACGATAACCCCCCCCCCCCCAAATTTGAACACACATATAAGAATTCACATATAAGAAGAAGATTGGCTAATATGCATAGATCATAAGGCAAAAAAAAAAAAAAAAAGAAGTCGATTGAAGAAAATTTGCATAAGAAAACACGGCGGAAGAGCTTAGTGTTGGCCACTCAACTGTTGCTTGGCATCTGGAGCAAATTGGTAAAGTAAAGAAGCTCGACAAGGTACCGCAAGAACTAACTGAAGCCCAAAGAAATCAGCGCATTGAAATTTGCACGTCTCTTTTGTTGTGCCACCAAAATGATCCATTTCTCAATCAAATTATCACATGAGATGAAAAATGGAATCTGTACGATAACACAAGGCACACAGGCCAGTGGTTGGACAAGGATGAAGCGCCAAAACACTTCTTGAAACTAAATCTGCATCCAAAAAAAAGGTTATGGTGACTGTTTGGTGATGTACTGCTGGAGTTGTTCACTATAATTTCCTGAATTATGGTGAAACTGTAACTGCAGAGGAATATTGCCAAGAAATTGTCAAAATGCACGGGAAACTGCTACGTCTCTGTACAGCATTGGTAAACCGTAAGGGGCTGATTCTTCTTCATGATAATCTAGGTGACATGTAGCAATTCCAACCCTGAGGAAACTTAAGGACTTTGGATATGAAACCTTACCACATCCTCCATATCACCCGACGTCTGTCCTACAGATTTCCAATTTTCTAGGCAATATGATAAATTCTTGATAGATAAAATTTTTAGAAAACGTGATGCCGAAAATGACTTTCAAGACTTTAATGTGGGTCGAAATTAAGATTTTTATGTCAGTGGAATAAAAGTGCTTATTACATGTTGGCAAAGCTATGTAGGTTGAGATGGAAAATATTTCGAATAAATTTATAAAAATTAAAAATAGTTTTGACTGCCTTTGCAAAACCTGCTTATTTTTGCACCAGCCCAATACATGTAACTGTTATATTAAATATAAAGCATAGTTTTTTCTCCGTTCTATATTTTGTCTAAATTAGTATTCCTGGGTGGGTCCCACCTTAGGTGACGTTATTACAGATTAAGTTAAGAGAACACCAAATTGTTAAACTTTTGGATTTTTTTCTTTAGCGAAACCATGAAAATTACACAATCTTCTACATTTATCAGCTTAACCATAAATTCTGCATTCATATTTAATGTAAAAATAATCAAATCTTACCTTTAAAAATCAAAAAGCTGGGGCAAAAGAAATTTGAAATTAGCCAATTTTCTCAAGCGTTGGAAGTTGGTTTTCAAGCAAAAACTGTTTCACTGTGGAAATTCAAAAAGGTGAGGAAAAATATTAGCCAATAGGATGTGCTGTGTCCGAAAAATGGCCTGAGTCTCAGACTGATACTGGCAACCCTGTATGAGTTCAATTATCAAAATTTAATTAGTAATTTAGTGTATCTTATACACTAACATTATAGTTTTATAACTAGTTTATTAAAATTTAATATTTATATTCAAGGTTAATGATAACGATTTGTGCCTGTCAGCTTTGGATGCAATTTTTGACATACTTTTGGTACATGGCCTAAATCTTTATAATTTCGGAACGGATTCATACAAAGACCAACCATCAACAAGTAAAAAAAGAAATAAAATCTACATAAACTGTTTAATTGATTTCTTATGTTTTATTTTTAGTAAAGAAAAAGGAGTTCTCTCTAGCGGATTTCTCTCAGGATGCCACACTACCAACTAATTCTATGAAACAGCTCATAGGAATTTTTGTTTCACTGCTTGACACCTCTGTAAAAACTTATTTTTTTAAATAATTTTATTACAGTTTGATTGAGGTTTTTATTTAATTGTTAGGTACCAGAAGTTAGGGCAAAGGTATGTCTTGGCTTGGCCAAGCTCCTGCTTTCTGGACATATCAGTTCGCCGTTGGTTCTCGCCCACTTAACGCTCGCTTGGTTCAATCCCGAGACAGGTATTTTTTTATATCTTATACAGGCTGTCCCAGTTCCTTCTGACGAAACTCAGGGAATCGATTCTACTCTTTGTTTGGAGCAAAAAATGCCCAGGAGAAAATTTTCGGAAAGTTCTCTATTTTGAAGATATTCTCGTCAATTTAGGTTTTTTCAACTTTTCTCTACCTTACCACATAAAAACTCTTACAACTTCCAAAATGTTGAAACTACAACAAATCCAATTACACCATTTGAAAGAACACTAAATTTGCTGTAAGATACTTCTATTTGCAATAATCTGAATGATATAAAATGTTAGCCAATATCAGTTGGAACATGCCAAAATTACAAAATTTAAAATTTTGGTCATGATTGCACGTTCTACTGAGGTTACAAAAAATTACTTACAACTTATCAAATTTCACAAAAACTTTTTCATCTAATACGCTTTACATTGATATATCCAGGTTTTTAAATAACATTCTAGTAGAGTTGAAAAATAACAATTGAATGTTCGAAAATGTGAGCTAAGGTAAATTTGAAGGGGGTAGAAATAAATCAATTAGAACTCTCTTTGTAAAATAAAAATGACACTTGTTTGACCGGTTGAATGAAAAATGCTGGATGGCATCGAAGTTTAAACAATATCATCACAGAATGTAACAGGTAGGGTGTGTTACTGAAAGATATATTAATATAAATATTATTTTACAAAGCGATGGATATATCAATGTAAAGCATATTAGATGAAAAAGTTTTTGTGAAATTTGACAAGTTGTAGGCATTTTTTATAACCTCAGTAGAACGTGCAATCATGACCAAAATTTTAAATTTTGTAATTTTGGCATGTTCCAACTGATATTGGCTAACATTTTATATCATTCAGATTATTGCAAATAGAACTATCTTTCAGCAAATTTAGCGTTCTTTCAAATGGTGTAATTGGATTTGTTGTAGTCTCAACATTTTGGAAGTTGTAAGAGTTTTTATGTGGTAAGGTAGAGAAAAGTTGAAAAAACCTAAATTGACGAATATCTTCCAAATAGAGAACTTTCCGAAAATTTTCTCCTGGGCATTTTTTGCTCCAAACAAAGAGTAGAATCGATTCCCTGAGTTTCGTCAGAAGGAACTGGGACAGTCTGTATATAAATGCTAAGCTCAGTATTATAGATTTTATCTGGTTTTAGAACAAGACCCAGAAGTGAGGCAGGGCCTTGGCATGTTTTTCAGCCTATTTTCAACCAAAAGACTTAACTCTGGGCAAATTGTTATCGACTCGTTTATTCCGACACTAAGGGCGATCAACGAAGCAGACGACACACAGCCAATTGCAGAAATCGATCAGGTCTCTGTATCAAAACTTCTGATAAGCCTCGTTCGTTCTGACCTAGTTTCAAACTGTTCAAATTTTGAAGAGGTGAATTTCTTCTTTCTTAGAAATTTTAGAAATTTATCAAATACCTTGCTTTTCAAACTGTTTGCATAATTTCAGCTGGGAAGTTACCATTATCGGCTTGCTGTGGTTATATGTGATGAGCTTAATTCTGGTGATGTAAGCATTTGGGTGCTCGTCAAAGCACTGTCTTATCTCGATTTAGATCTTTCAGATGGTCACTTTGCTCCAACTCTGTTATCTAAGTTGAAAACAGTACTAAAGGTATGTTTCTTAAGAAATAAAAGAAACATAGAATATATAAATATAAAATATACAATAATAATTGATATTTCTTAATGTTTAGCAAATGAAGAAACTTACCGATAAACGAATTTACAGAATGCTAGAAACGTTTAAATCAAAGGTCGAAGAGCTTAATGCCAACTATAAAAAAGATAACAATAAAGAAAAAATACAAGACGCTGTAATTGTCTAATGTTTTGAAACTTTTAAAATCATGATTGTTTAATGAGGGTAATTTATAGTCAAGTAGTGAAAACACGGAAGAGGAAATTGCAAACAAAAAACCGCGAAAAGGGAAAACCCAACCCAAAATAATTCCTGAATCGTCAGAATTGGAGAGAGGAAGTAAACCAAGTGAGGCAACCTTTGAAATAGAATCTATAGAAAGTGGTGAAGACATACAGGATTCCATAATACGGAAAAGGTATTATCAACATTATTTCAACGTTTACAGATCTCGTGAAAAATTGTGCGAATGTCATATAATTTTTTTTGCATGCCTTCATAAAAATCAATAAATTAATTAATCCAACTAATTTAACTAACTTATTTCTGAATCTTGTTTTAAGACAATTGGTAATAGAAACAGCAAATTCTGATAGTGACAAGGAAGAAAATTGTGTAATCGAAGAGACACTTTCACCTGCTCAGTTAGTATATTTAATTTTTTCAACTGATATTAAAAATTTTATTTGTACATAATTTTTTTCAGAGTGATTAGCGAGACAGACCAAGAAGATGAGGATGATAACCACGAAGAAAAGAAGTCTCCTAAAAAGAAGAAGACTAAGAAGTCAGTATAGTGGGGAGGAATGCAATCACTAATTGGTCAAAAAAAAAAAAAATCGGCATAAAATAGTCAATTTTCTTCATTTAGTACAACAGAAATAGGATTTTATTCATATTTTATTTAACTTTTATTCCATTTTAGGTGCCATTCGATTTTCTGTAAAGGTTTTGGAGAAGTGTTTCTAATTATTTTAGCTTTTACAATTATTTACAATACAAAAATACAAGGAAACAAAAGAGTCACAAGATTAAAACTTAATTTTCTTTTTAAATTTTTTCAGGGATGATCACAGGTCGAGAGTTGACACTGCAGTCTCTGATTTAAGGTTTGTGTATTTTTAAAATATCCACAATTGTACTTTTCGCTAGTTTTTTTTGCAACTCATTTTTTTTTAATTTATAATTTTATGCTTGTTTATTACTATGCTATTCTTACTAAAAATACTCCTTTTAAACAAATTATTTGTTACATAAATGTTTATATCTATTTTGCTGGGCTGTAAGATGTTATTAAAAACTGTTGCAATATTGCTTTTTTTGTAGTTTAATTTGTACCTTTCCCTTTTTAACAACATTATCTTCTTATTTACCATCTTATTCTGGTCGTGATGCATGAATTTGGAACAAGTCTAATTGGGATTTTTGGAATGTGATTGATGGATGAGAATGCTTGACATTTTTAACAGCACTGCTTATTTTTTATTGGGCTTTTTTTTAATGCATTATTGAAATAATCGGGCTAGGTATTAATTTAAACTAGATTGTTTTGCATTCTGGTTTGCATTTAAGTTAATTGAATAATTAACAGTGGCATTTAACATATATAAACTTTTAGTCCAAGTTTGGAAAGAAAAAAGAAAGTAAAAGTGAAAGAAGTGGAAAATAAAAAGATGTGAGTATTTGGCGAAAAGTTTGTTTAATATTAAATTTAAAAAATTTCAATTTTTAGGTCGACTCCACCGATCAAAGCGAGATTGAGATCTAGAACCAACCCGGATAAAGATGTAAAGTGATTTAAAATTCATTTTACTTCTATAAAATTGTTATTTTGTTTTAACAATATAAACACGATGAGGAACAACGTCAGTTTTGTTAATGTATATATTTTATATGTACATAATATTTTTATATAAATTAATATTAAAATATATTTTTTGTAAATAATAATTAATTTTTATTATTTGTATTGTAGGTTGTAGGACATATACTGTATGCAAATCATAGGAAATCCACTGGAAAAACAAATGTAATTATCACATGAGGATTCATGTCATGAGTTTGAAAACTTTCTGTTAATAAATAAAAATTCCATGATGCAATATATGTTCAACAATCTACAATACGAATAATAAGACTATGAAAATATTTTATAAATTATTAAATAAAATTAAAATTTTATATACAAATTTAAGATGCATTTTTTTAAAATTACTAAAGAACATACACTATTTTATTTGAAAAACTTGTTTAATTATGTGTAACTTTTAGTAGTATGTACAATTACTAAATAAAAACAAACCAAATTTTGTTTTTAATTTGTTCTTTATTTCCTTCTATAAAAAATAATTCGCATCATGAATCTAAGCACAAATAATCTCTATCACTAAATAGTTTCTTTAGTTTTTGTTTATTTTCAATTTTTACTTTTTAATTTGTAACGTATAAATTCAACCAATGTGATCAAAAACAGGAAGGAGTAATTTAAAAGATATTTGATCTAAATATTAGACTTGAAAGACAAGCATAGGTTTGGCAATGCTCACACAAGTCGGTCTAGGTGAACACGGAGCTGAATGACAAACGCGGTACGTCTGAAATGAGAACTGAGCGAGTGACTTATGAAAAGGGTGAAAACACTCCAGTTTTGGCATGCCAACTAGATAACATAACTGTTGTCTATGAGTCACATGCCCAGCGGAGATGGAATTGGGAGAAATTAAGAACTAATGGAAGAGCATTTAGGATAGGGATAAAAGAGGCGGCCACAAGGCCTGCACCTTGACCTGTGTTGATCCATTATGCTCCCCTTTTTTTCTATAAATCACTGGCTAGCTTGAGGTTGCTAATCAACCTCCATAGCTTTGCCAGCGGCTCCTTAGTGTAAGATCTTGCGTGCGGCTTATCATCTTTTGCAAGAACCTGCACATACATAGATCTTCACAAAAAACAAAATGTATTCTGAGGACTCCTCTTCTTCCTGGCAATATTTGTACACTGTTTCTTCTGTCTGTACTCCTATCCGGTACATGTGCTTTCTTAGGTAGCTGTGCCCTGTCAGGAGTCCAACCAGAATCCTGGTTCGGATGCAATTGCTTAACATGGAAAAGAGTAATATCCAAGAATTTTTTTCCAGAGAAGTTTTAGTATATTACAGAGGTAAATTTATAAATAATACAGACTAGATAATTTTCTTAGAAAGTTTTTACATTTTATCTACAAAATTAAGTATAATTTTTAAATAGGAATAAAGGTGAGCTTGAAGATTTTAAAGGGATTTTTCTTTACTGAACTTCATAATAAATTAAACCTCTCTCCCATTTTATGTATTCGGATTTATTTGAATTACAGTTTAGATTTTATTTAGAAAATATTCTCCACTTCAAAAATATTGAAAAATATTATAATTGTTGTTTAGAAAGTCAGAAAGTCGATCGCAAAAGCATTGGACATTGTCGGAAGTGGAAACCGCTTTGTAGTCTCCTTTCCAGTCGTAAGTTCCACCGTGGGTATAGGAATTTTGTAGTCATGCCTCCGAAGCCCAAACCGGCGGAAAAATCAGGTATTTCCAACCTTTCTTTAACGCCCGTAAAACCAAATTTTGCCGTTTTACCTCAAAAATCGGTTTATTTGGCCGGTTTTTATGACGTTCGAGCCGTATTTTCATTGAAAGTCTGTCGTCTAACCTCAATCCGGATGGCCACGCGGTTCTACGCTAGTCAACACAACGTTCCAACTTTTTTTTTTGGTCATCTATTTCCATTTTACCATTATTTAACCACAAATCGAACATTTAAAAATTGTGTTTCTTGCGTTTTTGATCTCTAAAAATATATTTGAGACTTGTTTTTCAGCCTCAAATCGCGTCGAACATACTGCGTGCACTAAGTGGATAGTGCATCGGATTGGTACAAAACTTTTATCTTGCTAATTTAACTTTCTAAATTGCCTTTAAGAATAGTCGACGTAATTATTTCCAACATTTATTAAACAATATTTTTATTTTATTTTTTCCTGTTTGGTTTAAATTCTACTTCATTTCTGTAAACAATGCGCACTAAGATTTGCAAGTTTTTCCTTTTAATCTTTAAGAGGAGCCCCACTGAACGGTCAAATAAATTAATTTTTTGTTTTTAATCTCACAAAAATCTAAATCTATTCCTGGGCGTTTTAACCCCAGAAGCACATATTTCTGACAACCAGGACATTTTTAAACATTTTTGGTATGTATCCGTGCTAGGAATCCTTATGGTTATGTATTATGGTTAATAAGTACCATTATTTGTAATTTTATTGTAACAGCAAACAAATAAAATCACAAAAAAGTAAAATCATTTCCAAAACACAGTAAACATCCAGGATCCCGCTCGTGATAGTAACTTTCTCACCTCAACCACTTTAGATTTAACTCAATAGAGACTTTAGATTTAAAAAAGTATAATTTATTAAAATAATTAAGGTCCACCAAGACTACTAAATATCTATATGGATTAATATAATAATGATATAAGTACTTACTTCTCTACGAATCCTGATTACACGATATTTGAAAATATGTCAAAAAGATGGAAAATTCGATTAGTTGTAGGTTGAGATGAGGAATTGGTGTTCGAGTGGTTCAAAGTCACAATAGTTCAAGTAGTTGAGCGGCAGTGTATTGAGCCGAAGGTCATAGGTTCGAATCCTGCTTGTGATACTAGCTTTTCATCTCAACTAAGACCTTAGATTAAAATTAATGTAATTACAGTACAACGAACTCCAGGTGACCATAAAATTTTGTACGTTATAAGCGGCATTCACTATAAGCAATGTATCAATTCTAGTGAACAGTTCTTTATATCTGAATATTCCAACCAATTGATAAACTTGTATGTTTAAAGCAGAGCAGTTTTATATTATTTAAATTTTATATTAGGTAAATAATTATATAATTGATCCATGTTTATGAGAAAGTACAAAATCCATACTAACATGCTGAAGTAATTTATTTACATAAATGTTTTTAAAACATTAATACATTATTCGGAGATCATGATATGCGGTCTGGTGTGATCTCCGAATAATCATGATTAACGGTTACTATTCACCTCACCACACATTAATACATATATGCACATATGTATGTACAAATGTGAATAGAGTTATTAGACTACACTATCACTGTAGTATGTAATCCGTTAACTTTTTTTAGACTGATTGAGATATTTTGGAGCCCATTTCATTTGTGAGACTGCACGCATAATTTCCTGATTCGGTCCGAGAAATTATTGCCAATTTTTTCTCAAAGAAGAGACTAACATCGTGGTTTTTTATTTTTTATTAGAGATTTTTTATAGACATTTCCAGTTAAAAAAAGGGGAAATAATCTTACCTAGAATATTTAGACAGCTGGGGTTACTTTTGGGTGCTGTCCGCTATAACTGATAGTTCATTATATCACTGTTTTTTCATTATGACATTTCATGAGACGGGAGATTTTGTACGTTATAACCGGTCGTTCCTTATAACTGGTGTCATTATAAACAATTTCTACTGTAATTGAAATAATTATTATGGTCAATTATGACTACTAAATATCTATATAGATAAATATAATAATTAAAGGACTACTTACTTCCCTATCAGCTCCCAGTGGCCACTTCATAAGTTGCCTAGGATTGAATCCTTATTACATGCTATTTGAAAATATGTGTTGACATTGATGTCTGAAAGGATTGAAGTCACGATGGCTCAATTTGTTAGAGCAGTGGCATATTGAGCCAGAGGGTTGTGGGTGCGAATCCTTGTGACACTAATTTTTTCATCTCAACTCAAGATAAACTATAATTAAATACATAAAAGGCAACCCTTCAAAGTGATGTGCTCCCTTTAAATGTATTGAAAACTTGGCAATTATTTAACATTTTTAGAAAAGGATTGCTGAATGACTTACATTTACATGTTTAAGTCCCTTATGTTCTACCATGCTTAATTTACATTGAAAACCACAAAGTATCAAATAAAGTTTGTCACATTTTCCGTACAGGAAATCATGTACCTAAACAAATAAGCTATCTGCTTACAATGCAAAACTTAATATTAAATAATATCATGATTTAAGATAAAGAAAGCCACTATGATTTAAAGAAAGAAAAGATGGATGAGGTCAAAAGAGAAGAAATTTTTTGTTTAGTTTTTTCTTTCTTGCCAATCTTTCGAAAGATATTCTTTCATTATCTGGGCTCAGAAATTATTAATCAAATTGTCATTACTATTACTATTTAATCATTTATAAAAACTACATCAAACAATTTTTTTTAAGTAAAGAAAAAGAAAAATACCCTTAAAGAAACGGAGTAACTATTTTAACTATTACAAACAAACGATACAAAATATAATCAGAATAGAAAACAAAAATAAAATCAATTATATTGGGTTGTCCGGAAAATAATGCAGGATTTTAAGTTTTCATTAAAAAAAATCTATATAAAATATTCTGTTTACGTTTACAGGATTACTCATTTGTATGAATGTCAACACTTATTAATCCTCTTCCAAATGATATTGTTTGTTTACCTCTGTAGCATTCCGCTACTTGGAAATAATTCAGTCATCCTTATAATGTCAAAGCGAGAATTTCGTACGATTTTCTTTTACGAGTTTAAACTCGGCCGAAGCGGAGCCCAAACGGCTAGAAACATTAACCAAGTCTGGGGCGAGGGTTGTGTTAATGAGTGCACTGTGCAAAGGTGGTTTAAAAAATTTCGGGAGGGAGATTTCAGCCTTGAAGATGAAGAAGGTCGTGGAAGGCCTTCCTCTCTTAATGATGATGTTCTGCGATCAGTGGTGGAAGAAAACCCCAAAACAACTGTTCGAGAACTTGCAGAGCAACTCAAAGTCAGTAAAACGACCGTCGCTGACCACCTCAAGGCGATTGGAAAAGTGAAAAAACTCGAAAATTGGGTTCCACACTCATTAAACGATCGCCAAAAAAATCAGCGCTTTGATGTTTGTGCATCACTTCTTTGTCGAAACAAAAATGACCCATTTCTGGCCAGAATTGTTACATGTGACGAAAAGTGGATTCTCTACGATAACACTAGACGTTCTGGACAGTGGCTCGACAAAGGAGAAGCTCCAATACATTTTCCAAAGCCCCCAACTCATCAAAAAAAGGTAATGGTTACGGTATGGTGGGCTTCATTTGGTTTAATACACTACAGCTTCTTAAATCCTGGCGAAACCATCAATGCTGAATCATACTGTAACCAAATTAATACCATGCATCAGAAATTGGCAGTAATGAAGCCCTCTTTGGTCAATCGGAAAGGGCCCATTTTGTTGCATGACAACGCTCGACCACATGTGTCACGTGTAACGTCACAAAAATTATTGGAGCTTGGCTATGAAACTTTGCCTCACCCACCCTACTCTCCGGACCTCTCGCCTACTGACTACCATTTTTTTAGACACCTGGACCACTACTTACAACACATAATATTCAAAAATCAAACGGAACTGGAAAATGCATTTATTGACTTTATCAATTCTAAAAATTCTGAATTCTACTCAGACGGAATTAATAAGTTACCAACACGTTGGGAGAAATGTATTGAGAGTATGGGAAATTATTTTGATTAAAGAACATTGCTTTAAAGTAACTAGTTTCTTTTTTTTTGTTTAATACCAAAATCCTGCATTATTTTCCGGACAACCCAATACTTTTGTATTGTTTGTTTGTAATAGTTAAAATAGTTATTCGTTTCTTTAAGGGTATTTTACTTTTATGCTTAAAAAAAGTTTGATGACGTTTTATAAATTATTCATTACTAATTGTAATGACAATATGATTCATCATTTCTGAGTCTTGATGAAGAAATAATATCTTTCAAAAGCTTTGCAAGAAAGAAAAAACTAACATTCATCAAACTCATTTTCATTCCATAAAAAGAAAATTGAGTTAAATGAGTTTGTTGGTTGCCTAGTTTCTGAAAAGAAACCCAAAAATATAAAAGTTAAGATTGGAAAAGGAGTTCAAAATGAAAAAATAAAACGTTTTTTCTTCTTTTTTGACCTTATCTGGATCCTCTCTTCTTTATTTAATGCAAAACTTGCTATAGAATTGAGAAAATTGATGAATTGAGAAATTAATAATCTATGAGGTTTCTCACTCTCTCTCTCTCTCTCTCTCTCTCTCTCTCTCTCTCTCTCTCTCTCTCTCTCTCTCTCTCTCTCTCTCTCTCTCTCTCTCTCTCTCTCTCTCTCTTTCTCTTTCTCTTTCTCTTTCTCTTTCTCTTTCTTTGTGCTCCTGCCATTTGATGATGCAGTTTTCACCCTTAAATCTTAATAGCTTTTACCTGCTATTTTTATCAACACATTAAATGTTATGAACAAAACACTTGTCTCCTCATTGGTCATCCTTTTTTTTATTCCAGGTAGTTTTAAAATTTTTAATTATTTTGTTTAATCCTTTTTCATTCTTAAACAATGTGGTTTGCAAAAGCAAAACATTTCTGGCAAACAAACAGCCAACTCAGTCGAATTTCAACCCTTCTGAATAGTAAATGAAATAAAAATTATATTTTATGTACGGCCATGTTGCTGGTTGGAACACAGCATTGAATGTGTTTATTGAATTAGGAACTATGTCTTACAAATAATAATTAACTTAATTTAATATTGTTTTAACGATTTTTTCTTAAATAAAACCCATGATGTGTATAACAATGTTTAATTTAAGGTGGGGTTAAATCTCAGTGATGAAGGAAATAACATTTTAGGGAATCTCTATGAATGTTGTGATTAGGAAAAAAATCTGAGAGATTTATCCCGTAACATCCTAATTTTGTATGCCGCTTGAAATTTTAATTTAAGTGATTAATCAAGATGCTACAGCATCAGAGCAAAGTTGTGAAAATATTGAATTTGGGTTGTCAAGGCAAATGAACCTGTAGTTTTATCATATCCGATCATCCTGGTCTGTCTTTTTTTATTGAATTTTTCTTCTTTATCATTTCACCATTTGAAGCATTAAATCCTCCACTGAAGAAGGTAAAATGCTGAACAAAATAAAACCCCAGTGAGAATAGGTAGGCCTGGATGTTCAAAAGACACTGACTAAATTAATTATTTTAGCCCACATGCTTTGTTTAATTAATAAAGAAACAGCCTAAACGACTAGGATGATGATTAATACACAATTAGAGGGAATCTCTATGAAGTGGATGATTAAATAAAATATATCTGAGTGATTTAGTCTGTGCTGTAGTTTCAATATTTAATAAAAATGTATTATTACACAATTGATAACAAAATATTTTGGCAGTTTTGCTACCATTATAAAAAATAAATGGTTTTTCTTTTTTACTTGTTTTGTTAGAACAGTGCTGGTTCGTATTGTATATATTTTTTATTATTTTTTTTATCCCTCCACCTCCCCGCCGTACCTTAGGGAGACCCCATACTGGTGGACCTCAGCCTCTAATCTAGTTTTACTTCTAATTTTGGGTCCTGGGGTACTTTACGCCTTTCTTCGGTCTCACTCTGTGAGGGGAGGAGGCCCAAGGAAGGTAAGGGTAAATTCTTGTATTTCTTGCTGATTATTTGTTCCTATTCTAAAAGGTCTCCCCTTGCTGGTTACTTCTTTGATAATTAAATATTAACATATTGACTACACTATATATAATTTATTAAAGCCTTAATAAATTAGGAATAAACAACCCGAATTTTAAAAATTAAAAAAAACACTATTGACCTACCTTACTTAATAAGTGTACCTATCTTACAATTTATCGCTATAAATAAACAAATAAATAAATAAATAGGTGCCTAGTTTACAAATAGCTTGGCTTATTGCCTTTAGCGTTTCGAAAGCGTGCTTTTCTTTTATTAGGTCATTTAATATTGTATATTTATGGAATAAGGTTTTCTGTGTAAATAGATTATGAGAAGATTTAATTCAACCACCCTAAAAGTTGTGCTTTTTCCCTCAGTAAATCTCAGTGATGAAGATAACATTTAAAGGGAATCTCTATGAATGATGTGATTAGAAAATGAAAACTTCTGAGAGATTTATCCAGTATTTTTTCCAAAATATTTGTTCTATTTTTTATAAAATAAACTCATTTGGGGGATTTATACCCCTTCAGGAACTACAAAATTTTTTTTTATTATTTCTGTAACTATTTTATTTATTTTTTAAATTAATTAATTTATTTTTGAGATGTTCTGTTGAGGTCTCTGCAAGGTCATGAACCTTGATTTTGTTGTTTCTGAACATTTTGGTTTCCCTATGCTCACCATTTTGGTTTGTAAGATATATTTCATCTTCTTGCCATCGTCTGTTACAGGTTAAGTTTAGGTACACAAACTAACCAAAGAAGATGATAAGAAGCCGAAACAGATTTAAGACCAAAACAGCTAGGCAGACCAAAATGTTCAGTAATGACCAAACTTATTACCTTGCAGGCCGTACAGAGAAATTACTAAATCAATTTTTTGCAAAGTGAATAAGCAAACAGTAAGAATTCTGATTGGAGTTGTGATTCCTCAAATGTCACAGGTGAGAAAGGATATAATTAATTCAACTACGAACTGGCATCGTATGTATTTACTACATTACTTAAAGCATATAGACTGTGTTTTCACACTAAGGATTAAATCAGTAATTGTTCAATGATGTCGGTGTCATTTGTCAGTAAGGTCTATATGTAAAAGTTTTGAAGATTTAATTCAAAAAGTGAAGATTCAAATCTCGGTGATGAAAATAATATTAGAGGGAATCTCGATGAACATTGTGATTAAAATTTGTTTAAATTCTGAGAGATTTGACTCGCTTTGGTAACTCATATGTATTGTTAAAAAATGTAAGCCTTTTTTTTTAATTTACTTATTTTTTATGATGGTAGAACCAGGTTCATGTACAAAAAGTGAAATAATAAAAAGTGAATCTGTAATAAAATAGTCTGTAATAAAAAAAATCTATAAAAAGTATGTAGTGATTCTACATACCCCACCATCATTATTTCTGCACTATGAACATTGTGATTATAAAAATTCATACTTCATTTTTCATTAATTAACTAATTATTTAATTGTATTCTTGAATGTATATTTTTAAACAAATGTAACTCTTATTTATTTTGGTTTATTTATATATCATTTAGTATTCAGTTGGGGGGGGGGGCTTTATTCTCAAGAAAAGTAAATTAATTAAATTTCTCGAATGAAAATAATATTTAATGGAATCTCTGAGCAGTGTCAGTAAAAACTAAAGAAATTCTGAGCCATTGGACCATTTTGTCATTGTAAAGTTTTGATTTTGTATTAATACGGAGCTTCCAAAACCACGGTCTGCAAACCCCTTGTGGGTGTGTGGCGAATTTCAAGAAAAATTAATAATTACAAAAATAAACGTAGAATGAATAAATAAAATTAAAAACCATGACAATGAGTACTGAAAACGAAAGTTTTTTATTTTTATTTTGCAGCAGTAGTCTTATGATTTCACAGACATCCTTTAGCTATGAAACAAATGCTAGCCTCTTTTAAGACAGTTTTTGATGAGTCTGTTCAAATTATTGATTATATGAAGTTGTGGCCATTGAAGTCAAATCTTTTCACAATATTATGTGAATACAGGAAGCCTTCATCATTCCCTGATTCTGTATGCAGATATGAGGTGGCTGTCTCTCGAATACAGGAATTACGTTTCTGAAGTATATCTCTATTGGCAAATTGGCCAATGTTTTCAATGATGAGAAATTACAATTTATACTGTCGTATTTATCGTATATTTTCATTAAAATGAATGAGATTAATCTTTCCTTACATGGGAGGAAGTGTAACACAACTTTCAAGGCTAATGACAAAGTTCTCAACTTCAAAAGAAAAATTCAGTTTTGGGTTGAATCTCTTTCTCTCTCTCTTCCCTTGCTCCAATTATAAGCAGATCTTCAGAAAATCAAAGAATGAAATCTCACTGATGAAAATAGCATTTAAGTGAATCTGGGTGAGCATTATGATTATAAAAATTGGAATAAATAATCAGAGATTGCTGACTATTCATTTTTCTTTGATTAACTAATTTAATTGTATTCTTGAATGTATATTTTTTAAACAAATGTAACCAATATTTATTTTAGTGTATTTACTATAATTTCAATTTCTTGTGATGGTTCAGTTTTGGGGACGTTGATTCTCGATAAAACTAAACGAATTAAATCTCTGTGATGAAAACTTATTAGAGGGAATCTCTATGAGCCTTGTGATTATAAAAATTAAGAAATTCTGAGAGATTTAACCAACTTTAGTCTTCATTTGATGTTTACCTGATTATTCCAATTGATTGTTAAAGTATATTTATTTAAAAAAATTATCATTATTTATTTAATCTAATTTTCTTCCAAATTTTTGAAAATGGTGGTCTGTTATTACCTGTCTCATATTTCAATTTTTTTCCTTTCTTTCTTTTTTTAATATTTTGGTTAGAAACAAAGTTAGGCGAACTCTAGTTAATTAAAGTATTTAGTTATCCTACTAGTTATTAGTTTAGTTATTCTAGTTGAATTGATTCTCTATGATGAAAACATATTAGAGGGAATCTCTATGACCCTTGTGATTATAAAAATTAAGAAATTCTGAGAGATTTAACCAAGTTTAATCTTCATTTGATGATTACTTGATTATTCCAATTGATTGTTAAAGTATATATATTTAAAAATTATTTAATCTAGATTTTATTTAATCTAATTTTCATCCAAATTTTTGAGAATGGGGTCTTTGTTACCTGTCTCATATTTCACATTCTCAATTTTTTTTTGTTTTAACATTTCGGTTAGAAACAAAGTTAGGCAAACTCTAGTTAATTAAAGTATTTAGTTATACTACTAGTTATTAGTTTAGTTATTCTAGTTGAATTGAATCTCTATGATGAAAACATATTAGAGGGAATCTCTATGAGCCTTGTGATTATAAAAATTAAGAAATTCTGAGAGATTTAGCCAACTGTAGTTTTCATTTGATGATTATTTAATTATTCCAATCTATGGTTGTAGTATACAAATTAAAAATTTTGATCATTATTTATTTAATTTAATTTTCTTCTCAAATATTTGAAAATTGTGGTTTTGTCTCATATCTCACATTCTCATTTTCCTTTTTACATTTCAATTACAATCAATGTTTTTGTACTAAGTTACGCTCACGATATTGACACATAAGCATCAATGTTTTTGCATGAGGAAGACTGGTGTAAGTTAACACCTTCGAAATGCTAGGCATAGACAAAAAAATTTTGTGCAGTGTTATGGTTCAATGAAAATTAAATTCACTCAAACTTCAATACTAATCCTATACTGTCAAAAATATTGGGCAATTTGTAATATTGTGCAATATAATTGATCGTCTTAGTGTCCCACCATACAAAATTCAAGTTTTTAAAAAAAGTTCGTCATTGAAGATGGCATAAACTGAAACGCACCCTAGTGGCATCTAATAAGTTGATAATGAGATAATAAGTGGTCAAGCGCCGATCAGTTGAACAGGTTAAAAACTATTTTTATTCTTGTGAAAACTAAATAAATTAAATCTCAATGATGGTAATAATATTTAAGGGAATCTCTATGAGCATTGTGATTAAAAAACTAAAAAAATTCTGAGAGATTTAGACCGTTTAGTCATTTTTTTGTTTTCAATTTCTATCCTGTATAATAAAATTAGAAAATACAAATTGTAATTCTATTTGATTGCTTATGGAAGCCATAATTGATCAAATAATTGAAATTTCTATTATAATACGGTTAAATATTTCTAGCTATTAGAGCTGATATGACATAACCTAATGGAAATTTATTATAAACAGGGAAGGCTGAGAAGAAGCCTGAAAAAAAAGTAGAGAAGAAGCCAGCGGCATCTGCACCTGCTCCGGCTTCTGCTCCAAGCACTTCGAGTGCCAAGCCCGCAGCTGCTAAGTCTTCAAAGACTCCCGCTCCGGCGCCTAAGGTAGCTACAGCGAAAGTAGCTGCTGCTGCGGCCGCTGCAGCGAGCGCCTCGAAACCCGCCACTGCCAAACCAGCGGCAAAGGCGGGCCAAAAGGCGGGTGGCAGCAAACCAGCAGCCAAGTCTGCCGGCGCGGCCAAACCTGCTGCAACCAAGGCCAAGAAAGCCCCGGCAAAGGCACCTGCCAAGGTATCTATTTTTTAGTTTATAAATCAATTGTTTAAAACTAGATAAGATGCTTTTTTTTCCTAAGTGAACAGTTTTCTGTAGGTTTTGATTAATTCAGAACTTTAAATTTGCAGGGAGCAGCGAAGCCCGGTGCCAAGGCAGCGGCCAAGCCAGGATCGAAGCCTGCGGTTAAAAAGACTCCGGTAAAACCTGCAACTAAAAAAGTTGTAGAAAAGCCAAAACGAGGTGTCGCGCCAAAGTCTCAAAAGGGAGGGAAAGTTGTTAAAAAGACACCAGTTCAGAAGGCCCTTAATGTCAAACTAAAGGTAAATCTCCGTATATTTTTTTTCTATTCATTGATTTTCATTTTATATTTTCTAATCACAGGTCATCAGAGGAAGCCATGGGACGAGGACGAGGAAAATTAGGACGTCTGTCCACTTCAGGAGGCCAAAGACATTTGAGCCGCCGAGGAAGCCTAAATATCCTCGCAAGTCTGTTCCGAGGAGGAACCGTATGGACGCGTACAACATTATCAAATCGCCGTTGACGACTGAGGCTGCCATGAAAAAGATAGAGGACAACAACACACTCGTCTTCCTCGTCCACCTCAGGGCTAATAAGCATCATATTCGCACAGCTGTCAAAAAACTGTACGATATTGATGTAGCAAAGGTCAACACCCTCGTTAGGTAAAAAAGATATTTTATGTATCACTATTCAATCTATTTCATTTATTTATTATTAAACATTAAGCTTTCATTTATACAATATATTTAAAATATTTTTTTATTAATTTTTGTTTTAGGCCTGACGGAAAGAAAAAAGCCTATGTGAGATTAGCAAGAGACTTCGATGCGTTGGACGTTGCAAATAAAATTGGGATCATATAAATATCTCGTTTTTGTATATATTTTTATGTTCTCAATATAACAATATAAAAAAATTTCTTTTTATTAAATGTCAATATTTTTTATCCTATAATTCAAATATTAGTTCTTCGTGTGTATTTCAGTATTGAAAGAAAAGTATATTATAGTGAAAATGACGTAAAAGAAATAAAATTTAAAAATTACCGCCATCTGCATTATTCGTGTATTTATTAGCGAGTTGTTTAGCATATGGACAAATGCGTAATTTAACTCGTAAGCAGTTATTGGAGGGTGGCTTATCAAAAAACTGAACTTGGTAAATGTGTTAAGTTTGGTCCATCAAATGTCCAAACTGGCGGGCGCGTGCGCAGTCGAGATTTGCCGTTCCATCATAGTATAAATGCAATTTCAAACTGTCAGTCGGCCTGTTCAGTCACGTTTTTAATCCAGGTTTGTGACTGGTTGTTGACTGTCAAAACAGTCCGTAGATTTTATTAGGGACTGGCAATTGTAAACATGCGCAAATTTTCCCTTCGCTCTCGTCAAATCACAAAGTTCTTATGTGACTAGGGGGACTGGATTTATATACCAAATAAATGTAAAAATAAAACATTTTGTTTCGAATTTTTGAAAAGACTTATAATTTACACTTATTAGTTGAAAAATGTGAGAAAAAAAAAGGAAAAAATACGCCTTCGATCCACTCGGCCGCTTCATAAATCACCGAGAATCCTGATTACACGACATTTGATGGCAAAAAAGAGGGGAAAAAATCAACAAAATCAGACACCCATTATTAGAAATGGGGACTGATTTTGGGATCCTGGAAACAATCTTCACAACTTCCTACAAAGTCTCAACGGACTACAAAGGAGAGGAAGAACACAGGAGAGCATCAGATACAATATTATGATACACAGATGGCTCCAAAACAAACGAAGGAACCGGATCAGGAGCTTTCTGTACAAGCCAAAAACATGAGCAATCAAACTCATTAGGGAAGTACACTTCGGTCTTTCAAGCAGAAATACATGCCGTCAATGCTTGTTCCCTAGAAAATCTTAAAAGAGGTTACACTGGCAAAAAATCCTCATAAGATCTGATAGCAAAGCAGCCATTAAAGCATTAGGGTGTAAAAGAATCACATTAAATTAGTCAGTGAATGCATCCAAAATCTCTAAAACCTGAGGAAACACAACAACCTGATGATATCTTGGGTGCCAGGCCCAGGGGAATTTTGAGTAACGAGAAAGCATACAATCTGGCCAGAGGAGGATCTGCAAGGCCATACATAGGCCCCGAACCTATTCTTGGGATAGCAAAAACAAATATAGAATCCCTCATCGCAGAATGGATCCAAACAAAACAAAAGTTTAAGTGGATAAACTCTAGCGGTGCTAGACATAGTAAACTTATGATGAAACAACCCTCACCGAGACTGGCAAAAGCACTGCTGCAATTGGAGAGGGCCAAATTCAGAGAAGTGGTAGGACTACTAACCGGTCACTGGCATCTGAGAAAACATCTACACAACATGGGTTTAAACAACGATGATCCCATTTGCAGATTATGTAATGAGGAGGAAGAAACAGCCACTCATATCATCTTCGAATGTGAAGCAACAGAGCTATTGGAAATGTCCATTGAGCAATGGATATTTAGTCTAACACACGGAAAAAACTTAGGGAATCAAATTGCAGCAGTGATAGTCAATGACCTGATACTTCTAAGAAGGATTGAGTTTATTGCACTGAACTAAAGAACTAGGAAGGTACAATAAGCCAAAAGGCTGCAGTGCCTGAGGAGCGCAAACCCCGCTTCCTAGTATCCTTTTTTACCATACCATACCAAGGCGAGCACCGAATATTGTTGCTCGGCGAATAACCGAGCACCCGACCCCACAAGTCGGGATCCGGCGACCTTTGCTTGGCATTTGGCGAAACCTGCGTCTGGATGCATTTACATAGAAATATAAATATCAGGTTGTTCGTAGCAACAGCTCTTACCATGCTTTCTCCATTGTTTACTTTCTGGAATAACAAAGATTGTAATTGTATAGTACAAGTGTTTCTCCTACAGACCCCCAGTATCATTCAGGGGATCCATGGAAAATTAAAATTGATTTGGCGGTCCCTGAACATATCGTCAGGGGGTCTGTGTAAGGTTTAATATAAAATAGTGATCCATTTTTATTATGGAAATTAGCAGTATTGTAGTACTCGGTAACGAGTAAGAGAACTGATAAGATAGGCAGTACGACTAAGTAACTGCCGTAACTTGTAACTGTAATCATATTGGTAACGAATAAGAAATAAATGGAGATCGTGAGATGCGGTTTAGCGTGACGTAGATTTTAGAAAAACATTTTCTTTAACGTGCCAACGTTTCCATCTTCATTGAGATCATCTTCAGGGCCTGGGATTTATAAACATTGTTTAAATTATACAAATACATGTAGAATGTGAAAAAAATTAATGTATACAATGCTAGAAATTTTAAATTCAATCGAACTTTTGTAGTCACTCAGTGTTTGTTTTCTGTTTAGCAGATAACAGTATGGGTGAGCCGAAGAAAAAATACTGACAATGCAGTTGAAACTGTTTTGCGAATGGAAAGAACAATTAATTAAGGTTTTCAGTTGAGATAAAAAGTCAATGGCACTTGATACGTTGCTGCTCTACCACTTAAGCTATCGTGACTTCGATCTGACTATATGAAACTGATTTGATGCTAGGGTTCAAAACCAGTTGTCCTGTGTTTAGGTTGAAAAAGTTTCAGGGTTTTAAAAAAAAGACAGATTTGTTGTTTATAAAACTTTATTGAAAAGAAGATAAACCTTTTATTTGTAAATGAATAACTGTAGAAAAAAAATAAAACTTTCAACATTAACTAAGGCAGTCATATTTACAAGCATAATTGAAACATGAGGGGTCCGAATTCATATCAGAGCTTGTTAAATAACAACAAATCAACAATGAAAAACAGACGTGACTTGAAACCAAACAAAACAATAAAAACATTCTTGTGAAATCATAATTGTATCATGAACTGCAACATATCTTTTAAAAAAATCTATTTTAATATATTTACTGTAATAACAGTAAAACGACTGTTTGAAGACTGCCTTTTACAGTTGCGTGCAATTATTTGAAATAGTAATATACTTCAATATAAATAAAATAAAATAAAACACTTTATATAGTTCAACAAAATTAATATACTACAGCCCAATAAGTAATGAATTCTCAGACTTAAGTTTAAACTGTATACATATTTTGTCACTTATGACAATCAATGAGCAAAACAAACAGCATTATATACACAATAAAAATAATTAATCACTATTCTAAATGAATTATAACATACTGACTACTTATAGAAATTCATATTTACAATAAAAATAGGAAAAATTATTTTAAACTTCTCCATTGTAATGCGGCAAATATTGTTTATCATGGTTTTTATTTTCGAAAACCATTTTATTCAATTATTTTTTTATATACTGTTATTACACTAAAATCCAGTCGACAAACATCACTTTCAAAATTAAAAGCTATGGGTATCATATTTTAATTACTGTAAATTCACATTTTAAAACAAAAAGATAAAAGACAACTCGTGTAAATTTATTACGTAAGTTATTAGAAATTAAAAAGTAAATTTGAAATAAAAACTTATTTGCTTTTATCTTACATATAACATTCATCGATAAGACTTCATAAACCTATAAAACTCAAAACTGTCTTAGATTTTTGTTTTTCTTTTATTTTGTAAAATTGATGGCTAACGTTTTACAAGAGAGAGACAGAAAGAGAGAAAAAAATCGCTTAATGAATATGATACAATAAGAGAGAAAAAGAGAAATAAGGGAATGACGTCAGGCAGTGTTTAGTTGCCAAGGGAAGCAAACTATTCTTCGGGAACGGTTGTTAAAGTCCCGTAGCCGTGAAGTACAAGCTCTTCATTTACAAGAACAACCTGAAATGCAAAAAAACGGATTAATAAAAAATAAAATAAAAATAAAGCAAAGATGATTCACTTATACCGTGACATTTTTTAAAATGCTTGTTTTCTCATTAAATTAAGCATGGTTACAAAGGTAATTTCTCATGTAGAATCTGCTGGTGCGATTAAAATTTTAATAAATTGGGGTGTTAAGGCCGGACCTGATGATAAAATTTTGGTTTTTAAATTGTAATGCCCTATTTTTTTGACACATTCTGAAATTTCATTATCATTTTTTCATCATTTCATTTTTTTTAGAATGGAAAGGAAGAAAAAGGAAACAACTGTGGGAAAAAAATTCATTGATTTATTCTGGAAATGGTTAGTATATGGTGGTGAATTTTTCTTGGGGCCGTGGTAGCCGAGTGGTTAGCGTGAGAGACTCTCGGCTCGTAGACCCCGCGGTCGTGGGTTCAATTCCCACCGCCGCCTCTGTCCTTTTTTTCACGATACCCTTTCCCCCAAAACGACAACATAAAAAATCTGGATATGTTTTTTTTCCCAGAACATGTTAATTTCAATTCATCGATTATCTGGTTAAAAAATAAATAAATAAAATTGAATTTGTTTATTTATTTATTTATTTTTTAAACCTAACATTAAACAATCAGTTAGAAAATAGATTGAAATTATCGAGTTCTGAAGGAAAACGTCTAACATCTCCGGAAGGAATTATTGGTGTTTGAGTATGAATTTTTCTCACAATTTTAGTCCTTTCCCTTGTAAAAAATGATAATAGAAACTTAAAAATTCATCCATTTGTTCTAGAGATATTGAAAAACTTTCCTTCAGAACATGGTAATTTCAATTTATCATGTAACTGGTAAAAAAAGGAGAAAATGGAAAATTTGCAGTGAATTTTTTTCTTTTTACCTATCAAACAACAGTGGTTCCACGATAGAACGGAATTATTGAATTCTGAAGTAAAACATTGATGAATCGTTGAATTTTGAGGACGAATTTTTCTCACATTTAGATAATCTTTAACATTTTAAAAACTAAAAAAATCATCAATTTCTTCTGGAGATATTTAAGTTTTCTTTCAGTACTCAATTATATCCACTGGGAGCAGAAACCTGCGAAAAGGTCTAAATTCGAGTTTGTCAGAATAGTCATGCAAATGGGAGAACGATAAATTTACTTTGACAGTCTCGTTGATCGGCAATATTGCATAATAAAGAGACGCAAACGATTCAAATCGTTTTGGATCTTTCCTGCGAACTGGTGTGGACAGTCTTACAAGCGGTGGACCACAAAAAAATTAATCCTTCTTGTCCAGGAAAGGATATATTTCTTTGTATTATCTAGGCATAAATACTGTTTATTGAACCAGGAGCCATTCACAGTTTATTCCTATTTCTCCTATTTTTTGAAAAGAATGGAAGCGGGAAACACGCACTAAGATAATGTGTGTATTTTACTCTTAACTTTTATTTTACCCATGAACTGAAAAATGGTTTAAAAAAATAAATACATGATAATTATTTTTAAATGGATACACTACTTTACAAATAAAATTTAAGCCATTCCTGAGGCAAAATCAAATCTTAAATTTTTTTTTGGTGGTGGTGGTCCACTTTTTGGAAAAGGAAGTTCTACTCACAGAAGTTTAAGCTGATTACACTAGAGTAGAACTCTCGTCTTTTCCAAAAAGTGAATTGCCATACTCACCCCATCTCATACAATTTCTATTTAAGTGGGGTTCTTCATAATTTGCACACTAAAAAGCGTTTTTTTTTTTTTTTAAACAAAACTATTTGTCTATATTTTCTGTCTTAAGCATGCATGGTAAAGCAGCAAAGGTAATCAATTCAATTACAGAAAAATCATCAGCTCCTCAATATTGCCGGTACAAAATTTGAACGAATAATTTGTTGAAGTCGTCAAGAAGAAGTATTTTAGGATAACACGTTTTTTATTTTTTCCCTGACGTTATGAGATTATGAAATTATTTGGTTCAAAATTTATATATATCTTATTGTATTTTTTTTAAAGAATTAACATGTTTCGAAATTCACCCAGGACCTGAAGATGACCCAAACAAATAAAGGTAGAAACAAGGTGTTTTTCTAAAATACTTCTTGATTGCTCCTCGAGATTTCAATAAATTATTGAACGATGGGTCACTAAAACGGCAACGGACGACCAACACATGCATCGTTTCGCACGTACAGACTCTTTGAATCTCCGGAGAGTCTCGGCTGCGTCTAGCCTGAGTCCGGGCTGCCCCGACTCTTTGTTGCGATGAATCTGGTGTGTTGCGGGCTAGCATTTTGCTCTTTTGAATCCCATCCGATGTGGGATTCTTTGACTCAACGTTGCACAACATTTGCCAACAAGCGTTCTTGCTTCATTTATTTAGTTGACGTTCTAGTGAGTGTTTTCTTGAAGATTTTGGTAGTGTCTTGTATAAAGGTATGTTGTGGAGTACCGAGTTGACTTTAGAGTTTATTGAAGACATGCATTACCTTCCGTGTTTGTGGGATGTACACGGAATACAGAAATCAGGAATTGAAAAGTCAAACATTGAACGGTTTAGCCCAAAAATTCAGTGTTTTCGTCGCCGAAATTGAAAAAAAAAAAAAAAAATACACACTTTAAAATGACAGTTTTTTAATACACTACGTACAATACAAAAAAGAGCAAGGGAAATTCCTGAGAGCTAGTTCCCCCATCATTTTGCAGGCACTGATAAATGTGAACCGAATCTTGGTCTGGACACAGTTCTTTGTCGCGGAGCAGAGTCAGAGCTGCATTGGAACAATGAATCTTCGCAGCCCCGACTCTGCCCAGCAACATGAATCGATTCAAAGAATCTCAGTGTATTAACCGTTCAACATTAACGATTTTAAGAGGGAATTTTTCAAATCGTGTACAAATTACTTAGTACCGATGTAACAAACCGAAACGCCCCATCCCCACAAGAATGATTCAATGTTTGAAGGTATCTCTTACACATCACAGTATATTATTATAAGCACAATGTGTTGTGGGTGCCACAAAGGAGGTTGGCCAGGAGGTTTTACAATAATTTGACCACAGATAGAACTGCCACAGAAACTCAGGATGAAGTTTATTTTGATTATGAGGTAGACGATGAGTAATGCAAAACTTTTTAGCTTAGAGCTTTTTATCTTTTTTCAGTTGTATTTTTTACAATAATTAATCTAAAAGTTTTGCCATAGATATGTCAGAATTTTTGTTTCACTTGTCTGTTCATCTTTGAAATTAATAATAAAATTTTGTAATCATGGTATTTTCTTATTCGTTTCTTGGTTTGAAATGAGGGTTTAATGGTTTTTGTATCATGAGAATTACTCAGAAAAAACTCTAAATGTTATTACAATTATTGAATCAAACATCAAAAAAGAAACTATTTTACTAGGAGTCATGAAACTTTAAATTTAGTGTTTCTCAAATGTTGAAAAAATGGAACCTCATCATTTTTCACTGGGCCCTTCGATTAGTTTTACAGTAAAAATAGACAGTCTTTGATAAAAACTCACACAGTATATAGTAAAAGTCAGTCAAAGTTAATTGTATTGGTAAGGATTGAGAAATTAAAACTAATTTAACAATATAATCCAATTTTAAATATTATTATTATCACGGTGCAATTCAGGATAATGAGCGTGATATCGCTCTCTAGCTTCTTATCTGTTAGAATGAATTGAAAGAAGCAGAGAAAAGTCAAAGTAAAGTTGTAGTAAAGTCCTGAATGGTTTAAGGAGAATTAAACTTTAAAAAAAAAAAGAATAATTTTTTTTAGTTATTTACAAACAGTAGAATGCGAATGTCAAAATGGTAAATCGACTGTTCAAATATTAGTGGTGGTGATAACCAGCCAACAACACGAGAACAATTTTAAAATTAGTTTTGTCTACGAAGGCACAATGCTTATTCTTTGTCTTCTCTGCTTCACTGCTTTTATGATAATGAAATGTGATTAGCAACGGCAATGAGTTTCGTACGAACGTTTCATGTATAAACTTACTTCTTGACCATTTGAAGTATACAAATAGACTAGTGGTGTACAATCTTCAGCATAATCGTATATCTGCGCTTGAAGGATTTGCCCGAGAGTTAAACTCTGTACGAATAATTTCGCTTCTTCGCTCCAACCTTCTTCATCTGGAATGATACAAAAAAACAACGTTAATCGAATAAATTTTGTCGGATGTATCAATAGTTTACCTATTGGTTTAACATTAGCTAAATAACACTCGACAGCCTGGAACGGGAAATTTAAGAGGTCTCCTCTGATCTGTCTCAGATTAGATGAGGCTAAGAGCAGATAACCGCCGTAATCGAGAAATCTAACGGTTGACGTGGAGTTTTCTTCATCGACGTCGATTATCTGTGCTCTGTACCATCCTCCTGATGTTGGCGCAGCGCAAATAGCATCTATTTAAAAACCCGACAACAATTTTCTTTATTTTAAAACGTTATGTTACATGTAGAATGTCAGCATTATCTTTTAATACATGTATTTGTTCATTTTTTTTTTTTTTTTTAAATCAATGTACTTGAAGTGACCAACCTTTAACAGGTGATTCAAGCACTGGGGCTTCATCAGTTGAGTAAACTTGGTTCATAATTTGATTGAGTGCTGACAGCGAACCGTATGTCGGGTGCGACGGCTGCTGCAGGAAGAAGTGAGCAGCTGATATTAGACTTGATAAAATCACATCGTTATTGACACCTTCGACTAATTGCAACTGTAAATGGAGATTGAATCAATTATTCAAGATGGCCGATAGATTTTCGACTGAGATTCTTGGGATTGCTCACATGGAAATCTTCCATTTTTAATGGTGGATAATTATTGAGAGTTACAAATGAGACTTTCTCGAGTGTTAACTGTGGAAAACGGCGGAGAGGGAACTTTTGTCTTATTTTCGCTAGTGCCTTATCTATATCTTGCTGTGTCCCTAGAAAAATTAAAATAATTAAAAAGAATAATAAATATGTGACAATAAAAAAATAAATTACCTTCAATGGCACAAATTTTAAGTTTATTCGTATCAGGATGTCTTTTGATAAATATATTTGTTTGTGTACTTGTACGTATTTCATGGAGAAATGCTCCATGCCTTCCTATCAATCTTCCAACAATTACCTTGAAAAAAGTTAACAATTAAATAAAATTAAATAAAAAATAAATTTAAAAATTTACCTGTGGAAGGACAAATTCGTATAAAGAGAGAGTAGCTAGGTCTCCGGCAAGACTGCTACCACCTGCTGGAGTCCTTGAAGGGGATGTGGCTACATCGCTGTGACCTTTTCCGCTGTCACTCGACCCTTCACTGTGAGCATCGCTGAAGTTGCTTATTGAAGGACTGGCCAACATGACCTCAGACGGGCTGTGATTAGCCGAGTCCCTTTCGGTGTTTTCCTTCTGTTTCTCATCGCGGATTTTCATGGAATCGAGCTCCAAGTTCACCAGCTTGTCAGCTAGATCTCCTTGTGCGACCTTTTTCATGTTTTCTTCTTTACCTAAAGGCTCGCTTTTCTCCTTTACGAAACTGTTCTCAGTTGAAGATGATTCTAGTTCACCTTCTTCCAAATCCGGTCTTGTTTGGACGAAGTTCGAATCAGACTGTTCTGAACGCTGATCAACAGCTGAGGGATTTACAATCTCCGTTTCTTCTTTTTCTTCTTCCTCTGATGAAACTATTTCACCTTCTTCTAATTCAGAAGTTTCCAGCACTTCACACTTATCGTTTTTATCGAGTACAGCGATCACACTGTCTTCTAGAGTAGAAGACTTCTCTTCTAGAGATAAAATTGCTGAAGTCTCTGCACTACTAATTAAAGTTTCAGATTTATCAAATGTTTCCTCGATGGACTTAAGTGATAAATCAACTGATGGAAGTGCGAGAGATTTGACGCAAAATTCTTCAACTTCGACAGGCGATTCACCAGATTTCACGATGTCATCTGGTCTAGCTTGATCTGCTGTGATGATTTCCTCCAGGAACTTCTCCTCGACTGAAACGTCCAACGTTTCTTTCGGAGGGACGGCAAATTTCAAGTTTTGACACGAGTCTTTTTCAATTGGTTTCACTTCCAATTCTTCGGGCTTACAACTGTTAGGTGTATTGTCCGTAGTCCCACCAGGGTCTGTGTGAGTGTCGCGACGTCTTCGATGGCGTTTTAACCAGAATACGCCTATCAATATAGCGAGCGTAGGTAAACTCAGGATCAATAGTTCGCGTGTGGACCCACGTGGCATTCTCCACAAAAAACGTCAGTTCCCTGCAACAGAGAAAAAACAAAATTTATTTATATTTTTATTTTAGTCGATCAATGTTATATTTATAATAACTAAAATATAATAACTAATATTAGGCTCAGATCAAATATCAAATAGGAAACATTGCCCTGATATGATGCAAATGATTTGACCAAAACAAACCAAATCCAACTATGTTCATTTGATTTTTTCAAAATTGGTAAAGATTGATTATAAGCCGGGCTTTTGTATTAATCTCCTTTTGTATTAGCCGAATGCAGAGCAAAGATTCGCTGAATCCCAGCAAGTGCAGATGGGTGCTCCGTTATTCTCTGTGCAACAATATTTGTCTGTTTCTAAGTGCACAAATAATCGTGAAGTAGATGAACTGAAACCATCCATTTCTATTCGGGAATCAACTGTGCTATCAACATTGCTATTTACTATTCAATAATAAACAATTCCTAACTAGTATAGATGTATTAATGAAAGAACATCATAGCACTGTTTCTGTTGGTTAGGAATGGATTGGCCTAAAAATCTTGGAGATGATGGGTTTTGGTCAGCGAGTTGGTGAACTCATGATGAACTGGCACAAGGTCACTGGGTCTGTCTCCACTCACCGGTTTAAGTTTAGTGTGAGTCAGTTGAATTGTTAGTGAGGCATTGTTTGTTAAACAAAATGTTACCAATTGTATTATGCAGTTTCCACCCGTGATGTAGAGAGCCACAAAGTAACCCAGTGCCACTCAATGTGAGTTCGCTGACTCTCAGACCAAAACCCACCATCAACTCTAACACAGACAGATTTCGGTACTTAAAAGCATAAACTAACAAACTACTGCTGTTTCCGTACAAACTGGCTGTTTGTACTAACTCTGCACGTGCGTATACATTAGGCATGCTATTTGGCGAATGCACCAAGATATCATCAGGTAGTTGTGTTTCCGCAGGTTTTGGAGATTTTGGATGCATTCACTGACTAATTTTGATGTAATTCTTTTACACGCTAATGCTTGAATGGCTGCTTGGCTATCAGATTTTATGAGGATTTGTTTTGCCAGTGTAACCTCTTTTAAGATATTCCAGGGCACAAGCATTGATGGCATGTATTTCTGCTTGAAAGACCGAAGTGTACTTCCCTAATGAGTTTGATTGCTCGTGTTTTAGGCTTGTACAGAAAACACCTGTTCCTTGGTTTGTTTTGCAGCCATCTATATACCACATCATTGTAGGAAGTTGTGAAGAATGTTTAGGGGTCATGGTCCGCCTGACCAATTAATATATTACAATTAAGGCACGAGTGGGATTCGAACCCACCATCTTCGGCTTGATACGCCGTTGCTTTACCACTTGAGCTATCGTGACCTCGATCCACTCGGACACCCCTCCCATCTTAACCGCACCTTTTGAATTTTCCCTACTTTTTGCCATTTTTCTCTTCGTGCCATTGACTTTTTTATCTCAACTAAAAACCTTAATTAATTATAATATATTAATTGGTCAAGCGGACCACGAAATTAGTGAATTTAATGATTAAAAATGAAGTGTACTTCACTAAAGCTCTCCGTGGCCATTTCATTTGTCGTCGAGAATCCAACCCGATTACACGACATTTGAAAAATGGCAAAAAGGAGGGAAAATTCAAAAGGTGCAGTTGAGATGGTGGGAGGTTGGTGTCCGAGTGGATTGAGGTCACGATAGCTCAAGTGGTAGAGCAGTGGCGTAACAAGCCGAAGATTGTGGGTTCGAATCCCACTAGTGCCATTGACTTTTTATCTCAACTAAAAACTTTAATTAATTGTTCTTATCAAAGATTATTCCTAGGTATTTGACCTCACTTTTTAGTTGCAGCATTTCGTTATAGTGCTCGCCTTGCTCAGATAATTAATTATGTGTTTCCTTGCCTGCTTCAAAGTGCACAAATATTCGTGAAGTAGCTGAACTCAAAGCATCCATACCTTCAGAAATCAATCAATACTGCTATATATTTTTCAATAATAAATTATTCCTAAATAGTACAGATGTATTAATGAAAGAACAACAACACGAACACGCATGTGTGTATACATTAGGCACACCATTTAGTGAATGCCAAGACAAGCATCTCGAGACATGGTAAATGTTCAGCAGCAATTGACATTACTGCAAGTCTGGAGCCATCTTTACCCAAGCACAGAAGCCTTCTGGCTTATTCTACTTTCCTAGTTCCTTTCCTCCTCATAGCATAGCCTACAAATGGGGTCATCAATAAATATGCACAGTAGATGTTTACCAGTGACCGGTAAATGGTCCTATCACACCTCTGAGTTAAGCCCACTGTAACTGTAGTGGAGAATTTGCCAGACTTGGTGAGGGTTGTTTTATTATAAGTTTACTGTGCCTAGCACCTCTAGAGGTTTATCCACTTCTCCTTTTCCTACTTTGGATCCATTCTGCGATGGACCATTCTATGTTTGTTTTTGTTATCCCAAGGAAAGGTTCAGGGCATATGGATTTGCAGATCCTTCTCTGGCCAGTGTCTGCTTTTTCCTTACCCAAATTCCCTTATGTCCTGGTACCCAAGATACCAGCAAGTTGTCTCCCCTGGTTTTGTAGATTTTGGATGCATTCAGTGACTAATTTTCATGCGATTTTGTACATGCTTAATGCTTTACTAGCTACTTGGCTATCCAATCTGATGAGGATTTTTTTGTCAGTTTAACTTTTTTAATGATCTTCTAAGTCACAAGCGTTGATCGTACATACGTTAGCTTCAAAGACCGAGATGTACTTCCCTAATGAATTTGATTGCTCATGCTCTGGGCTTACTAAAAAAAAAATTAGGATGGATGTCTGATTTTATTAATTATTGTTGTATACCAAAAGTGTTTAGTCCACATCTGGTCGTTTGATTGTTTCTTGGAGCCTAAATCAGCTTTCCTCACTTCTTGTATAAATATTTTCAATGGAGGTAGATTTACCAGTGTTTCTAGTGCAATTGACAGAGTTGTTTCACGTCTGGTCTATTTTGGATCCATTCCGTGATATTTTTGTTTTGGTTTGTTTTAGTTATCCCAAGAATAGGTTCATTCAGGGCCTATATTTGGTTATGCAGATCCCACCTCTGGCTAGTGTCTGCTTTTTCAATACCTGTGTCCTGGTATGACATAATCCTGGTAAAGACATCATCAGGTTGTGTTTACCCAGGTTTTGAAGATTTTGGATGCATTCACTGTCTAATTTTTACAGGTTTTAATGGCTAAAATACGACCTTATGAGATTTTTGCTACTCTTTAAAGATCTTCTAAGGCACAATGAATTTATCTAAACTCCACACCTTTAAGGATCAAATCTACAAGAATAAGTAAAAATAGGAAAAATTTTCAAATAAACTTTAAAATTTCTTATCTGTTCTGCTCAGTCAGTTGATTTGTATCGAGAAATTACAGCAATGACTGAAGAAAAAAAATAGATAGTACGACTTTTGGGGGCCGACGACGTCAAAAGTTTAACACACGAAAAAAATCAAAAATATCTAGCCTATTAATTGAAAAACGGGTTGGGCCTTGCCGGGACACGTTAATATTTCAAAAGGGTCAAAAGTAAAAGTGAGCAAAAGCCGACGAAGCGGTCGACTTTCAGCGAAAATGAAGTCGGCCTTCGGCGAAATGTCAGGTCGTTTAACAGAGAAAATCCGCCAAAGCCCCTGGAGAAAAGGAAATCTGGATTAAATCCAAATAAATTCCGATACTTGGTTGACTCGAGAAGACGAATAGTCACGAATGGGTCTCCTTCTTCCACGTCTTCTTTATCAAACGACAGGATGCAAACCATCCCACGTCTTAAGACTACGATGATTTGAACCTTCCATCTCAGTTTTTCCCCTCATTTACATTATTTCAATCGTTAACATTAACGTCGTTTAAAAGCAAACAAATCGTAAGAACAGTACCAACTAGAGAGGCGAATTTCCATTAGCTCGGCATTGTAATTAAATTAATCCTCATATGTTTAGCGGTCATAATTGGCCATGTTTTCAATACTAGAAGTATCGACCACTTTTTCCACTTACGAACACTCTAGGATCAAGGTATGGGTCTTGAAGGAGAAAGCAAATTTAGTTGCTACTGCCAAGCCCTCGACCTATTTTAACGCCATCAACAGGGCAAAAAGATCTTTAAAGATGTCTACATATTGACATATTTTAGTTTTTACAGGCGATGCTTTCCCGTATGCTCGGCCGTCCTTAAAAGGACAATGAGGATCTTTAACGTCCGCACCTAGCCTATTCGGCCTTATCGGACGTTTTGATTCTAAGGATGAGAGCTGACGCACCTCCGCATACGACAGAAGGTGTTACTGCCGCAGCGTTTGGTGTAGAGGCAGCTCATCCCCGAAGGCCCAAGACAACCTCGCTCCCCGCTTGCCCATTCCGAGTGGTCGGGTCCGCTTTAAGCATCGAACCGTATGCCGCGCGCAAAGAGCTACCTAAGCCGAAATACATCAGCCTGGTCACCCGCGCACTCCCTAGGTAGAGAAGGTCACTCTACCACCCAGAGTATTGGGGCTTCCCCAGCGTAGAAACTACCGGATCCGCTCCGGCCGAGGTTTGGTTTTGAGTGGATTGCTAACCACCCCCTAGAAGAGACCGCCTACGGTAAAAGCCTCCAATCGAGCTCAGCTTACACCTACGTGCAAAGCATACTGGAGTAGGAGCAACCGATTCTCTACCCATTCCCATCCGCCACTACTCACGCATTCCAGGGACTTTTCAGCATAATCATAGCGTCCTCAACGCTTATACACTGCCGTCCGATCCGCCGAATCCCGTGAGGCCGGGTGTGTAACGGTGGTCATACGCAAGTTTCATACGAAGGTCACAGATAGAAGACAGCTTCTACTCTAAATTCCCGCAGGGGCATCACCACGTACCACTACAAATCCATTCCCAGTGTGGCAGGGGCTGGATTTTGGAACATTTCTGTTACCCCGTAGTACAGATAGAGTTATGCACCCTCCTCCGTCTATGCAGACAAGATCTGGTGCCCTAACCCTCGTGTGCCTCTGATAAGGCACCTGCCGCCTCATGCCGACCCGAGTACAGCTTGTGCTTTAGAGGGCTGCACCATTATTTTGTGCCCGGACACCCCCCTTGTAACCAAGGGTTGGGAGGGGTCACAGGAAAGAGTGAAGGAACCTGGATTGAGAGAGGAGGAGGTGGATGAGGACACGAGGTGCCACTCCCTTTTCAGGGCCCCGAGCCTTAACCACTTTATACCACCCTTCGCCGCCGTAGTTCCACATTGAATGGGCTTTTTACAGGCGATCTCAAATTTCCTTGAAGAACGATTTTTTGTTGAGAAGTGGGCATGCTAATCTTTGTATCAATTTTGAATCGACAATTTTGGGAGTGAGCAGTCTTCAAGAAAATTAATAAAAACTTAAATATGTCAATATGTAGTCGTAATTGAGGTTGTTTTGTTCTGATGATGACCTTAAAATAGGCCGAAGCAATTCTTCTTCAAGACCATACATACCTTGATCCAATGTTCGTAAATAATTGACCATATGAATTATTTCAATTAATTATTCATTTTATCTAAGGTCTCGTTTGAGATGAAAACTTAGATAAAAAGAATAATTATTTAAAACACTTTCTATTAAATAAGCATCTTTTTTTGCCTCCTTTTCAGGACTAAGCTTAGGCGGCTATTAGCTTAGTACAACTGGTTTTTGAGAAACTGATCCTAACTGTACAAAACACAAAGAAGAGTAAGGACTGCAAAGAAAAAAATTCGACATAGCAAAGTCTCTAAGGGGTAATTTAAGGATAAAACCAACCCGTTGAGAGAATACCAAATACTCGTGGGCAAGGGCGAGACATACAAATTTACAACTTTCAGGTCCTTCAAGGAAAGTAGATTTTATAGAACCTAGGACCTTCAAAGGCTAGCCTCTTTCCCAAAGAAGAGAACACTTGATCGTTCTGAATTGCAAGACCAATTAAAACTAGTAGGGAATGCGAAGCAGTCCTGTGTTCTAGGATTCGCAGGAATTTCGGGAATGTCCATGGGGAGGCCCTATTCCGGTGAAGACATGACCTCCCTGAGACCTAGGAATTCTCTCTGAGATAAATCTTTGAGCAGAAGATTAAGAAATAAAAACTTCACACTGGACGATCCATGAACCTTGACAAAGAATCTGTCAAGAAACAAAGTATTTAGATAGATTTGTTCACGGGCAAAAAGGACGTTTAGCTTCTGCAGAGAAGAAAACCCAGGGACATATGCGAGCGATATCTTCTTGAATTGACCAAGTGGTCAATTGAATGTGCGAAATCTGTGGAGTGATCGTATCGCCGGTTTGACACAGTTGAAGTGTGGGGGCCAGGCCGTGATATGAATGCAAGGCCTTGAACACAGTATGAGATGGCGTGGCGCTGAAAGCGGGGAACTTAAGTGAAAGTTCGACGAACCCCGTCTTCCAGGAGTCCGTCTAGTCTCGCACCTCCTCCGCTCATGAAATTGCCACCCCTGAGGTTTTTACACCCGTTGACTCTAGTGTTAAGTCGACGTTCACTTTTTCCGGACAAAGCCTAAATCAACATCTTCAACCGGCAGAGTTTGATAAACCGGTGTACGCTAATTTTTTTTTCGCAGTGGAATCAGCGAAAAGAAGAGAACCATATAACAAACTTGAAAAACAACATTTATGAAATATTTTCCACGCGGATTATCTCACTATGTCCACACTGACATGTCCCTTCTCACCAATGTTTATAATGATTTATTTTTATCAATTTATTGGGTTGTTTCAAATAAAACGTCCGATTTTATGTTTCTGAAATTCAGTGAGGGTATGGTTTTCTGTTGTTTACATATTATAATTAAGCAAATATTAACCCTCCACTTTTGTTTATAATTATGAGCTCCCCAATCCATTACAGACTTTTTAGAATACCTCCAACTACGAACATGGAAACAAGCGATTTTCGTGTAATATTCTGCAAGGCTGCAAAATCATCTGTAAGGCGTTTGGTGAAGGGAGTGTAAATGAACGGACCGCAGTTGGGTTGCTAAATTTTCGGATTGGAAACCGTGCCCCGATGAAGACATCCAACTTTAATTGACAACGATGTCCTTCTTAAGCTTCAGGTGGTAGAAAACAACTACCAAACAATCAGAGGACTCGCAGCACAACCAAACGCACGTGCAGCTAACGTGTCAAGGCAATTAAGGAACATAAGAAAAGTCTGAAGGCTTGATCTATGAGTCCCTCATAAGCTCATTGAGCGGCAGTAGTTAAAACTTAAAAATTGATTGCATACAACAATCAGCGTCGATCAGGGCAGTGGTTAAACATCGACGAAAGGCCAGGACACATGCCAAAACCAAATTTACAAAAAAAAATTGATGGTGAAGTATGGTGGTCTATGGTTGGAATTATTCACTACTCCTTTGCCTAGAGGTGAGACCATTACATCTACATCGTAATTTTCTGGTTGGAAAACGACTTAATAATAACTTTAATAGACAACTCTGTCCTTAAGCATCAGGTGGTAGAACAACTACCAAACGATCAGAGGACTCGCAGCACAACCAAACGCACGTGCAGCTAACGTGTCAAGGCAATTAAGGAAATAAGGAAAGTCAGAAAGCTTGATCTATTGGTCCCTCATGAGCTCATTGAGCGGCAGCAGTTAAAACTTAAAAATTGATTGCATACGACAATCAGCGTCGATCAGGGCAGTGGTTAAACATCGACGAAAGGCCAGGACACATGCCAAAACCAAATTTACACAAAAAAATTGATGATGAAGTATGGTGGTTGGAATTATTCACTACTCCTTTGCCTAGAGGTGAGACCATTACATCTACATCGTACTGCAAGGAATTGACGAAATGCATAAAAAATTACTCAAAATACAACCATTATTGATAAATCGGATAAGTCCTATACTCCACTGTAAACAAATTGAAAAAGCTTGGCCACGTAGTTTTTCAGCATCCACCTTACTCTCCTTGTCTCCTGTAACAGATTTTCACCTGGTTGGGAATTTAGACAAGTTTGTAAAAAGGAAATTTTTTGAAAATGATGTTCAAGTCCGAAAAGCGTTTTCAATTTTGTTTCATTTCAAAGCTCAGTAAAGTAATCCCTTAAAATTTGCGGTTTTCACTGTACACGTATGAAAAAATGAGGACAGATTTGACATTTGCTGGAGATCCGATTTCTTTATTCCCGGGGGGGAAAAACAGCGCGTAAACTATTTTATTTTCGTATCGAAGCTATTAAATCTTATTAAGATAAACACAATTGCAAGCGAATTTTAAATTCGATTGAGTGCAATTCAGATGAAACAGTTACAAGTAGAAGAAATTTAACATTGATGCATGAACAACAAGCAAACGTAGATGCGTATTGGCATGAAATGAAGCCTAGCTCAATCAACCCTTGCTGGAGAAAGATTCAGCCACAGGTGGTCGAAAAGAACACCGTTCCACCGGTTCAAGATGAGGAAGACGAAATCGTCCGACTAGCGCATCAGGATGGATGTGAAGGATTTGACGATAAGAGACAAGGCGAAATTAACGAAATTGCTGAATTCCCACGAAAAAGTGTTTTCGGATGAAGACCTGTTGCGACAAAAAGAATGGGAAACTGAAGAATCTGAGGAAGTTGAATGCGAAGACGAGAACCGGGAAAACACGAGTAGGTCTTTTGGCAGGTGTTCATTTAATTTTTTTTCGAAGAGATCAAAACACCTCCAGGGAAATATTAACTTCGAGGGACCAACTTATTCAAAAAGCAATGGATTTCGACCCACCATTAAATCAAAGTTTTAAGTTTAAAAGGGATGTGGTAGCCGCTTCAAATCTTATTTATTTGCTACCTTTGTTCTACAACGTACGGGTCAATTTGATCCAAAAATATCAAAAACGCGTGGGTGTCAGAGGGTAGTGATCTTTAATGGGTTGAGGCTTTGAGTAGCTTTCCTTCTAGTCTTCCTTTAGACTGGAACCCTTTTCACAGGTAAGTGACCTTGTAATATTGGAATAAAGTAAGAAAAATCATGGTACGGGTCAATATGACCCCACTTTCTTTTAGTTTTAGTTCAAATTTAATTTCTTTTCTATAAATTTAATTAGTTTTCTCGATGCTTTTCTTTGTAACCTTTCTGGATTGTTTCAGCCATGACAAATAGTCCATATTTTGTAACTGACGAAGAAATTCTACGAGAAATAGAAAGATCAGTGATAATGATTTGTTAACAAACGACAATGAAAAACGTGATGCTTTCGACGTTCTTCCTGAAGAAAAGCCCAGAAAATTTTTCAAATTTAGGTTCAGAAGATAGAGTGCAGAAACTTTGTGTTGGGCAAAGTTGGCGAATCTGGACTGATACCGTTCTTTTCCGTCCAGAAACATCAGAGTAGTTTCAAAGAATATGATTACCCATTTGCCTAGTGCCAAAGGAAATGCTCGGAACCTTGTAGATTTATTCCTTATTCATCAACCAAGCCATGATTGATGTCATTGTGAAATATACCAATGAAGAGATGGATTAAAAAAAACTCAATACAGGTTTTTAGTTGAGATAAAAAAGTCAGTGTCACGAGCGGGATTCGAACCCACGATCTTCGGTTAGATACGCCGCTGCTCTACCACTTGAGCTATCGTGACTTCGATCCTCTCTGACACTTAACTTCCCTTCTCAACCCCACCTTTGAATTTTCCCTTTTTGCCATTTTTCAATTAATTAATTGAAAGATATTAATTGGTCAAGCGGACCACGAAAACTAGTGAACTCAATACAGGTCTGGTCAGCGCTATATCGGACCCCAAGTGAAAGCTTTGCTGGGCCTTTCATTTTTCAGCGGCGTTATGAGGGATTTGAACCTGAATGTCTCAGATATATTTTGTCGTATATTTAGACCATTGATTTTTCGAACAGTGATGTCCAAAAACAGATTTGTTTTTCCGACTTTGCTTTCCGTTTTTCCGTGTATGTATGTCATTTTTGTTCCTTGTGATACTGTGTTCCATTTTTGTGAAGTGACCTTTTTCATTTTAATTCTATAAGAATTTAATTTGCACTTTACGAATAAGTTTTACTGTAGTTTTGTAGATAATATCAAAAACTCGAAGCTAATTTTTTACTAAGAAAGATTTTGGGATTCGAGTTTTTCCTTGCTAGACTGTACTTTATTGTGATTACAATATGCTTTAAAGCATTTATTTTGAAAAAAAATATGCGGTTTTGTATCCTACAAGGTTAATAAATAAACTTTTAAAACAAGTTCTTCATATTTCCCAAACATGTTGAAAACTCATTGCACTTAAAAACAGAGTTGGGTCAAAATGACCCGAGGTTGAAGTACATATCCAGGCGTTTCACTGTGTTGACCGAAGGTTAAAGAAATTAATTATTATTATTATTTTTTAAGTGAAATTAATTATTCGGTGAAACGGCGAACAATTACCAGTTATTTCTTTCCTTCCGCATCAAAAAATATAAACAATGAAAACAGTTAACATGCACAAACACTGAACAACAGTTATGTCTTCTATTACGTTCATTTTGAATAAATTTTGTTTTTTGTTTGGTGATTAGTGACCGTTAGTTGATGATTATTCGGAAATCGTGAGATGCGGTCTGGTGTGATGTAGGTTTCAGAAAAACATTTTCTTTATCGTGCCAACGTTTCGACCTTTATTCAGATCATCTTCAGGGCCTGGGATTTACAAACATTGTTTAAATTTAACAAATACATGTCGGATGTGGAAAAAAGTGCATTTATACAATGCAAAAAAAAAAATTTTGCATTGTATAAATTAACTTTTTTCCACATCCTACATGTATTTGTTAAATTTAAACTTTTTTTTAAAGTTCTGAATTGTATCTCAATTTTTGGCGTCGTAACCCTCCTTATAGCTTCGGAAAATAGACTCAAAATTTGCGGATTTAACATTCAAGGTAGTTTTCTGGAACCAAACAAGGGGAATAACGTATTCTTCAGTTCCGCCATAAAAAATTTGGCCACGCGTTGGGGAAAATGTGTACAAAATGAATATAAATACTTCGAATAAAATGATTTTGTTTTTATATAGTAAATTCACTAAAAAAAACGCTTTATCTTGGATACGGACATTTCATGTTAAACAACCCAATAGTAAGAATTTACCGGTATTGAAATCAAAAAGAAACTATACGTCAACAACGTCCTTTAAACTTCCATCAACTGGCTGTTTAATGCAAAACGATCGTATGGACACCGCGTAGGAATGTTTGCGGTTCAAAGTCACGCAACGCGACCTTCACAACGTCGAATGACCCGATATCTCCATTTAGAAAATCAACAAAGACGGTAAATAAATCGGCGCGGTAACGCAAAACGAAGACTTCTTAAAAACAAAACAACAATCAATAGGTACAAAAAATAAAATAATAATAAACCTTAGATGCCTCCATAAACCGTTTAGCCTCTATCACAGCTTCACTGTCTTACACACTATTCCCTTTTAAAAGTTGAAACTTGTTCTAACTGTACTTTGAACGCCAACAATGATAAACGGAGCACAATATTAAAGGATTTGGCCCTAATATTATCTTGATTTGTCAACAATGTACTCAAACCGTATAAAATTTACTAACAGCTTGCATCTTTTTAAAAAGATAAAAGCTCGATATGTATTAAGAAAAATCTGAAAATAAATAATTGCATTGCTATTAACAGACTTTCCTTGAAGTTCTGACTGATTAAATGTAAATTACTATCTCTTACGTATATTATTTTAAAAAAGTTGTCAAACTTTCGGTTCTGGCTCAAAGGATCACGCTGGATTTTAAAACGAAAGTCTTCTATTTTCGTCAAAGTCTACCTATTTATAAAGATTTAGAAACAACGCGTGTTGGGGGGGGGGGATTGAACGCGTCAACGCAGAACTTCAATTAAAATCTTCACTTTTCATGCTCAACCTCGGTCTATAAATTCCATCAAGCACAAGAAGTTATTTCTAAAAAAAAAACTTACTTTGAAAAAAAAAAAATTGTCAGAGTAATAATTTTGGATGATGGTGGTGATTGTAATTTAGGTCATAATCAAACAACGCGTTTTTTTTTTGGGGGGGGGGATTGAACGCGTCAACGCAGAACTTCAATTAAAGTATTCACTTTTTATGCTCTCTGTATATAAATTCCAACAAGCCCACGAAAAAAGTTATTTCTAAAAAAAAATTCCTTTGGAAAAAAATATCTGTCAGACTAATAATTTTGGATTGTGGTGGTGATTGTAATTTTGGTCATAATCCAACAACGCGTGTTGGGGGGGGGATTGAACGCGTCAACGCAGAACTTCAATTAAAATCTTCACTTTTCATGCTCAACCTCTGTATAAATTCCAACAAGCACAAGAAGAAAAGTTATTTCTAAAAAAACGTCCTTTGAAGAAAGAAAAAAAAACTGTCAGATTAATTATTTTGGATGGTGGTGGTAATTTTGGTAATAATCAAACAACATAAAAACGTGGCAAATTGAAACTTGCACTTTCCGACTAGTCGTCATTTGAAGAAGAAGAAAAATTCAAACTTAAAAAACGACTTGATTTGGAGAAGTCGGAACCTTGGAACAGGTGGCTTTAGGCAGGACGGATTAACCGTCTGACGCAACGCCGAAGATGTTCTTCGCCTTGAAAGTGAAATTCCAAAGATCTCGATTTGGAAAAAAAACACATACAGATAGCCTTCTGTAAAGACATCGGGACGGCCGTATTTCATCCAGGAAGTCACTCCTGTTCCCTACTGTTCTCGGATTCTTTTGGCGAATTTTATATTTAGGCAGGAGCGGAGTGACTAGAAATGAATCTATACCAATTTGCTTTAATAATCAATTATGTTATGTTAACTGATCGAGGAAATTAACAAACTACTAGGCCTATGCTTTTTTTCTACCCTCAGGTATCGATGTTTGTGATAGGGACTGTCATACCTAATCAGTTTGGATCAGGTATGATTTTGTTAAATGACCAACCAATGGAATATAGCGAGTATAAAGGGATCATGATTGGTTCAACATGAAATCATGCACTGGCAGACACCAACAACAAGTTCAATCATAAATGGTTAAATCATCAGTCACTTGTTATCACATTAGCTGAAATAAAATATGAAATCAAAAGCTACTAGATCTAGGCTTTTTACTTTCCACATTTGCACCTTCTTATATTGAAAGTTATGATATGGAATGTCAATACCATACCCAGTTGGTTCAGGTAAAGTTTTCATAAACGTCCAACCAGTGGAGCGAGAACAGACTGGGCACGTAGTGATCAGTGTTGAGTAGTTTAATGTGAAATCATCCATTGGGTAAATCAACCAACACCACCGAGTTCAATCACAAATAGTTAAATCATCAGTCATTTATCACATTAGCTCAAATAAATAGTTTGAAATCAAAAGCTACTAGATCTAGGCTTTTTCTGTTCAAATTTTCACATTTTTATATTGAAAGTTATGATATGGAATGTCAATACCATACCCAGTTGGTTCAGGTAAAGTTTTCAATAACGTCCCACCAGTGGAGCGAGAACAGACTGGGCACGTTGGGCACTTGTTAAGTAGTTCAATGTGAAATCATCCATTGGGTAGATCAACCAACACCTCCGAGTTCAATCACAAATAATTAAATCATCAGTCATTTATCACATTAGCTCAAATAAATAGTTTGAAATCAAAAGCTACTAGGTCTAGGCTTTTTACTATCCAGATTTTCACCTTCCTATATTGAAAGTTGTTGGACTGTTATACCATACCTGTTTGGTTCAGGTATGATTTTGAAAAACGTCCAACCACTGGAATACAGCGAAAATAGACAGGACATATAAAACGATTAGTTCAACAATCTTACACTGGCAGACCAACCAAATCACCAACTTCAATCTCAAATAGTTAAACCACCAGTCACAAGTCATCTCATTGTTCAAATAAACAGTATGAACTCAAAAGCTATTAGATCTCGGCTTTTTTTGGCCCCTCTTTTATCAAAATTAATGGTATGGACTGTCACACCATACCAGTTGGTACAGGTCAGATTTTGATAAACGTCCAACCAGTGGAGTACAGCGAGAATAGCCCGGGCACCTCAAATGATCAAGTTCAATAAGAAGCCATCAATCCATTGGTAGATCGAAACATCACTAACTCCAATCTCAAATAGTTAAACCACCAGTCATCTCATTGGTCAAATATCCAGTATGAACTCAAAAGCTATTAGATCTCGGCTTTGTTTGGCCCCTCTTTTATCGAAATTGATGATATGGACTATCATACCATACCAATTGATACAGGTCAGATTTGATAAACGTCCAACCAGTGGAGTACAGCGAGAATAGACCGGGCACCTCAAATGATCAAGTTCAAGATAGAAACCATCAATCCATTGGTAGATCAAAACATGACCAACTTCAATCACAAAGACTAGGCGTTTTTCAATCGAAATTTTCACTTTCTTCTATTGAAAGTTGTGTTATGGACTTTCATACCATACTAGTTTGGTTCAGTTATGATTTGATACTAGTTCAACTGGTGAATACCGCGAGAATAGACGAGCCATATAAATAATAAATGTGTGATCTGCGCAACACAAAATCGTAGACGAACCAACATCAACTTCAATCACAAATAGCTAACAAAACATGATGCCGATGAAAATTTTCGTTTTGCAATAAAATCTTATTGTTAGTTCTAACAATCACTAGCCAACACATTACCTCAAATAAACAGACTAAAATAAAAAACCAATAAAAACCTATCCCAGAGACAATGTCAGGGATTACTTTACTTGTGATTGCTATGTTCGCCGCCTACATAGATCCGTGATGCCTCGCCCTTGGAAAACCGCTCGCTGCTGTACTCCATAGCAAAACGAACAAAAACACCGAACCGGAGTGTTTTGTTTGATAGAAGTAAATATTCTGGTTTTATTTTAGATCCTCTGGAACGAGTCCAAGACTGAGAAATCGTGGAAACATTCACCGTCTATCTACCCCAACTTCGAAACCGCGCAGGGGCAAGGTCGGAAAAGTCGAAAATACAAACGGCAACGATTTACCTGTTCGATTTGCATTGGCTAAATACCCAGGGGTGTATAGATCGAACTGTATATGAAAATTTATTACGCCTTTGTACACTTGGCCCTGGACGACTTTCTAAGAATAGAGGTACACATCTAGATTTAATATTGAATGATGAAATAGAGTGTTGTTATGTCTGATGTCAAGATTAAATTAATTGATCAAAGAACGTTGTTTTCTTACAGACATAACCAATTTTGAACTTTTTCCTTGTTCCTAGGATAAATTTAAGGTCAGCCTATTCACTATCACCAAAACGTCTAAACTTGTAAGTTTCAATCGGTTATACTTTCAATATTCACTTCAGTTAATAAACATATATTTTTTTTAAATTAAAAAATCATCGTCTGAATACAATTCTTATTAAAAAAAAAAAACCTAATCCATCTTCGAATAACGCGAAAAATGATACAATCCTTCATTGTCCAACTTGAGCATTTGAAAGATGGAAGTCAAATTGAATCATGCAAACTCAATAATAATAAAGTGGAGCTTGAAAGCGTGTCTGTCCTAATTTTTGAAGTCAGCCGAGCAACCGAGACTCCCCGGAGTAAAAGCAGAAATAAATGAAAATCCACTGGGAAAACCGTGTTATTAACAAACCTAGCATAGGGCCAATCGAATCTTGTTTTATACTAATGTGAAAACGGTGGATTTATTTGTATTAACTTAAGACATTGTGTCAGCAAGGGTCCGGAAACCAGTGAAGCCTACATTTAATGTAGTATTCTACATTAAAAAAACTTAACATGTTGATAACGGACGCCGATTCGCCACGCCCTTCCTGTCCCGACCGATTGACAATTGGACTTTTTTTTTAACGCAGCGATAAACCACGCAAGGGAGAAGTTTACGTTGTACTTTACCTATTGAGGGGCTGGTGAGGCACGGACATCGGTGAAAACCACTACTGCTCATATCTACTTGCCCCTCAAAATGTCTTTTTATATACATCATTACACAACGGAACGGATTCTATTTTTTTTTCTTCAGCTAGACGCTAGATGGAAACTACCCTGGCGAGAAAACTAGACACCACACGCAAAATAAGGATTTCTTTCAATTAATTAAGGTTTTTCGTTGAGATAAAAAAGTCAGTGTCACGAGCGGGATTCGAACCCACGATCTTCGACTACACCGCTACTCTACCACTTGAGCTACCGTGACTTCGATCCACTCGGACACCTTCCCATCTCAACCCCACCTTTTGAATTTTGTCGCCGAGAATCAAATTGATTACAAGACATTTCAAAAATTGCAAAAAGGAGGGAAAATTCAAAAGGTGTGGTTGAGATGGGAAGTTAGTGTCCGAGTGGATCGAGCTCACGATAGCTCAAGTGGTTGAGCAGCGGCGTATCTGGCCAAAGATCGTGGGTTCGAAACCGGCTCGTGACACTGACTTTTTTATCTCAACTAAAAACCTTAATTAATTGAAAGACATTAATTGGTCGGACCACGAAACTAGTGAATTTTATATGCTTTATGTTTTTGCAACAAAATAATAAAAGAATTCTAAACCTTGTCATTGAGAGAAGCCAACATCACGGTTTTAAAATTTATTATTGACACGGTCTGATATGAATGATAAAACTATCGAACTACTATTAATGTCATAGTATCATTTAGTTTTATATAATTCCTAAAGTGGTGTTTCGAACGTTGAGTTGTTGACGGGCTTTCTTTTTCAGTCGTTAAGGCCGAAGAAACACTCAAGAACAAAGCAAAGCTAAAAGACCTGTAAACCCAACTGAATCAATCAGCCAACGCAGAAAATAACAATTTAAATCTCGGAGCTCTCAAAGTTCTGAAGCAAAATTAGACAGATTTTAAAAGAACTGTCACCCAACAGCCAAACATGTTTTTCAAGCTTGTAGAAGTTTATAAAAGACGTGGCTAACAATTTTCCCAATTGAGTAGTCTAGTTTGCTGGTGTTAATCCTGCGTGATTCAAAACCTAAATTTGAAAAGTTATATAGACAGTCGATTATCTTTGATAAGAATCTGATAGCTTTCGCCGTGCATAAAGGATACTTTTTTAAAGGCCGAGATCTGACAGGTTTATCAAAATCACACCAAACACTCAAATACTTGGGTGTTGGTATTCGACAGCCTAAAATCATGAAATCGTTCTGGAGAGTGTAGAAACGATAAACAAAACGTAAAACTGCCAGTTTTACCAACGTACCAAACACTTAATTGCTTGGGTATGGATATTTACAATCCAAATCATAAATATCGTTCTCGAAGGTGAAGAAACGATAAAAAAAGACCTAAACCTGCCAAGACTATCTATATCATATCAAACATTCAATTTCTTGCGTATGGATATTTACAACCTAAACCATAAAATCGTTTTAGAAGGTGAAGAAACGATAAAAAAAGACCTAAACCTGCCAAGTCTATCAAAATCATATCAAACATTCAATTTCTTGCGTATGGATATTTACAACCCAAATCATAAATATCGTTCTCGAAGGTGAAGAAAAGATTAAAAAAAGACCTAAACCTGCCAAGTCTATCAAAATCATATCAAACACTCAATTACTTGGGTACCTGGATTTACAACTAACACTATCAATATCGTTCCTTAGAGTGAAGAAAGGATAAAAAAAAGCCTAAACCTGCCAAGTTGATCAAAATCATATCGAACACTCAATTACTTGGGTATGGATATTTACAACCAAAATCATGAATGTCGTTTCCGATGGTGAAGAAATGATAAAGCCAAGATCTGCTGAGTTTATCAAAAATCATACCTGAGACAACAGTGGTCGGGTACGGCAATGACGAATGGCCATGGGTGAAAAAGTGACATATTTATTTATTTGGAGTAGATTAGATTACTGATGCATACGACTGCTGTTATCCCATAAGTGTGCGTAATTTACAATCTATATAAGAACAATTACGTCGACAAGTATTTTTGAAGCGTATCAGAATTTGAGTGTAACGGTTCATTTTGAAATATAGGGCAGACCTTTCTCGCCGCGATTCCCTTCGTGCTTTTTTTTGGGGTGAAAAAGTATTTTATTTTTTAGCAATGCCGCACAGAACAAGAAACGGCCTTCTGACATTTCGATCCCCAGAAATCCGGTCCCAAATGTCGTACGGCGAGGTCGTTACCGGGTCCCCTTCCGCGCGGCACCAACCCCGGGCCGGGCGTCCTCAAAACCAGAGGAAAATAACCGACCTTTCGGAACGGCGAGACTCGCCGGACCGGTGATCGTTTTTGGGGCAACACTTGAAGATCACCCGGAACAAGAATTCGTAACAATTTTTCTTTATATGGCGTTTTATGTGTATAAAAAAAATTGAACCAGTTCAAATCAATAAATTTATACAAGAAAGTACAAATTCTGTATCTACCCGAAAAGAAGAAAATAGATCATACAACTCCTATTAACCTTTAATAAAAATGAAACGAAACGTTATAAAAAAACAACTTGTGGATTGAAGTGTACAGTCGAACCTGGTAGATAATATTTTACAGATTTAAATTGATTAATCTAATCTTTAGATAAGGTAATGGTTGAAATGAAAAAGTGTCACGAGCGGGTTTCGAACCCACGACCTTCGGGTAATTACGCCGCTGCTCTAACCACTTGAGCTATCGTGACAAGTGGTTAGAGCAGCGGCGTATCGAGCCTAAGGCCGTGGGTTCACACACGAACTTTTTCATTTCAACCAATATCTTACATAAAGATTAATTAATTGAAACAAGTTATTTGGTCAATCGGACAAGGAAATTAATGGATTTTACAGATTATTTTATTTTCTATTGTGAAATCAAGTAGGTGGATTAGGATTTAAGATTATTATTAACTTCACTAGTTTTCGTGGTCCGCTTGACCAATTAACATCTTTCAATTAATTAAGGTTTTTAGTTGAGATAAAAAAGTCAATGTCACGAGCGGGATTTGAACCCACGACCTTCGGCTAGATACGCCGCTGCCCTACCACTTGAGCTATTGAAAGTTTCACGTACCTGTGGAAACCCAATAGATTTTATCTTTACTATTAACGACTATCGATGTTGTGATATTACACTGGAAATGGTCAAGAAACTTTTAACACAAGCACGGCACAAAAATTAGATAAAAAGAATGAACGAATTATCACGCAACACCGTAGACTTCATTTCTGGCTTTGTTTTCCAATCTATATCACGGCAAATGAAATAACCATGAACTATGCCTTACATCAAGAAGGCAATAAAATAATTCCATTAAAAATACAAACGTTTAACCATTTTAAATTCGGCTAGTTTAAAAGTTTTGTTGTGTTGTTGGTACAAACAGGTGATAAAAGGTGATCACGGATCAAATAAGTTGCAATTGGGGTATTTATGCAGTTTATAGATTAGCTGGTTTGGTATGGCAACCCCAATCAAGAATATGATGGGCCAAAATCAGACCTGACAACAAACTGGTCTGGTATGTCATATCGCGAATATGGTTTGCCGAGGGTGAAAAAAAAGATCTAGGCCTGCCAAACTTATCTAAATAATCACTGACACCTAACTAGTTGGGCATGGTCATGACAAACCTCCTTATCTCGACTACAGTCTGCCGTGAGTGATATGTTAAAAAGGCCAAATCTGTCAAATTGATCATCATACCTGACACCAAGCAGGTTAAGGAACCTATATCAAGAATACTATATAGCAAAGGTCAAAAAATAATAAAAAGTCATCAAAATAAGCGAAAACAGTATAGAAACCTTAAGATATTTGTAAAATTAAAACCTAATTAATCTAAGAGTGTCGGAGCGTCGCTTTGCAATTGTCCTTATGACATCTGTTTATTATTCCAGTAACGTTACAGTAGGAATGATTAGGCAACTGGGCAACGTTGGAATTCCCGTTTTCCAACAACATCGCTAACAAACAAGAGAGAGTTTAAAATTTAAACGAGGCCCAAGCCAATAAACGTGGATTATCGATGTCAACGATTATTAACATTTTTCAGTTTAAATTATCAAAACTAGGGAACTGTTTTTCAAAAAGCATACAGTCTGCCCTCCAGAACCTAAGGCCTGCCTTTAACACAGGCCGTTTCTATTAATTAGGAACAGATTTACTTTAGACCTTTTGCTAGTTCAATTAAGTGATTTTTCTAACACAGCAAATATTTAGCGTGTAATTTATTAAAACTGCATATTTGGACTACTTGAGGGGGGCGTCGGTGGCAGCAACGGTTTAGACTTTGACACGGCGTTCATCACTTTAAGGTAAAGGTCCCTGCTTCGAACCCGACATGCTTACAAATGGACTTTTTTTCAAAAACACCGGCACCCCGAGGGTTGATATAACCGCTGCTGCGAACCCTCGTAAAAAAGAGAAAAAAAAGGTTCTTGATCTAGGCGTTCTCGTTTAACTTTCAGCACTCCCAGAGGATTGCTATCTTCTAAAGCTTCTAACGGTATTGCCAAGGAAAAACAATGAATTAGTCACAAAGTAGGCGACGAGTAGGTGCTTCATTGATTGGAAGGTGCATAATCCAGGTCAGTATGATGACAGAAAGCCTTACAATATGCTAATTACCTTGCAATTATTTAATATAATAACTTAATATATAACTCAGATCACACAGTCTGTCTAGTCTAGAATTAACGAAGTTTGGAGGAAAAACAGTTTATAGAAAAAACACCACCTTTCTGTAGATCTCCCGAGTAAAAACTTAACATTTCCGTCTAGTGACAGATGCATTCGAAACCTGCTCGAATCTTTACTTCTTTTATTAAATATCTCGAATTCGTTTTGACACCGAATCCACCAATCTGAGCAAACTGGTTGGGATTGATGACTGGAAAAAGATAATCCGCCGACTGGAACCGCTATTTCGCGATCTCGGGCCGTAGGATTGCAGTGGGTCGAAAGAAACCAGACTGACAGGAAATCCTCCAATTTTTTTTAACACTCTAATCTGGGTATTAATTAGTCTAAAATAAGAAAAGAAATTATTTATAAATGTTGAACTAATTACATTTTGCGGCAAGTGTAGAATTAAGAAAAACAGGCGAATGGAGATTTTAATGAAGCCATTGTAGCAGAAATTATTTCACCTTTTCGTTATTATACAGAGACGTAATAATTAAATCACTAATATGTATATTTATATGAAAAAATGAAATTTAAAGATAATTTACGAAGATGAGAGGTTGTTATTTGTTTATGTTGGTATACGTGTTCTACACCATACATTTTTTTTAATTTTTGAAAACTAACTTTCTTCTATGTGTTAACTACTTCTATATTGCGTTTTTTTTTGTTAAGAATTTCCGAGTGGTAATTAAGTATTACATCCAATAAAGTGGTTATACAATAGGAAGAAACAAAACATGGGCAAGGGAATTGGCATTCGATAATATACTACTACACGATTAAGTTGTTATAAAAGATAAGTTCGTAAATAACAGCCATATGATGTGAAAATACAATTTGCAATTATCCTTGGAATAAGCTTGTAGAAATATATAATTTGAAAAAAAAGAGGAAAAAATGTAAAATTTCTGGCACTATTCTACCTCACAGTTCGGAATCATACTGGTCAGCCTATTGTATCAAACACTCATTACTCAGGAATGGTATTGACAATTCAAAACAAAAATCGTTAACCAGTGGGAAGAAATGATAAAGAAGGCCTTTAAAAGAAACACTTATAAACAAAGCAAAGCTAAAAGACGTGTAAACCCAACTGAATCAATCGGCCAACGCAGAAAATAACAATTCAAATCTCAGAGCTTTCGAAGTTCTGGAGCAAAATTAGACAGAGTTTAAAAGAACTGTCACCCAACAGCCAAACATGTTTTTCAAGCTTGTATAAGTTTATAAAAGACGTGGCTGCTAATTTTTCCAATAGATTTTTTTGAGTAGTCTAGATTGCTGGTGTTAATTGTGCGTTAGTCAAAACCTAAATTTGAAAAGTTATATAGACAGTCGATTATCTTTGATAAGAATCTGAAAGCTTTTTTAATAGCCGAGATCTGACAGGTTTATCAAAATCATACCAAACACTCACTGGGTATGGGTATATGACAGCCTAAAATCATGAAATCCTTCCTGGTGAGTTTAGAAACGATAAAAAAATAGCCTAAAACTGCCAATTTTATCAACATACCAAACACTTAATTGCTTGGGTAGGGTATTGACAACCTAAATCATGAAATCGTTTTAGAGGATGAAGAAATGATAAAAAAAAGACCTAAACCTGCCAAGTTAATCAAAATCATACCAAACACTCATCTCTTAGGTATGCATATAGACAATTAAATTATGAATATCGTTCTCGAGGGGCAAGAAATGATAAACAAGATACCTGCCAAGTTGTTCAAAGCCATACCAAACATTAAATTACTTTGGTATGGGTATTGACAACCCAAATCATGAATGTATTACTAATGGATCAGGGAAGAGGTTATTGGAATTAAAAAATTGTTGTATATTGTATCACTATAACATCAATAATTTGTTAGGCCCTGAGGAAGATCTGAAATACATAGTGGTGACAAACCGTCTATTGTTTTGTATCCGATGACCAAAGATCTGACAAGTTATAGTAGGTATAAGTAGAAAAATAAAAAATAAAACGCACGATGCATAACGATCTCATAACCTAAGAGTATTACATAATTGTCTCGAAATGTCCAAAATGATATGAAAAAAAATTGTTGCTGACGTTTTTGGATGATGATCAACGTGGATGATTGTGCAGTTTGATCCTATCTACTTGCCCCATGCATAAAAAAAGCGCTTAAATAACCTGGGCATGGTCGAAGGCTATGCGGTTTCTTCTTGAAATCTAGGCGAGATGAGCCCGGTAGTTTCTACGCTGCGGAAGCCCCATTACCCTGGGTAGTAGAGTGGCCTTCTCTACCTAGGATGTGCGCGGGAAACCAGACTGATGTATTTCTGCTTAGGTTGCCCGTTGCGCGCGGCATACGGTCGGTGCTAAATGCGGACCCGACCACTCGGAATGGGCAAGCGGGGAGCGAGGTTGTCTTGGCCCCTCCGGGCTGTGCTGCCTCTACACCACGTTGCGGCAGTAACACCCTTCTGTCGTATGCGGAGGTGCGTCGGCTCTCAGATTGAGAATCAAAACGTCCGAGAAGGCCGAATAGGCTAGGTGCGGACGTTAAAGATTCTCGTTGTCCTTTTTAGGACGAACGAGTATACGGGAAGCAATGTCACTGTCAATATGATTTGTTAATTTTAACCCACTACTAAAGATGGAACGTCCAAACATGTCTGGTCAGTTAGGACCTATTCCGAAAAGGAAGAGATCTGACAAATTTATCAAAACAACCAAACTATGTGACTGTGAGTATATGAGTGATTACTTTGGCTGCGGCTTTTTCAGCAGAATACCCAGTCCAACAGCACGCTTAGATGTTGGTTCAATATACGGTGCATAGTCCTGAATTGTTGTTCTACTCCTCTTTGCCCTGTATATTTATAAGTTTGAGGGACTGAACTGGCTTCCATCTCGCTGGAGGGCTAGGCTGTACAAGCACTGATAATAGTCAACCCTAACAGCGTTGAATAAGTAACGAGTAGACGAGGTTCCATGCTTTTCTGCCTAATGTGTTACACTGTCCTTACGTTTCTTCCGTCCAGCGGATCTTTTCGCAACAGTCTATAAGCTGAAGAACGTGAGCTGGCTTCTCGTTAGCGGACGCGGTTCCGCAAGTCATCCCCCTTCACGGTGCCACTCCGCCTTCAAAACGTGCATAAACGGCAAACAAACAGTCTGTTAAAAGTGAAAAAAAAATCCGTCCGAATTCCCACGGGGCGAAAGCAGGAGAAACGATCCGCGAGGAGAGCCCATTGAGAACGGCCAGCTATGTTAATGAAAGGGGCCCCGTGGGTGGGAGCAGCCTATGCCGAGGGAGCAACCTTTCGTCAGTGGTCACTCATTCCTCTAGGAAACCGGTTCCCCTTAGCAACAAGGATGCCGGTTCGATTTTCCCATTTTTTGAATCCGGTCCGGTGTAATATAAAAACCTTCCTTACCGATCGGTCGGTGATAAAACAGAAGCAGTTTTATTAGGGTCTGAGGCATGTCAACGCTGAAGATCTGAAGACACCACATCTTCTTGTCATATCTATTACTTCCTTACCTAACTTGAAGATTTTACAAAAATCTACAACCCTTCCTACACATAAACTTTGATTAAGATCTTTAAAAACCAAATGCAAAAAAAAGAAAGGATAAGGATATTTAAACTGAAGAAAGTTTACAAAGTACTTTCTAACTTTGCACATCAGGCTTTAAAAAGATACAGCGAATTCAAGAAGTTCACAGTTTTAATCTACACCATGTTTTTTACGTGTACAATATTTAGTTAAACCAATTAATTATTGCTTTTATCTAAGGTTTTTGGTTGGGATGAAAAATAGTGTCTCGAGCGGGATTCGAACACACGACCTTCGGCTCAATATGTCGCTGCTCTACCACTTGAGCTATCGTGACTCCGATCCCCTCGGACACCAACTCCCTATCTCAACCTACAAACGTCCGAATTTACTCTCAATCGCAGGTCTTGTGTTCGAATCCCGCTCGTGATGCTAACTTTTCATCTCAACTAAAAACCTTAGATAAAAAGAATAATAATATGGCCAATTATGACCACTAAGCAAACATGGATTTGGTTAAAGGAAAAATGGAATGTGAGACTTATTGCTAACTTGAATTCGTGTCTGTTTTAGATCATCCTGGACCGCCCATCATCGCAATTTTGGTGTTTCAGACGCTTTTCTCTAATGCAGATTGGGGTTTGTTGAGCCAAAGCAGCGAGGCAGTCAGACCACCGGTCACCCGCCGTAGACCTCAAAAATAAATCTCGCAATGTACGCTCATTTGCAACAGTAATTCAATGTGATTTATGGTTGGTTAACAGATTTCCTGTACAAAAAGCGCGTGTAAATTAAGTTTAAATTTCAGTATCCAGAGAAGCCAGGTGAGCGTCAATAACCGTCGCCTGAAGCAATGTGGATAGACTTTGTAAAATATGAGAGAGAAAAGAAGTTTGGTTTACATATTCAATCCTCATGTATCGCATGTTTATAAAAAAAAAAAATACTTGAAACTATTGGGTTTATATGAAAGACAAACGATTCAAGTTTAACATTGGACTGGTTCTCATGTCCCACGAAGCGAAAATTACATATCGAAAGGATTGAGAGAGGTCCGTTACTTCCTCTTCAAATTATTTTACTTTACGTCAGAATTATTTTCCAATTTTAACTTTCTTGATCAAGATTTCTCATACGAGGAAATCAAATAGGCAAAAGCGATGAATGGCGGAATCAAGAACTCAACTGGAAAACCCTGGAAAACGTTTTATATTGGAATTATTTGCGAACAGCACCTAGCGAGTGGTCCATCAGGTCTTGATTTTTAGCCCTCGCACCTAAGGTTCAAGTGGGTAAAAGCCGGCTAATGAGATAACCGGTTTAACAATCGGGACGGGTTGGTGGACTTTTATTTCCACCTGGTTTTCCTTCCTCAGGCGGATATTTAACTTCAAGGAAATTATTAAAACCCAATAATTTACGACCAGAAAAAGAAAGGAAGCAAATACGGGAGAGATAACTACATATACTCCGTTGTGATTTATACTCTACGCTTTTATTTTTTCTCTCCGGATTGGACGTTACATCCACGGAGATTCAGGTCATCAAGGTTAGGTGTGTAACTGATGCTCTCTAGTGATTAAATTGGAAAAAAAAGTCACGCAATTTGTGATTTGAGCCGCGAATGACCTTTTGTTTAAAAGCCGATCGGCGATAAGATCATGGCTTCCTTTTCCTCCTGAGGGATAATAAAAAAAATTCACCACCAATTAACTTAGTGTAACGGGTTTCACACTATCCATAGTTTGTTCAGTTTGGTCCAGAGAATACTTCTGAATATAAATTAGCTTTGTACGTCTTTTTGCAAAGTAATTATGTAGACCTACTTTTATTTAAAACAGCTGAGAGTTCCTCCTGAATACTGAACGCACTTTATATTAATATTGTAACAAATTGATAAACTTTATTAACTTCGAACTATAATTAGAAATTCACTAGTTTTCGTGGTCCGCTTGACCAATTAATATCATTCAATTAATTAAGGTTTTTAGTCGAGATAAAAAAGTCAGTGTCATAAGCGGGACTTCATTTGAACTTTGTTCGAGTGGATCAAGGTCACGATAGCTCAAGTGGTAGAGCAGCGGCGTATCCAGCCGAACATCGCGGGTTCGAATCCCGCTTGTGACACTGACTTTTTTATCTCAACTAAAAAACCTTAATTAATTGAAAGATATAATTAGAAAGTAATCGAATTGGCAATAAAATGAATGAGCCCGCTTATGCGCGTCCGGCATGTAGGAGAAAGGTTGCTTCATGTGTCCCACCTAACATGGGTGTAACTCCTTGCGTATAAATGGAATGCCACCCAATATGAGAATCGTGCTTAAGCACTAGCCAGTATGTGGCTGCCCTGTTACGATTTTTGGAGGAATAAGGATTGTTTTATTGTTTATAGTACTGACAGTTTTGTGTGCTTAGTGTATGTCGAGACTGAATATATTTATTGGCGTGAATGTGTAGTGGGGGGTGTGCTGATGGCGGAACATTGAGTACCCTATGGACTCTCAATTGTCAGTTATATAATAAATCCCACCCTAACTGTAAGAATATATTTAAGTGTGAGAGTGTGAATGGGAGACTGATTACGTTGGGTGTTGATAAGACCTAGCCGTTGGTAGCCCATGAAACCCAGCAAACGGTGATGGACGAATAATCGAGTACTACACCACAATATTTTGAGTGAATGGTATGTCAATAGGAAAGAAATTTAAGAATGAGGTAGAGTGGGAATGGGTTTAGATTTAGGAAATGTTGGGTGCTGAATTGATCCAGCTGTTGGCAGTTCCCTGGAGTACGACCTCGGCCACTGGATGGATACGGCCTCGGACTACCAACACCCGGGGTGGGTGATTCTCGTCGAAACTTCGTTTTAAATTACAAAAGCTACAATTGCCTATGGACTGCTAGAAGTGATATGTTTAACAACTCAGTACATGTGTATTATATACCGAATGTTTGACCTCATAAAAATACAAACCCAAAAAAATCCAAATAAAATGAATGAATCAGCAATGTTGACATAGTAGTATTCATAAATAAAAATACTATAAATTGGACGAAAAATGATAAGAAATATATCAAACCTGAAGAAGGCCAATAAATAAATTAATAAACCATTATAATATAAATTGCCTTGCATTTTAAACATGATTAAAGATTTTTTATCTATACAATTAAGTGAAAATAAATCTAGATAAAGATTGTACTAATATAAACGCGATTGTGTTTTTCTTTTTATGGTTCTAAGCAAGACAAGCAAAGATAAAATGTACAAGGATACAATTATTTTCCTTACAGATTGTATTTTTTTAAATATTAAATTAGAATTTATTTACATAACAACTCATATTAGATTAATCCTATTAAATACTGTTGCTTATAGGCGTCATAATTTAAATAACTCTATAAAATGTACTAGTATTGTTTTAATTGTAACAGTTAATGATTAAACTCCGATATTTCGACCATTTTCTCCAAGAACCAACTGGTTTATTAAGTTTTATACTTGTTAATTACAAATACTAAATTTTATAAATTAAAACAAAATGTACTTCTACCATCTGAAAAAGTTTCCTCGTTGAACAACTGTTTGCTAAAGAGTTCCCCCGGGAAAAAGGACTGGAAAAAGAAAAATCAGCTTTTTCCCATCGAGGAAAAACCGCCCTGGGAAGGTGTTGAAAGGGCTTTTAATTCGAACCTTAAACTGATTCAATTTTTCCAAAACGCGAAAAAATTTCCCGCGAGTAATTGTTACGGCCTGTTTTTCTAGAACGGTTTTTAACTTTTAACTTTTCTACAGGCATCAAAGATCGATCTTCTCATTTTCTAATCGATTTGAACCCCATCCATGGTTTATCGCGACGATAAGCAATTACAAAAAAAAAGCAAAGTTCGAGAAAGAGAAAAAAAGCTTGAGTCTGATGTCTGTTTGATAAGCTTGAGATAATAAAACTTCCAACAACAAAAGCAGAAGTCTTTTCGGCTAACATAACTAAGAAAAAAGCTTAATTAAAAACATATGCAGCCATTGGATGCTGTTTTCCTGTGAGAACGATTTTCTTCCCAACAAAAGAAAAAAATTTACAAGGCTTGCAGTCCAATTTTTTTTATTTTAAAAACACGATCAATTCATTTCCGTGGTAATAGTCTGATAGTGTCATATAATACTTTTTTCATGGTTCGTGCTATTAACTTCAAAAAATGTGCGAATATGTTAATGCGTTGCGTGTAATTATTCATTATGTCAGATTCAATTTGTATGTCGATTTTCATTTAAAATGTTATATGTACAAATTATTTGAAAATACTGCTTCGAACGTGGACTTCAAAGGCGTAAGAGGGCAATTATGAGAAAGTACGCTTCCCGACACAAGAACCGATTTATTACCACACCTCTTTTTTTATTGCCTTTTCATCGACGATTCAGGTAAATAACTACTTCAATCCCTTCATCGTCAGATTTCAATAATAAATAGGTTTATTTACCTGAACCTATAATCGAAGAACCTATTTATTTTTGCAAAATTGTGATGAATGAATGCAACTGGCGATGAAATCGGCCTAACGAGAAAATTGACCTATTTCACGGACAATTTGACTTCGAAAAGAAAGTCAACAATTACTTCAACTACTCAACGTAGATACTAACAAAAAATATAATCCAATATTGACAATAACTTAATCAACCAAATATTGTACTTCATAAGAGTTGGTTTATTTTTAAATTTCAATCTTTCAAATAACTTTCAACAAACTCACAGATTTATGACATATTCCCAAAGACAGATAGTATATAACTGCTAAATATTTATAAATGTACACGTGCTTGAGGTGATTTGAGACGGATGCCTACCACATCTACACCGACTACTCGGGCCGTTACTGCTGTACGTGACATCCTTCATCGACTTCATAATTGTGCTATTGTTGAAGAAACACCATGAACTGGAGGGTCTGGGAAAAAAAGGTGGTTGTCTTGGTACGTGGGCACAAAGGTCTAGAGGGTAACGAAAGGAGGTCAAGGCTGCTAAGACAGGGACTTTACCACCAACCTCAGACACTAAAAATGCAATGAAAAACATGGCTCCTCCATCCACTTCATAATTGCGCTCTTGTTGAAAGAAATACCATGGACTGGAGCGTCTGGGATAAATGGTGGTTGTCTGGGTACCTTGGCATATAGGCCTAGAGGGTAACGAAAGACGGACGAGGCTGCTAAGACAGGGACTTTACCACCAACATCAGACACTAAAAATGCAATGAAAAACATGGCTCCTCCATCGACTTCATAATTGTGCTCTTGTTGAAGAAACACCATGAACTGGAGCGTCTGGGAAAAAAGGTGGTCTGGGTACCTGGGCACATAGGCCTAGAGGGTAACGAAAGGCGGACAGGCTGCTAAGACCGGGACTTTACCACCAACCTCAGGCACTAAAAATGCAATGAAAAACATGGCTCCTCCATCCACTGCGCTCTTGTTGGAGAAACACCATGAACTGGAGCGTCCAGGCAGAACGGTGATCGTCTGGGTACCTTGGCACATAGGCTAAAGGGTAACGAAAGGCGGACGAGGCTAATACCGGGACTTTACCACCAACCTTGATAAAAATGGAATGAAAAACATGGGTAAAAGAAGGAGGCTGGGACTGTGGGCCGTATAGGCAGAGAATGCTCAGGTATCTACAGCACTGTTGGCTATCGGAGGATCTGACTCGTAGAACGGGCGTCATCCTTACCCGATCAAGATAAGGTACGAGGTCACTCCCACGCTTAACTTTTTGGCCAAAACAGGCAAATGTGACCGGCATGTAGAGAAAGTTTGTTCATTATATCTCACTCAGTTCCTTTGCTATATAGAGAATTGTGTTTGAGGCTTTGAGCACGGCAGCGAGTATCTGAGGCCTGTTCTGTTTTTTCCCCAGGAAAGGTTGTTCTACTGTACATCATATTGACGGTTTTGTATCCCTAGTCTGAGTTGAGAGTGAATGCATTTATTAGTGTGAATGTTTAGTGAGGCCAATGGCGGAATAGTAAGTACCCCATCGCCCATCAATTGTTAGTTATATAATAAGTGAAACGGGGGATGGAGGTCATATACTCCAGTATCCTCACTGAATGAATGATATATAAATAAGAAAGAATGTATTTTGAGGGTGAGTGGGTTTGGATTTAGGAACTAATTGCATTGGGGGCTGAAATGACCTAGCTGTTGATGCTGGAGAACAACTTCAGAGGCTGGACGGGATAAGACCGAGGTCTGACCCCGGGATGGGTGATTCTCGAGCCTGCCGGTAATTTATGGTTTTAATTAGTAAGTTTGTTGTTTAATAATTGCTGGAATTGCAGATGTACTGCGAGAGTGACAGCTCAACTCCTATACACGCGTTTACGTATGTATAAACGTGTGCAGATTTGAGCAACCATGCAATTTCGTTAAATTATAACAAGTTAGTTCAGAAGGCAATAAATCAACTGGAGACCCGATTCTGGCCCGAAAATCCCCGACAGGTTAAATTTTCACCAGGGGAGTTGTCAATTTTTCCACTCAAAGGAAGACGACCGGAGTGAAACTGTTAAAACTTTAAACAAAAATAATCTAAAAAAGGGAGGAAAAATAAGAAAACGACATTAAGAAACAGCAGAAAAGAGCAAACTATGTCCAATCGAACGAGATAACACGATTGTGTAAAGGTCGGGTCGAAAGATCAAATCGTTAAAAATCTTTTGAGGCCGGATCGCATTATTTTAATTGGCTTTTAAAAGCCGTAGTCAGCATATTTTAAACAAAGAAAAGACTGTATATATTTTTTCCTTCAATATCAGTACAATAGGATAACGCAGGATTTCAGAAACTACAAATCAATGGTGTTAATCACAGGAATACCCGACCTGGTGTAAATTTCATCTTTACTATTCGTTCTCCTCTCCTCCAAAAACATTTTTGGGAAATTAAACATCGGAGGTGAAAGTTTAATTTTAAGAATTCGACCCCTCGACACTTTAAACACCCTTGCAGAAATACCGGGCGGTGAGTAACGCCGCTATTTCCGGCTGTTGGCTGATCCGAACACGATTGTTACGGCCATCTATCAAGAAGGAATGCTATAATCCATTTTAGACGTGCCTTTTTATTATTATTACAGCCGTCTTATTTGAAAGATTATCGTACTGTCGGGCCAATGCAATCCCGGATAATCGAAAAAAGAAATCTATATCAATTTCTAGCCCGGTCCACACCTTAACGAAACTTTCACTTTATGCCCTTTCTTGCTCCCATTCCTTAGTTCGCTCCAACAATTCGCAAGTTTATTGCATAAATGAGGCTATGTAATCGAATTTTTTTTCTAAACACCCTCCTCATAACTAACCGTAGAATTCAATATGAATTACATTTAACCTCTTGCAAATGTGCAAATAAAAACAGATATATCCAAGTCCGGACATTCCAATAAAAATTATAATAGCCAATTAAAGATTTTATTAGGAGATACCTTAAACAGGGAGAGGGGAATGGACTGAATGAGACGTTGGATTTATGAACAGGACCGTTTATGTTAAGGTCATTACAGTGCACAAAGTTATTTGTTAATAGACAACCCGTTAAAAAAAAGTACAAATTTATCAGTATTGCGATAGGAGTCTGCGGAAGATCACGAATAAAAATTTCACGATCAAACAATATCTGACTTTCTGTGTCCACCGTCTCACACGCTGTTTTGCATGCTTTCTTTCTATTGTCGTCCGAAATATTTATAAAGAACTCGAGTAGGAAATAATGGCTATTTTTCATTTTAGTTCATTTTACCTCCTTTCAAAATATGTATGCTAATCCTGGTATTGCTAAAATTTCACCGAGTAGTTAAATCATCAATCTTTCTCCCTCTCCTTTCTATCCTTTATGTTCGCTCTTTCTCTTTCTTTATCTTCTCTATTTTTCACTCTTCCCTTTAATGTTCACTCACTCATACGCTCTCTTTCTTCCTTTCCTTTTTTTCTCTCTCTCTCTCACTCTCTCTCTCTCTCTCTCTCTCCCTCCTCTCTAGTCAGATAATTTGTTCATTTTATGTATATCGAGTTTACAAAATAATAATATGCAAAATATATAATAATCTCTCCTCTATATTTTCCCCCATTACCCTTAAAGCCAGGAACACACTTACCCGATGCTACGCCATGCGACGCTACCCGATGCTACCCGACGCCTTGCCACGTTTTGGTGGGGTGTGCACATCTATCCGACGCAAGCACACGTCGCGTACAGTCCACAGCGTTTATCACAATAATCACTATCACAATCGCAACGCATCTTTTGTTCTTAATGCACTATTTTGAGCAAAACCTTGTAATAAATTGTCAGGTAAATTTTATGAGCACAACCATCTAATAAATTGTTTGTTAAACTTAATTGTTTTAAATAAAGTTACTCCTAACCATCACAATTAAACAATGTTTATAAAAACTTATGCATTTTTTATCTCGTTTAATTTGGTTTACATTGAAGTAACATGTTGTAATTAATATAACGACAAAATTACATGTACTTAGTTTGAAATAAGCTACAAAAATATGAGTGTCCTGTTCTGATGCTACCCGGCATTACAAAATGGTGTAATTTAGGAGCAAAACTATGAAATAAATTGTAATATAACTCTATATCTCTTTCTCTTGTTCTTTTTCTCTCTCTTTCTTACACACCCACTCTCTCTCTTTCACTCCCTCTATCTCTCTTTCTCTTGTTCTTTTTCACTCTCTTTCTTACTCTCTCTCTCTCACTCCCTCTATCTCTCTTTCTTTTGTTCTTTTTCACTCTCTTTCTTACACACACACTCTCTCTCTCACTCCCTCTATCTCTCTTTCTCTTATTTTTTTCATTCTCTTTCTTACACACAAGAGAGTGAAAAAGAACAAGAGAAACAGAGATAGAGGGAGTGAGAGAGAGAGAAAGAGCTTGTGCTTTTTCACTCTCTCTCCCCCCTCTCCCTCTCGATGAGATAATTTTTTATTTTAAGTATATCTAAGTTACAAAATGATAATATACTAAATATGTAATAATCTCTCCTCTCTATTTTTCCCATTTACCCTTAATGTTCGCTCCTCTCACCTCTCTCCCAATATCCCAATCTCTCCATCTACCTATTTATCAATCCATCATCTTTATTTCTCCAAATATCCAATATAGATGTATTTTGCAGTGTAGAAGCTCGATGGTATAGTTATGAAGAGGGAAGGAAGGATGTACCAAAAGCTCAAGGTGTGCAATAAATGTTCTCGTACAGAAATTCAGTTCAGGCCATTTACAGTAATTAACAGACCAACGAAGTGCAATCTCGGGCACAATTTGGCACGACACGAACAAATGTTAGCCAAATCTAAACGCTTATTATACAGACGTTGATTAATTAATAAGCTATTATCCGTCTAATATTTGATTGTTATAATTGGATTTTTGAAGTGGTTGTGATTAATTTCATCATTCGGTTTTTTACCGGATTTTTGAACTTTGATTCAACACCAGAAAATAAAACAGACCGCGCTCCCCTTTGTGAAAAAGGTGCGGCCGGCGAGAGGAAAGTAAATTAATTTCCGAGGCAGGCTTCAGGTTCGTTAACAAGGAATCCGAGCATGCCTGCACTATTTATTGTGAAACCATTTCTTCACCGACGCCGCATTACTCAACTATTACCCGATTTTGACATTGACTCCCCCCCCCCACAGAGAGGGTAAAGAAAACTTCGTTCTCCCAGAACTTCACGTCCCTTGTTTCAAATGTGACAGTCGAGATGGTTTTCTATATACGGCCGATTTAGTTACTGTACAATTAACAAGACAATCAACTGAGGGGGGGGGGCATTTGTTGTTTTGCCATATAGCAGAATTGCCATATTTGCTGACCAATCCTTGTAAGACGTAAATAAGAAATTATCCTGCCGTCAGCTGGAAATTAATAAGGAAAAAACATCGGGAACCCTGAGAGGAAAAAAAGGCGATAACGATTTATACGAGGAAAAAACTGGCCGACTATGTTTCTAGGGAACTTTATCTCATCTTTGCTATACTACGATCAGTACGATATAATTTAAAAAAAATATGGTCAACAGGTCAACATGTGTAAAACCCAACCAAGTTTGAAAACATTAAAATTTACCCATACATATATGTTTTATGTGGATTAAAAACGTATAAGCCATATTTTAAAAAAAAAGCAATGATGAGGCTTGTATTGTTTAGGTTAATTAAGGTTTTATTAGAATCAATTTATTAGCGTGAAACACATTTGTATCTGGATTTATGTTAATTCATGGGAGTGAATGTAATTTATTAGCGTGAACGGAAGAGGTCGTTTAACCCCCTTCCGAGGACTATCGATACTCTAGGGTGTGTTATTAGCGATAATGGATTGGATTAAAACTCGCTCCGAGGAATATCCTGGGAGAGTAAATGTGACCAGACTTGTATGTGTTAATTTATTGGAATGGATGTAATTTATTAGCGAGAAAGGAGGAGGTCTAACCCCTAATCGAGTACTCTGGGCGGGAGTGTGACCATACATCCATGTTTGTGTAGGGTGGTGATCTATACATGTATTGCAGGTCTGTGTCTATTCTGTAATTGATAACCTGAGGTACAAACGAGAAGGATACACTTAGATGTACACACACCAAAGCAGTCTGTAACCAGATGGAGATGCCCAAATGATTGCAGTTTAAAACCAAATACGTTTAAAAGACCAGAAAAAGGGCCGGCAATAATTAATCTCAACCGTTTGTCGGCTTATAAACCTCTGACATTGTATATACATATTGACGCTGTATAAGAGTTATGGCGTCTAAGAGAAATCAGGTAAGTCAGCTACAAAAAATTAATCCCCACTTCAAATGTGTTAACCAGGAGTGATCAGTATTTTAAGTTAACTTTAAAATTCATCACTTAAACAGTTCAATGAAATGATTTCTGATGTCCAACAATTTCGACATTTAAATTTGTCCGTTAAAGTTCTGAAGAAATCACTGTTATCATTGATGGACTGTAACATTTTTCTGGAGGCTGAACTTTAAACCCAGAGCTGATAACAACCGCAATTTGTCCCTTTTTCATTTAAATAATTGTGTTTTTATGTCATCTGTACGTATAGAAGTTATACTTACTACAGAGCTGTCTTGATCATTTGATAATTGTAATTTTCGGGTAGGGTTGGAAGTGATAAGCATGGCCAATTTGAAAATGAATTAAAACCGGGACGATTTTATATTCAGTTTTGTCAGATTTGACGAAAATACACGACCGAGGTCCCGGTTATGATTTTTCTGAAATTTGCGCGTCTGGCGATCAGTATAATATAATATTCGATATGTCAAAATTAAAACCCGACCGCTTTTTCCACGGTCGGAGGGACATGCCGTCAAACGTTCCGCAACATGTCTTTTTATCTTTAATACCAGCGTGAAACTGTCTGCTAGCGGAAGAAAGACGAGGCGGGTGGAAAAAACTAGAGACCTTGCAGTACGATTCTAGGCTTCAAGGTTCTTCAGCTATCGGCATCGACAACGGTCACAACACGTGTCCCCCCATCGCAGTTTGTAACGCGGGCTTTTTTTGTTTACGCACGTCGTCATCGAAATTTACGCGTATGGAACAATCGTATAAGACAAACGGTTATCATGAAATTATGAATACTGAACATATTAATAAAACAAAGCCCCTTTGCACGTGGGATACGCTCGATTGCAAAATCAATCCTTAATTTTTATCATCGTTTTTAACAAAGAAGGAATGACAATAAACGTACAGAAATAACAATTAAATACGTGTTTTAGAAAAAACTAAATACTTTTGTCAAAAAAAAAAAAAAAAAAAAAAAAAAAAAAAAGAGGGTGTTTGGCGTCGATGAACTTTTACTGAAGATGGCGTCGGGCCAGGCGCTTCCGATTCCCAGACTCAGCGAGAATAGACGGACCGAGATCTCTGGTCAATCAAATTGGCTTTCCCTCAACTTTTAATCTAGGATTATTCCGAAATCGTGAGATGCGGTCTGCTGTGATGTAGGTTTCAGAACAACATTTTCTTTATCGTGCCAACGTTTCGATCTTTATTGAGCCCTGAAGATGATCTCAATAAAGATCGAAACGTTGGCACGATAAAGAAAATGTTTTCTGAAACCTACATTACACCAGACGGCATCTCACGATTTCTGAATAATTATCGATTAACGTCACTAACCACAACACATTTTTAGTCTAGGTGTTTTTAAATAAAACATTCGCAAATAAATTACAGTTTCTTTCAATGAAATTCTTGTACAAAGAAAAATAAAATTACACACTGCAGATGGCATAAAACGTATTTGGGTCGCTTGTCGCAACTGTTAATAATTAAACATCAAAATACCATTTCAAACACTTTCCTTTTTTGTTTACATTCATCAGTATTGCCCAATAACATTAACTAACAAAATTTAAAAAAAAAAAGAAAAAATGGGACGTCTGTTACACTGTACACGCTTCCAAAACCTATTGGAATAAAACTTGGTTTCATTGCCATAACATTTGAGAGGAGAAAGGGTTTGTTTTTGAATTATAACCGATTGCCAAATCGTAGAAGCAATAAATTAACTTACGAAACAGATTATAAGATGAAACTACATAAAAACGTGTGGTGATTAGTGACCGTTAATCGATAATTATTCAGAAATCGTGAGATGCGGTCTGGTGTGATGTAGGTTTCAGAAAAACATTTTCTTTATCGGCCCTGAAGATGATCTCAATAAAGATCGAAACGTTACAACGGCAAAGAAAATGTTTTTCTGAAACTTACATCACACCAGACCGCATCTCACGATTTCTGAATAACTACATAACATTAATGTTACACTGTAGGAGACGTTCAGGAATCTTTTTTCGCCAATAATATATTATTTGTGTATTTGTATAATTATTAATATACTAGTTAACTGATTCTATTTATTATAGAATCGACCATAATATTTTTAATGAAATGTTCTTTTATTACAGCATGGCAATGACTATGCTTCAATGCCCAGTTTAAAGAATATGGATCATATTCAAATTTTAAAAGTTGAATCTCATTGAGCAGTTGAATATTTTCCACGAGCTATTCGAGAATGTGTGATCTCGAATGAGGAAATCTCAAAATTCCAAGCAACGAAAAACAACGTCCAACGTTCTTCACCTTAAATATCAGCAGATAACTTAATGACACTCAATCTTAGTTTTGAACAGTAATTTATACAGTACATTGAAAACATCGTTAAATTTCGTTCAGCGAATTTCGACCAGTTTGGAAAAAGACAAACAAAATTGTAAACTGGTTGCCATGCAATGCAAAACCATAAAAAAAAGTTCTGCTCTGGTGAGAAAGCGCCGGCTCATTATGGCAATTTGGAAAAGAGCCGCCCCGGAGCTTGCAGCACATCCGGGGTTTATTGAGAGGAAACGACAGTTTTCTTTTGCAACCGGTGTCTCACGTCCTTCGAAATCGAGGATCCTCAGATATGCATATATATTCGGCTACATATCGACACCGAGGCCTGGAATGCCGCATAAATTGCCCATTTCTTAGAATGATGTAAATGGGCCTCTGACAGATGCCCTTATGTGCTCGAACCGTAATTCATAATGTAAGACGTAAAACTAGAGTGTGTAATATATTGATCCCTTTGAGAGCTATTGTATCCCCGTTCTGGGCTTACAACAAACTCACTCCTGCTTCATCAAGGAACTTGATTAGTAGAGGCCCGGTTTCAATCCTGCGTGCAAATGTGGCACCACAGTTTTTTTAGTTGGGTGTCGGGTCATGTTAAGTCTGTCAGGATTCTTAGTTTTTCCTGCTTCCTTTGATGCGTTCTGTTGTTTGTTTTCTTGAAATTTGCTAGGTTCTTGGCTTGTTTATGTCCAATGAGTGAAACCCATTCTTCCTCATTGTCATTTTGTATAAGATTGATAATGTGAACCCCTATGCCACAGAAGGGCTCAGGACCTATCAGTAGAATAGCGCCCTTTCCTTGCAACGATGACCGCTTTCTTTGCCCTCTACTTCCGCATGTCCTAGGACCTAGCAGAGGGTGACTTTATTTTTCAAACCTAATCTATTTAGTTTAGTTTTGTAATTCAGCACCATCCTTAGTAAAGATGTTGGAAAATAGTTCTTTGATGGCTGCTTGACTAACTGACTTGACAGCTAGATTTTTGTTTTAACACCCTTTGTTCAGATTGAACTTGGTACATCTTCCAAATGAGTGTACTTCAGCCTGCAGGGTACTGTGTATTTTCCCATGGAGTACTGAGTATTTGGTTCCAGGGCCAAATGCAGCCCGCGTTTCCTGCGTTCTCGATCCATCCATGTACCAACAAATTTAAGTTAACGTTTGATGGTGCCGTCTCAACGGTGGGGCTTTTCCTATTTCCTCATTCTTTTCTGTTACTTAGAATTTTTTTTAAAATCAAACATGCTCTTCGTGTCGACACTTGGGGCCATTACTGTCGGTATTTCAAAATACTATCCTCATAATTACTAGGGCCGGATCGATAGAGGCTCTGGTGTATAAAGAGCACTGTCGATGGGTGGCCCTTGGAGTATCTGACTCATAGGTAACCCGATTAAGAATAGGCCATGCGAGGTTAACACACGGACACTTACTTTTGGGCCAAAGCTCGAGCAGAGGTGTAAGGTGCTCGATGTGTTGAAGTGTCCACTAATTGAAGGGTGCAATTCGTTGACTCCATATCGAGCGCACTTAGGAAGCCACCCCATTTGAAAATTGTGTTTGTGCACGGTAGCGAGTATTTGGTCCCCAGTTCCGATCATTGGAGAAGACTGAGTCGCTTTATTGCATATTAATATAATATTAGTTTGTGGTGAAAGTGAATGTATTTATTAGCGTGAATGTAATGTGAGAGGGCCTATGGTAGAATATCGAGTACTCCAACGCCTAATTGAATGATGGTACATAGGAGAGAACGCAGTTAAGAATGAACGTGAGTACGAATGGGTTTGGAACATGCGTTGAGTGCTGAATTGACGTGGCTGGCTGGACGTGTAAGACTGAGGGCTGCCCCGGACTGCCAACACCGGGGGTGGGTGATTCTCGAGTCTGCCGGCATTTTACTGTAAATAGCAAACGCCGGAATTGCCGGGGGACTGCGAGAAGCCAATAGGCTCAACTTGGCACATGTTTTTATATATATAGAAATATGTACGCCTGCGGATTAGTCCCTATACAAATCCAAATACTCAATTCATCCCCTATACACATAATTCGTATATATTGTTATGTAAAAACCGGCTCGGTTTAACTTCAGAGAATCCCATTGTTCGCCAATGTTGAGGACCTCAGCGTTGAACCTTACAGTGGCTCATTATGGAATATCTTCGGTAATGACGAAACAATTTTTAAAATCAATGCGTTTCTAAAAGTAGGAGCGTATTATTTAAATATATGCTGAATCGGGATTATGACCCAAAGTAATAGCCGTCTTGATGACTCGAAGACCTTCCAACGCTTTCATTTAGTTTGATCCTCTTTCTTCCTCAAGGAGAATATTTTTCTCAAGAGGTTATTCATAGTCCGTAAGTGAGAGGGGATGGCGAAAGGGGGCGTTTCACGGATAGGAGATATTCGCCGAGACGTCTGGTGAGAGGATGTGACCTTGCTGGCTGGTTAAAGGGATCCTGGACCGTTATCTCTCCTGCCATGAAGCCGGCCGACCCACCGAGTTATACAACGATCGTTACACAAGTCCCGATCCTTTCGCCGGGGCCCGTTCCGGCAAACTTTTGACATTTGCCGCGTTTCGGTACAGCAGCCACGCCCGGCCGTGATCGAATTTGTACCTCGTGCAAAAATAATTGTGCCAAGGGGCGAAACCGTATCAAGGCCGGCCTTTTAAAATGGCTCATTACCATTCGAAAACTAGTCCCAACCGGGGAAGACAACAACCTTAGACGATTCGTTCTGACTAACTACCTGGGTAATGTCTCTAAGAGACATACAAATGTTTTTTTCCCCATAAATAACAAACTATCCGATCGATCGGATAAACTTTGGGAAATTAAATGGGCAACTATGCACCAGAGGGTTAAGGAAACTGATCAAAGTTAACTTTTATACTTATAAAATGTCCAAAAATGAATGTTCCAGGACATATATATGTCATGAGAAAATTATTTTTTCCATAGCTAATCAGTAATTTATATTAATAATTAATTGTTTAAAGATTATTGAACGATTAGAAAGTAGGTATGTCAAGATCGAAGCAATAATTTCCTGTCTTCGAGAATCCAAACAAAGTAAAGTAAAGCACAAGAAATGCAAAATAGTGAAACCTAGAAGTAGCTACCACGGGGAAGAAAGTCCCAGGCTAGCCCACCTCTGGGGGGGTTTGCAAAAGATCGGTACTACCAAAATGGTAGTGTAGACACAAACCACACCAATCAATGTGTAACACGGGTACCGAATGGAGTTGGCACTTGATAGTTGGCCCATGACTCAGTTACAGTTTAGACTCAGTGCCCGGTGATGAATTAGCAGTGAAGTGGGTGTTTTGGCTTAGATACCTCTTTTGTGGACTTTTGAAATGTGATTGATGAAGACCTGGATTACTTTTTCTATCGCCCCAAGTCGGATTGGGAGAACGGCCAATGCCAATCGACTCTCCTAGATATTTTTCTTTGACTCTCATCCGCCCCCGCTCAATCTACGACACTACTTTGGCAGACTACTCCATATAACCTAATCCCAAATGGACACAGCTAATAAAAAAAAAGTGCGTTTTGTTCCATGTATTGTTTAGATCATTTTGCAAAATTAATCCAAATATGTTTAGCAGTTATAATTGACCGTATTAATTATTTTATTAATCTAAGGTCTTGGTTGAGATGAAAAAGTTAGTGTCAAGAGCGCGATACGAACCCACGCCATTTGAAAAATAGTAAAAAGAAGGAAAATTCGGACGGTTGTAAGAGATGAGGAGTTGGTGTCCGAGTGGAACAAAGTCACGATAGCTCCAGTGGTTAGAGCAGAGGCGTATTGAGCCGAAAATCATGGGTTCGAATCCCGCTCGTGACACTAACTTTTTCATGTCTACTAAGACCTTAGACGAAAAGAATAATTATTTTGTAAAATATGATAACCTTGGATCAGAACGACGTTAAAGTTTGCTCCTGCAAATAAAAGAAACAAATGTTTGTACAACGGAAAATCAAGTAAGGGAAAAGGTGAGATAGGTGTGCTGCTGGTCGGTTTGTAAAAGGAAGACTTGTAACTTAAAAAAAATCTTTACCTGCACACCCCCTTTTTACCCTGTGTACGCAGATAATAGACGAAAAGTACAGGTTCACCTTTAAAATGAGACCAAAGGAGAAATCCAACATTTCTCCTTTTTTGAAGATGGATCGTCAATGCTCAAGTTTCTTTTACCCGAGCCCCCGAGTTTTGTCTAAGGACACTCTTGAAGTCCTTGTATCAAATTCGCGCCGCGATACACGGCTTCGTCAAGGGCCCAAAGGCCAGAGCTATTATTCAATTTGGGATTTCTACTCTAAGAAATCACGGCCTCCGGTGTAATCGGCGAATCCCAGCGGCTCCACAAATCCGAGGTGGATTTATCGACCTTTTCCCCCGACCCACTCAACACTCGTGACAGTCGCCTGCCTAGGAGCAGACGTTCCACGTGATTGCTACTGGAAAATCACCTGTTGCGCAATTTCATTTATATGGGCGGGGTTAACAAACAACAGAAAAACTTTTTTACTTCAATTCACAACCGTCCCGTGTTTCCGTGTTTACGAGAAACCACGGTGTCAATAAACCCATCCACGAAGTCTTGAAATCCATTATCACCACACCTCCAGTTGGAAATGAGCGATTGAATGAAAATGAGGCGAATCTCGCCCTCGCTCCGATTTGCAACTCAATCGATTCGGCTAATGCAGACCTAAATCCTATGCGACCTCACTGCCTGAGAAACATTGCATAATATAGCTTCGAAAGAAAGGAAATTTATCATAAAGGATTTGTCATATGCTTGGCACATAATCTTGTTATTTAACAGTAAATAAATTTTCGTATATTATTAATTTATTGTACTGTTAATAAACAGTTGTTATAATTTACGGGATATCGGTCAAGGTGTTTAGGGACCATGCGAATCTTCATTTTTGCCTCCTAGCTACTGATGGTAAGGTAGACTATTCAAATGGCAAATCGAAAAAACTTTTGCCTCCAAAAACAAAATTTCCACTAGCATTTCGCTACTGACCTTTCTCAACAAATGTGGTTCCGGGGCTGTCTGTGGGCAATTCTTTGTAACCGGGAAAACTCCGAAACCATGAGACTAGTTTTTATGAAATTTTCAGAATTGGTTTCTAGATAGTCTCCTGTGAATTTCATCGCAATGGGATCAACGATATCGCTATATCTCTGAAACGAGTTATAAGAATCTTAAGCAATTTTCAGGGAACATGTGGACTACTTTCTAAATTATACCCTATGAATTTTATACCAAGCGGGGGACGTCGGTGGCCGCAACGTTTAGGCGCTGACACGGCGCTAATCACTGTAAGGTGAAGGTCCCGGGTTCGAATCCAGCGGCTCTGCATTCGAACCCTACATACTGACAAATGGGCTTTTTTTTCAAAAACACCGGCACCCCGAGGGTTGACATAACCTCTGCTGTTGCGAACCCTCGTAAAAAAAAAAAATAAATAAATAAATAAATAAATAAATAAAAATACCAAGCCGATTGACATATGCGCCGTACGCATGCACAAAATGTGAGGAAGTTTTATTACCCACCCACTTGACAGGCGATTTTTATTTATTTTTATTGGTTGTAGAGAAGAACTGGTTATTCTGTATAATTTCCAGAAATGGTTGACATTCGTAGGTTTTTTTTCTATTATAGAGAAAGGTCTATCATTAAAACAAACAAAAACTCAAGATTTTGATGTGTTCTTATGAGATGTGGGGCTGAGATCATTGGAGAAAATAAGTAGTGCATTTCTGATCTTTTTTTATTTTAGTTACAGAGCAGAGAAGATTTTAAAACAGCTGTTATCCAGCAATGTTCTAAATTAATAGGGTTTCCTTGATTCTTACGAATGATCTACCATTTAAACAAACAAAAACTGAAGATTTAGGCGTACTGAGAAGCCCAGGAAAAATTAAGATAAAAGCGGTAATAATATCATTAAAAACGCACGGAAACGGGGCCTTGCATATGTCACTGCAAGAAAATTTCTACTACACCCACAGATTGAAGATAATAAAAAATATGTGTACTTGAGAAATCCGACGTTTACGACTTGAAATCTTGTCGTAAGTCGTGCAATATGCTGTTGAAACAGGCGACAAATGAGCATTTGAACATGGAAATGGTTGTTTTTGTTTTTTTAAGCAACTATATTTACTATTTTTTTAAAGTATTTGTCTATATTATTTTTGTTTCAAAAAGTTAAATATTTGGGAATAATTTTTGGTAGCAAATTTAACTTTAAGTTTCATATTGATACCTTCCTAAAAAAGTTTCTAAAATTTTTTAATAAATTTAAAATTTTAAGAAATATTCTTCAGCCAGATTTAAAGAGTTCTGTTTATTTTGCACTAGCAGAATCGTTGATATCATATGGGATCTTAGTTTGGGGTGGTACGACAAAATCTACAATTTCTCCAATATAACAATAAATTGATATTATTATTCTTTAAAAAAAATTCTAAATAAACATAGAACAACTCTACGTTGATTTTAAAGTGTTAAAAGTCAAACAATTATTTTTGACGTATTCATATCTTCATACTGTTAAGTATAAACATTTACCCATTATGGAATTCAATTACACTAGAAGAACAAACTCGTTAATAAAATTTATTTTCCTAAAGTAAACATTTCCATGCATAATAACAATGCATATAATGAAGGATTAAGATCCATATATAAAAAAATAATATATATTCCTTTCCCTCTTATGATCAATTTAATTTTTTTTAACATATATAATTAAAGAAGAGAATTTTTTTTAAAGTAATACACTATAAAATAATTATTTCAAAACATGTCATAAAAATCAATAGTCAAATAAATTAATGTACACTGCTGGCTCTAATTTCTTTAAATCTGTTTTTTGTGTATTTCTGTTATGTATAAATCTATTTGTGAGCTCACAAGCTCTCAAGCACAAGTTAAACTTACATACAGCACGTTGTTCATTTTACATTATTTTGGTCTATTCACTAGTTTTCGTGGTCCGCTCGACCAATTAATATCATTCAATTAATTACGGTTTTAAGTTGAGATAAAAAAGTCAGTATCACGAGCGGGATTCGAACTCACGACCTTCGGCTTGATACGCCGCTACTCTACCACTTGAGCTACAGTGACTTCGATCCCCTCGGGCAATAACCTCCCATATCTCAACCGCACCTTTTTGAATTTTCCCTCCTTTTGGCCATTTTTCAAAATCATTTCAAAAGCCGAGGGGATCGAAGTCACGATAGCTCAAGTGGTAGAGTAGCGGCATATCAAGACAAAGGTCATGGGTTCGAATCCCGCTCGTGACACTGAGTTTTTTTTATCTCAACTTAAAACCTTAATAAATTAAATGATATTAATTGGTCAAGCGGGCCACGAAAAATAGTGGATTATAATTTAATGTTTTTTCTAGCAATAATGTATTCAATGTACAACAAATAAATTCATTTTTGCCTCTTTTTTTTTTCTTTTTTAGTTGAAAACCCTTAACATTTTATGTGGACACGCTTTACAAACCTACTTATTTAAAGTATTTTAATCTCACAATATTTCAAAGTAAAATCATACATTAGAACGGTTTCAAAATTCATCCCTAGTCCTAAATAGGTCTAGTAATACCAATAATCGATACAGGTATTGGAAAAAAAGGTGCTTTAAATACAGGACGTGGACAGATTTCAAGGCAACTGGTTAAGTCCCCTCTTTGTGGCGAACATCTTGACAGGATTTATTTTTATTAACCATCTTTATTTTGAATTCATATGTTATTGCTAGATAACGGTTAACTGAGAAGGCTGCTTTGCTTTACTTCAGAGAACCTGTTTGATATACCAGGGCTTTTTTTTTTTAGAAACTCCCGATATGTTTTGCCGAACAGGTACAAACTTGCTGGTGGAGGTAAATCGTGAGCAATTTGGACGTTAACCCATCTCAAATAGAATGGAAAAACTTTCATTTGTTATTTTTCCACAGAGGTCTTTTTATTACGTTTAATGGAGGACGCTAAGGTTGGTTAAAACAGACCTGAATCGTTATTTTAAATAGAAACAAAAGTGTGGGATTCGAATGTATTATAAATAAACTATGTATTTGAGAGTTAGCCTGGCTGCGCTTTTGATTTCCGACACTTTGATATCCCAGTAGAATTCGGTGAATAGGAAGAAAATTGGTCTTCTTTCAAGAATCAACGATGCCAACCTTCCTCACGCCCGGCCCATTGTCAACAATCTGGAACGTGAGACATCCTCTTCTTTAAGGGGTTCTGTTTATAAAACTGCAGAACTACCCGATATGATGATTTAGTTAAGCCGGCGGATGTTGAGAGGTCGCGGCTCCAATTAGAAACGGCAATTAGTGAACTTATTTTTCAGGCCGTTGATCCTGCTTTATGGCGCATTTACTTTTGTTTGGCTTAGAATAGAAATTTTATTCTTTATTTTTGGCATCTTTTGGCTTAGGGGGTCCGCTTGGCACGCCGTCCCGCCAGCTTCTTTTTTTAAGTTTAAACATTTTTGTGTATCCCACATTGACCAGAAGAAGGCCAGTGCTTTCGGAAGTTAAGATGAGGGACCGGCAGGAAACACCTACTTAACGTGTTCGATGCATATTTTGAAGTTTCCTTTACGTAACATTTAGATCTAAATTCTTTCGCGATGGATCGACATAGAGTCTACAATATAAGCTCGATAATAAAATCTAAAGAAAAAATAATTTTTTTAATGCTTATTTAACCCACCCAACAAGGAATAACTTATCTACAAGATAACTTCCTAATCCCTTCAATCTTTCTTCGGCATAAAAAGAGCTCGTAAAGCGTAACCATGACCGAACCAACACAAATGTGTAAACAAAACAAATCTTTTTACGTTGTCGGTGGAGACAAAGTAAAACGCAATTCAGCGGAGGCTGTGAATCTCAAAACTTAAATAAATTTTTAATTTATGTTCTCGCATATTATTCAAAAGAAAAGTTCACTTTGAAATGTTAGTAAACTATATAAAATCTCATTAGTGTATTTTCTTCATTATTTCTATGCAAAAGTACAAGAACAATCGATGTAAATTGTTGACTGTTCGAAAAGAATTGAATAGAAACAGGACGAATGGATAAATTCACAATTGATCCACCAAAACCTTAATCAAACGGTGAAAAAACGGTTAGTAACAAGCCGTAAATTTCAACTTGCGAACATAAAAATATGAGTACTGCGATGGGAGAGACTTCAACGCCTAAGCTCGTATGAATCTTTTGTACATAAAATAAATAATTTTCAAATCATCAAGGATATTTTCGCCAAAAATATCTACAATTGTACCCGAGGGTTTGATGTAAAAAATAAATTATAAGTTTAAGACAAGGTCTTGATATGTTATCACATAAGAAAAATTATAAACGCATTTTCCAAGAAAAGTCCGATTTAAAAAAAAATTAATGTCATCTTATAATTCATTATACAAAGCCGATCTATAAAAACAATCATGATCTGCATGAAACAAAATTAATAAATAAAATAACGAAACCCTTAACGAAATAACATTTTTCTACATATTCAAATATAAATTTAGGACATGATCAACTGACTATCTGATTTTTTTTTTTTGCTATTTACGATGCTTATTTATCTTTATCTTCTTACGACTTACATGATCAACGTTCGTGACGAAGAAAACACGGGGATTCACACAAATCGTGCTAATCTTGTTAAAGCCGGCAAGTTTCCTTCCCCCCGGGTCTGCGGTTAATCGCTTGCACAAGTGTGCTTTTTCGACTCTCTTCTTGAGGTTAGTCTTACCAGGTTTGGTCGCTTATAATCGAATTGTTTACAAAAACAATCAGAAAGGATTTTTTTTTAAATTGTTCAAAACAAGATAAATTTCATTTTCATCAAACGATTACCGACAGAGCGCGAGCAAAAATTTTTCTACAGAAATCATGAAGGATTCACAACACACTCCGAAAACCCGCGAATAAAATTCCCTGGATTTATTTATCTAGTTTAGGATATGAAAATCTCTACAGATCTGAATACCACGATCTTTTTATTATTTAGCACTGATTCTCTTATTTATTTTTTCTTCTGCTGGCAATTTAAATAACCAGATCTTGATGTGTTTTTTAAAATGAATTTCGCCTTAAAGTCGAAGTCTGTGCTTAGTTCAAGTTAGTGCAACACAAGTGTTCTTAATAATATGAATTTCAAGAAAATGAATAAACTTATTAAGAACATCAGTGTGAATCACGTGAGGGAAGAAGGTGATTGGTATTTGGCAAATATTCAAGAGTTAGAAGGCGTCATTCCACAACATAAAATAAGTTTTTAATACTTTTGTTTAAAAACTTCAGTGACAACGTATTTTCCTAGACGCAATGAAACTTTTAAACTATGACATATCCGGATTATTTATTCACGTCGGTTTTGCGGTGATGTTGTTCAAGTATCCTTACATGATTCTTTAAAAGGCTATGTTTTGTGTACCAAATGACTGATGTTTAACTAAGTTATATTATTTAATAAAATTCTTCGATTCTAACCAAAATTGACGAAATAGTCAGGTAGAATTCTCATCCCTAAATGTATACGAATTAATTGGAGGCCAGGTTTAAAATAGGACTGGGGTGGAGGAAATTTTCAGCGAGGTCGAAGAGATGGGAAAAATCCACCTACCTCCGACAGACACCAGAAAAAGAAATTAAGGAAGGTTATCGGAACCGAGCTTCAAAAACGGATGAGCCCCCGGACTACCTGCTTGCTTTTCACAGCCCCGGTCGACTGGAAATCTGGAACGCCCCTTTGAAAACATTGTCCTTTTCCGATACAATAACTCGTACGGCGTGTATTCCACGTTCTAGGGTTATTTTCGAAAATAAGCCGTCCCTTGTTATGGCATGGAAGGACCGCAGGAGACTCGAGTGAGCAAGACGAATTCGCAATTAGAAAATGAAACTTGACTCAAACCCTCTAACCTCAAAATTCTCCAACTTCCGACTTTACAAAAAAAGCAGTTAGTTCTCAGAATTGTATCCCGGGGCTGTTTACAAGTATCACAGCTGGCCTGATTAACAAAGCAACACCCTGTTAGAACAAGACTACTGACTAGTTGCGAACACAAAACCTTTTTTTTTCTTTTTTTTTTTACTAGGGTTCGCAACAGCAGAGGTTATATCAACCCTCGGGGTGCCGGTGTTTTTGAAAAAAAGCCCATTTGTAAGTATGTCGGGTTCGAATGCAGGGCCGCTGGATTCGAACCCCGGACTTTTACCTTAAGCGGTCCATAGACGATCAATATTATTGCACAATATTTCGGGTTGTGCAATACATTGCATGATTGACGAAAAGTTGAAAATATATTGTACAACCTGGAAAATATTGCACTGTCTGTTGGCATTATTGTGCAATATCAGTCAGTTTGTGAAGTACAAGTAGTAACAAAATATTAATATAAATTATAAATTATTGTGCAATCTACATTCTACAGTAATATTGACCATCTATGGGCCGCTTTACAGTGATGAGCGCCGTGTCAACGCCTAAACCGTTGTGGCCACCGACGCCCCCTTGATCGTTTTCGCCCAATCGATACCAAGTTTGTTGTTAATATGCTAAGTATTAAAACACTAATATTTCAAATTTGTCTTACTGATTAAACGTAATATTTCCATCATGACTGCCGTGATTTGATGACTTTATCCGCTCTAACACCAACAAAATACAATTTACTCGGCCGAAAGGGGGCATAATTATGTTTATACATTTTTAATGCTCTACGAGAAAAAAAGAAGAAACTCCTCAGTGGACTTTGGAAACCAATGAATGGATCACTTTCTGTAAAGAACAGCACACGCAGATCATTAAGTCAGAGGACAGGACACGATGAAAACGTAATCGTTGTGATGGTGCGCCGGTGATTCTCTGCTGGAACGATTCCAGCCAATTCGTACGTTTTAATTTAAAAATAACACCGGGTTGAACAAATACAGGAAAATCGCCGGGCCATCCAAGTGGAGGAGCAACGCAGCTTTTCGTTTGTCTATTCATTAGCGTGGGTCCGTGGACCGTGACAAATTTATAACTATGACCGGCCGAATCATAATCCTCCGAGGTGTAGTCACGCAGGTTTACTCCTTTTAAATCAAAACACTAGGAGATTTAAAAATAACTGTATAACACATGGAACTATAGCGTCAACAGTTTGACTTGATTTGGGATTTAATGTGCCAAAAGGATGCTACATATATTACATAAAGGTTCTTAGCTTCAACAGTTTGATTTGATTTGGGATTTTAAGTGATCAACGGATTCCACATGGTATTACAAAAAGGTTTACGTGCTGTTACTCGGTCAGTGTGGACTAAAAATAAACCACTAATTAACAATCTTATGATACTCAGAATATCGAAAAAATCTATAAAACTGAACAAGTACAAAGGTTATAGGAACTACATTCAGTTTAACTGTTACATTCCATTAGTTGATTTCGCAGTTGTGAAAAAGAGTCATTGATGATCACATTACTGGGTCCGTCTATTCTGGCTTGTTTCTAAAGTTGCATTCAGTGAGGGACTTACAGGAAAGCGAAACTGGTAAGAAGCCAATGATAATAACGGATCCAGTTAACTAGTAGTAAACTTACTAAACGAGTTCGTATTTCTGTCGGATTTGACGACCCAGCACGACACAAATTCGAAAGTAGGTGATACACGGATGTGGTAACTGGAGCAAGGGGGAAAGTGCAGCACCACCCTTCAGAGCAACCCCTCGTCGGCATACAAAACGACACGGATTTCGAAAACGGAGGACCACGTGGCCGGCGGAAGTCGAAAACTGGGTCGACCCGGCGAAAACCGTCGCATAATTATAACCGCCGGAAAATATGGAAAAACCGGCGGAAACGTGATACAACGTAATATTTTCCCGAATGAAATTTGATTCGACTATAAAAAGCGTTAAATTTCCAGTTTGTTTTGTTGAGGATAATTTTCATCTGAGCCTTTAGTGCACTTCATTTCTAACTTACAGTCAAAATAGTAAAACATAGACAATGGTTCTTAAGGAAAAATAAAAACGGAGAATATATTATCAAGCGAGGGCCGCCGGAAATTTGATAACCTCAAGAGTACCGGTTATTTTTTTTGTGTGTGGCGAAAAAACAAAACAATAGTCCATAAATGAAGAACGCAATACAATAAGGTGCGGCGAAATACTTATTTCTTTGACAACGTGGAACTCAGATACAATTTTTTTTTTTAATTCCTCAGTATCATTTCAACATAGTCTTTGAAAAACACCTAAATTTATCTTGTTCGGTTAACGGTACTTTGTTGGCTTTTTGAATATTAATCGTAAATGTCAATGCAAATTTAATGTAATGATTATGTCACCGTGCGAAAATTTAGGACCCGAGTAGCAAGGCCATTCCATTCCAACTACGAAACCTTCAATACAAATCATCTTTTTGCAAAATAAAATGTACAAACGATCTTCCCCATCTAATAAAAATAAAGATTATTATTGCTTGTGTAGAGATTAGTGACCGATATCTGAATAATTATTATTGTTATTATTTTTCACTATTTGTACAATATTACTGACAGGGATGATGCTTAGCAACAATAACGACTGCGAATCAATACTTTTAAGAATATAAGATAATAATATACTTTTAAGAAACATATGTTTTCGGACATGAACATAAATAGATGTAAATCAATGTGCAAATTAATATAATATAATCGAAATAAAAAACCTATTTATAGTATACATTAAATAATTGCCCAGAAGAATATCTAGGGTAAAAATGCTTGATTTAATCGTCACCTGCATAAGTAAGACGATCCATATTTATATGTAATTTAGTAGTTTCTGAGCATCTTTACTATTTTGGGTTGTCAGGCGACCTTTGGCTTCCATATTGTGGAATGGACAGACAGACGAAACAGCTTGAACGGGTAAACCAAAATGACCAGAAATGGATTTTTTAAGGGTTTCGTCTTAAAGGACTTAGATTAACATACTGTTACCAAAACGAAATCTGTGCTTAGTTCAAGTTAGTTCGTACAGAAAAATGTCCTTAATAATATACATTTAAAGGTGAAGAAACTTGCTTAGAACATCAGCGTGAACTTCTTTTCCCAGTCGTAATGAAACTTCAACTATACCATAAATGGAATATTTTGATGATGTTTTGGGTTACGGCTTCTCAAATGAGAGGGATGGGCACTAGCCGAACACAGCCGAGAACGGTAAGCCAAAAATGATCAGAAACGACCAAACTACATGTTTATTCCGCAGAACTAACAAAATCTGTAAATATTAACAACGTTGTTAATAAATTCTTTAATGAAGGATTTCCTTGTTGATAAGGACTTTCTTTTATATAAATGCTTGAAGGTTCGCTGTTCCACCGCCAGAAACTGGCCAATCCACGGAATATTTTCAGTCTGGAGTGGAGAATACCCTGGTTGTTCCAAGAAGCTAAATTCTATTAGCTTTGTGTACAGGCGAGATGGTAGAAGCGACTAATTGAATAGGAAAGAGACCGGCGTCTACAGGATGTCTACGAACCAACCCATCAATACTGTGACTTTTCGAAATTCCACGAGGCACGATTTTGAACGGTGTGATTGCAAAAAAAATCTCTAAAACTACAAACAGGATAAATTAATAAAAGTAGAAAATCGCCGTGGGCACTGTACCATTGTTAAACATATTGACGCGTTTAAAAGATCAGCATAGGGACCGATCCATTATCGGGCGGGCACAAAAGATCAGATACAATGAGACTTGATCACCTCACATTGCCTGGACGAAGGAGTCAAAAAGACTCCGGTGGTTCGGAGAACACGACCGAAAATGTAACGTGTTAAGAAATTTGAAAAAAGTGACGCATCAGCGGAAAAACATGCCGAGAATCGAATTAAAGGCACACGGGGCGCAAAACCGATCGTCCCGAGTAGATTTTCAGCCCGGTTCGGAATCCCGGCCGACCAACCACCTGTGGCCCGACAAAAGGACCTGTGCACCTGGCCCTCTAAGGAAAAGTACCAAGACCAGGGCCGGGAACTAATGCGCAATACGGGCCCCAGAGAGAACAAACACGATGTTTTTTTAAGTGGCCGATCAATTTTTTTGCCTTGTCGTTTTTGTATTATTCCTCGCCGTATCTTAACTGTTCAGATGTTGACAGGAGATAAGAGTTTAAAAACGAAGCGACCAAAAAATCCCATCTTTTAATTAACTTTTATAATATACTGCAATGGTTGAATTTGATTGTTTGAATAATAAAAAGTTTCAAGCGGCCATTTAAATGTATTTATAACTACGTATAATATTCTTGTGTGGCCATGTGGGGGGTTTTTATAAAAAAAAAAAAAAATTTTCTGACTGCAAATGTGTTTGGCTTCTTTTCTCGACTTACCCTGTCCATGGTCGCTATATTAATCCAATATAAATTCAACGATCTGCTTATCTTGAGCCTTTTCCTTTAGGACAACAGAAACACTGTACTCGACGGAAGACGTCTCGAGACTGGGATGAAAGAGCCGGCCAGGGAGGAGAACGCCACCACGTGTGACAAACACACCTAGCTCGCCTAGTGCGCATGCCTCCGCCTCCCCACTACGGGCACGAGACCCCGGCTCGCTTTTTCTCCTTTTTCCCCCCAGGGATTTTTTTTTTTTTTTTAAATTATACAACGGGACGATGATCGCCTACCTTGAGAAATCTTTTTCCGAGTTTATTATCTATTTTGTAACATGTTAATTCCGAACATCTTGGTAACGAGCGACCCTTGTAACGTGTCTCGGAGAAAGCTCTTCTGCCTTACACTCAAGTGCATGGTCCGCCCATGGGAGGTATGAACACAGAAGCTGATATTAAGATTAATTAAACTATTTTAAAACGATAATACTACACCACAGAGAAATTTACACAAAAATGCAAAAAATAATTATACTTGAAAATTATTTCCACATCCCTCGAGCTAAGCATTGCCCCAGTGTCCCCCTCCACGAGGGTATTTCAACTACGAGGTTATATGAACCCTCGGGCTGCTGGGGTTTTTGAAGAAAAAAAAACATTTATAAGTATGTCGGGTGAACCCCGGACTTTTGCCTTACAGTGATGAGCGCCGTGTCAACGGTGCTGCCACCGCTACCCCCAGAAGTGTTTCTTTGATATACACCAAGCCTTTGACCGAGTACGGCACTCTGGAATATTGTGGGAGCTTAATAACATCCTACCAGCAACCTATTATCTTATCTTAAGATCCTATCATAATGGTCGTTACACCCCGGGATTTTTGGAGGAAAAAAAATTTATAAGTATGTCGGTTCCAACCCGGGACCTTTTCCTACTGTGATAGGCGCCGTGTCAAGCTGTTGCCACTGCCACCCCTCAGAAATGTTTCTTGGATATACACCAAGCCTCTGACCGAGTACGGCACTCTGGAATATTGTGGAAGCTTAATAACATCCTACCAACAACCTATTATTTTTTCCTAAGATCCTATCATAATGGTCGTTACACCCGGGGTATTGGGAGGAAAAAAACATTTGTAAGTATGCCGGGTCGAACCCGGGATCTTTGCCTTAGTGATGAGCGTCGTGTCAACGGTGCTGCCACCGCCACCCCCAGAAGTGTTTCATGGATATACACCAAGCCTTTGACCGAGTACGGCACTCTGGAATATTGTGGGAGCTTAATAACATCCTACCAGCAACCTATTATCTTATCCTAAGATCCTATCATAATGGTCGTTACTTCCAAGTATCCCACAAAACTTCACTATCTATCCTATTCTGGCAGGTGTCCCACAGGACAGCGTACTCCCTCCTGTGCTTTACTCAATTTATACCCCCGATCCAAATACACAACTTAATACTATCCCCCTCACCATTGTAGTCACAGCTTCTTGTAATTTCCAAATCGCTTGCATAATCTCGAATCCTGGCTCCGATAGTGGAGAATCAAGGTAAATGAAACCAAATCAATAAAAATAATATTCACACTAAACAAGAAAATGCACACAAAGTATATCTCTACTATGTTCCCATCCCTGTTTGAAATCATTCACGATATATCGGACTCTACGGAACCAACGATAGACGTGCAACTTAAGCGCACAGACTGTAACTTTCGGTTTATCATGATAAAACGACGTCTCGACAGACGATCTCTCACTGACAAAGGAAAACTTTACATTGTCCTCCTGGCTCGCATCAGGACATATGGACAGCGGAGAAACTTTACGGGACTGCTTCGTGTTCCAACCTTGATGCATGATATTTAGGACTCTACGGTACCCACGACTGACGTGCGACTTAAGCGCACACTGTAGCGTTCGGTTTATCGTGCTAAAATGACGACTCGACAGACGATCTCTCACTGAAAAAGGAAAACTTTACATTGCCCTCCTGGCCTTCATTAAAACAAACGATCAGCGGACAGACTTTACGGGTCTGCTACGTGTTTCAACCTTAATCGAATTTAATCTTTTTAATATAAAATCCTCAGAACAATAGTCAATACCCCTTTCTATCTTTCCAATCACACCATCCATACCGACGACCTCAATGTCGCTCTTGTCTCTTAAATTATTTTTAAAATATTACTGACAATATTAAACTCACGTAACCTTTTTTCCATTTCACCCGTTTGGCTTTTGCTTCCACCATTCCGTAGTCAAGCAAGCAAACTTTATTCTGAGGCTCGTCCCTTTGAAGTCCCCTTGAATACTTATGAATACACCATGAATACAACAAAGAGATTCTAGCCTGATAATTTTATATAAACAAATTCTCTCTATGGAAATTAAATTAAAGGGAAAATTTCGAGCCAAAACAAAATGTCCTCAAACAAATCGGTAATGAAAGTGGAGGAGGATAAGGGAGAGAACTAGGAGTTTCGCGCTATATACCGCAGATGCGAACCTTTGAGCGCGAAGAATATGGCAGCCTTTCTTGATGTGACAAGCGTTCGACCGCATGTGGCTTAAAGGTCTCCTGTACAAATTAAAACTCTTCTCTTCCAAATACCTCCTATTTAATCCTTAAGTTCTTTCAGGACCAACAAGTATCAAATTTTCCGAATAGCGGGTGTACCGCAGGGCAATGTATTTGGACTAATTCTTATATACTTTATATACGGTAGAGACGTCTCAACTACGCACTCGCTTTCATATAGCATCATTTTCCACTGAGTACGCCAGTTAACTGGGGTAGCTGTGGTGCACATACTTGTAATATGGCTCTGCAACCATAGGGCCGGGGTCAGAAATGGTATAACCCCGTAGAAGAGCGCCATCCTCACCTGATTAAGAATAGGCATTGCGAGGTCTCACGAAGAGACTTATTTTTGAACCGAAGCTCACATGTGTCTGGCATGTAGAAAAAAGTTACTCGGTGAGCCCCCAACTCAATTGAAGGGTGCCATTTTTGGGCTCCGTATAGAGACCTTGTGGTAATGCCACCGACATGAGAATTGTGCTTGAGCACTGCAGCCAGTATTTGGGTCCGATTTTTAGAGGAAACGGCTGTGTTATTATATGAGATTGAAAGTATTTATTAGCTATTGATTGATTGATTATCAATTAGCTAATAACACGTGTGGGGGGTGATTGGAGAAATATCAAATACTCTACCACCCTAACAGAGTGAACGGTTTGAAAATAGGAAAGAATATATTTAAAAATGAACGAAGCTCAACTCTGCACATGTATGTAAGCGGATTTGAGCTTATATAAATCGTATGGTGTGCCAGTTTCGACATTTTTCCAGCAGAAATAAAATGTTTAAATTCAAGTTTACAATGGTCAAAATTAAAATAGCAACACCAAAGGAGGTAAATTCGGAAGATCGAACTGCCTGACATCTAATCTCAACCCAGTCTTGGCAGATTCATTACTTAAGAAAGAAGGGGAGCTCTTCAGGAACTTTCCTCTAATGAGCATTGCTGGATTCGGACCGCCACCCTTCGACTTTCAAATTTAAAGAATAAAGCAATTAAAAGTTTATACATAAAAAAATCCAAGAATATGTAACATAATCCTCAAAATCCTATATAGACTGAAAAATTAAAAAGGATGAGACCACTTTATCGAACGAGAGTTTCTTAGCAGCTAAGCGCTTCAATAAATTTAAACCCATTCATAAGTAAAACGCACAAATGGAAAGTGAGCAAAAAATTTCAGCAAGTATATAAAATAAAGAAATACACTTAAACAACATAAATAATTATTTTATAGTATGAGATTTCCCTGTGAGGTTTGAGGTCAATTAGCATGAAGATGAAACCAGAAAAACAAACAAAACACAGTTTATCTTCAATAACAAAGTAAATTAAAATATAGTACGATAAATTTCTAAAATCAAACGCAAACCTATGTTGAACAACAAAAACACCTAGGGGTTAACACAATTGTAGAAAGTTTTGAGACTGGCCCCTTAAGTAAATTTTGATTTAATAGTTGTTTGCCAATCCAAGTGAAAGGATTGGAATGTGCTGCAATGCATGAAAAACAATTCCCATGATCTGTTACTTTCGTCAAACGGTACACCTAACATCCTTTGAACTTTTTATTAAATATTTACTTACGATTAAATGTGCCTTATGTAATTTTTCTGTAATTAAGGGTATTAAATTTAAACACAGAAAATTTTAACGAAATCACATTTGTCACGTTAGTTCATTTATTATTAACTAATAACTAGTCTTACTCAACTTCTTCAAAACACCTTCGCAAGTAGACAAGAACGGAAATCTTTCCCGAATATAAATTTTTAGAAATTTTCAATAAACCAGATAAATTAGATTTTCAGGCAATGATTGTTATAGTTTCACAATCTGAAACGTCAAACGGGGAGAGTCTTGTCTTGGATCTAGGACTGTTTTAAAAGGTAGTTTCCTCAATCTCTCCTTAATACCAGTAAATGTCAGGGCTCTTGTATTAGCAATCTTACTTAATATTTGACGGCGTCCCCTGTTATTAAAAACAGCAAATTAGAAGTCGATTAGCCAATTAGACCTGCAATGGAACGTGGCCTGATCGGAAGGTCATTGAAAGTGTGACAAATAGAGCAGAGACTGCGCCAAAATTGTTATAATCTCCTACGTGAGGGGTTCGATTCAAGCACGGAATCATCATCAACACAATCGTATCAAAAACGGCGATCAAGGCAAACTTTCCTCAAGAAACGATATTACTCTAATGTCATGCCCTTAATAAGGTGTCTTTTCCTTAATAGTCATCATACCTTCTAAAAAAGATGGGTTTTGGAATTTTAGTAATTAATTAATTAATAGTACGTAAGAAAATTCATTATACTTGAAATTAAATTAAGAGGGGAAAACAGAAATAGTCTACAATAGATAAAAGATAACTTCAAACGAAACAACAGGCTGCATTTTTAAATATTGCAAAAATACCTTCTCAACTTTTTATTTCGCGTACTGGGAAAATCACGTATTTTTATTATTTCCCCTTCAAAACAAACCGGCAAGCACGTAACGTATTAAATCATGTGGCAACCTCAACTTTTATTTTGTTGCTGTAATAAATTTGAACTGTTTACACTGCAAAAGTAGTTTGCGGCAATGATTGGCGAAGTATGGTAATTGACCTGTAAGTTGGACTGTAGTTTATAGAAATATTATTGCGAAATTTGCTACCAAACTTGTTAGTCGGACGAAGTCCATAATAATAATTATGACGAAATGTTGCAATTGACTTGTAGGTTAAATAGTTATTGGTAACGATGAACTGGAAATATAATTAATTTTCAAGTGAAGATTAGTTTACGATAATTATAATTTATCATATTTCATAGTATGCTACTTCAATAGTAAATTGGATATCTACAGTTCCATGATTAATAACTAAAACTTCGCCCAAAATTTTTCCTCACGTGTTAGTTAACAGTACAAAAGTAAAAATGTCTACATTAGAAATGCCGTGTTTCACCAGATTGAGGCTTCATCCCTTGACTCCGTGTAGAACTGGTAGACAAGTCACACCATCTGAGAATTTGGGTAGCTATCTCGGTCCCCTTTTCCGATTCTTTGAGGAAACAGGGTTTTGCAAGTGAAACCTGCATGTGTTGTGAGTGAATGTTTATTAGAGTCATGTATACTGTGAGACGGCAGGGTCGGGAATATCAGTACCCCCATGGAAGGTAATGAAAGAATTTAGAGTCGTCCATCACTCTAATAGAGTGTATGTAAATAAGAGAGAATGTATTTAAGAATGAGTGAGTGTGAATGGCTTTTGAACTAGGAGCTGCACGCGTTGGGTGCTGAATTGACCTAGCTGAAGACAACCCCTGGAGCCCAATTCTTAAAGGAAACAGGGCTTTTTAATTACATACGATTGAATGTATTTATTAGCGTGAATGGGTAGTGTAAGACTGAGTACCCCATTGACTACCAATTAGCTAATATGTAAGGAGGGTGATATGTGTGAGGAATACCAAGTACTCTACCACCCTAACAGAGTGAATGATTGGTGAAATAGGAAAGAATGTATTTAAGAATGAATGACGTTGGATATACGAACTGCATGCGTTGAGTGGTGAATTGACCCAGCTGTTGACAGCACCCCGGACTGCTACCACCCGAGGTGGGCGATTCTCGAGACGTACTGGTAATATATTGTAAATTACCTTAGCTGAAATTGCCGGTGGATTGCGAGAAGTGATACTGTAGGTACCACTTTGTATATGGTATATGTATGTACATACATGTAAGGATTTGAGCTTATATAAATCTAAAATCAAAAAATACAGCTAAGTCTTCTTAATACATTCAAACAAATCCTTTACAACAAATCCGTTTCAATTTAAATTCATTGAACGTATTAAGCCTGACCTGACCTTTTGAAGAGTGAACTATTATGGTAATGGTAAATTTGTTATTTAACGGTGTAAAAATATTTAAATCAAACACTTTCTCTATTCTTGTCTTGAATAAAGAAACAAACAAACAAAAGTTCGTTAAAAATAATTTAAAAGTGGTGAAAAAGTCAACACATGAGAACACACTGGATTTTCAAAAAGAAATATAAAGGGAAATATGTTGCAAATGACGACTAATTCTTTTGTTATTCATTATGTATAAGTATAGGTATTATAAGAATAATTAATAATTACGAGGAAATTAATATTTATAAAAGAAAAAAAAAATCATTGGTTTTTCTCAGAAGAAACCGGTATTTAATAAAGCACCTACGTGACTTCCTAGATTGGTAGAAACCGCAAAGGCTTCTGACTGAAGGACTAAAACGCGTTATGATCCGTTTCAGTAAGTCGGCTGACCTTGTGCAAAATAAAATTCTTTTTTACAGTGCTTGAATGTGAATAATTGTAGACTACGACCGCACAGTTATGCGTTCCCATATAAAACACACGGTTGATGAAATAAACCAGCTTTAGAAATACAGCTTTCCAACTGGTTAATTTACGCCTATCAAAAGTGCAAATCCCGAGCATATTTCATAAGCAAATGAAACACTTGCATGACTACCCCCAGGGGAGCGAATTCGGCAAACATAAAGAGATTCTACTTTCACCATCCGGATGAAGCTACCAAAAAGTGACTGGTAGGCCTTCAGCGGGCCAGGACGTCACGAATTCTAACAACACAGGATCAACACATTAAAGCTCGTAATATGTGTATTTTCACCTAATAGATTATGTAATAATGTTTCTATTTGGAAGTATTTAATATATTTCATTATTAATTATAAGAAAAAGAATTTTACTGTCTGTGCTTGTGTATGTTTATTTTGGCAGACTCCCATTAAATTTATCCAGGCCAAGTATCAATACATTTATACTAGATCTACTAATTAAAAAACATTTAGGTTCATTACGTTTTTCCCACTTTCTTTATCAAACTACTACTTAATTTGGATATTGGATTTGGATTTATATAAGCTCAGATCCTCACATGTATGTACATATGAGAGTTGATACTATTACATATCGAAGGCCAATTCCAGCTTTCCTAATAAATTACCAGCAGGCCTTGAGAATCGTCCACTTTTTGGCATTCTGATATGAGACCTCGGTCTTGTTCATCATTGAGGTTGGGCTGGTGCTGCCAACAGGTCTCACTCATTCTGAAATACACACTTTCCCATTTCCATACTATTCACTAGTGTTGGATACGGTATATACCACCATCACTTTTTACACCTATTATGTATAACTGATCTAATTGAGGGTCAGTGGGGTACTCAACATTCCGCCATCTGCCCTCTTTATACATTCACGCTCAAAACGCAAAACTATACACAATAAAACAACCCTGTTGACTTTGCACCTCATGCTTCAGCACGATTTTCATATCGGGAGGCATTACTATACGTTACTGCTATAGAGCCAAGAGGAGTTGCATCCTTCAATTAGGTGGGTCACATCGAGCAACATTTTTCTACATGCTGGGCACATACGTGGGCTTTATCGCTGTCAACCTCGTATAGCCTATCCATAATCCGGTGAGGATGACCTTAAACGAGACAGATCTGCCAAGGGGCTCTTGATACTTTTATTGAATTTTCTTAGCATAGTTGTCAAAAAAAATATCGTTATTTAAAATATTTTGCCGTTATGTTTATGTTTTTTCTGTATATGTATTTTGAATTTTGCTTTTAACGTATCAAGAAATTGCTCACTCACTGAAAACTGCATGATTCTGAAACGCAAATCAGCGAGAATAAACAGACCCAATTAAACAATCAGTGTCGATAACCAATGTTACTCCTGGATTATAATTAGATGGACAACGCCATTTAGTTTTTATTTAAAAATTTTCTTCCTTCTATTTGCGCTAACGAGAATTAATTATTTACTTAGCGAAAGTGGAACACGAAAAAAAAATGTTTTGTATCAGAATGCTCAATGATAAAAATGGAAATAAAGCTCAATAAAATTCCTTTGGTTTTTATTGATTTAAATTCAGTATAAATTTTACTTTCAAAACTTGTAATTACCGATGGATTATAAAACGAGAAAAGTGAAAATTAGTCCTCGGAAGGCAGAATGCAAAACGAAACCGATAATAGAAACCAACTAGTTTCTGTTTTATGCAATGAACTGAACACTTATTAGTTGAGTGAGCATCTCGACCGATTTTGAAATATGCCATTCCCGTGGCTGGATTTTTCTCATTTTCTTTTAGAAAATGATCAATTTCGTGTTCGTGTCCGATAGTCGATGTGCTATACACGAATGTTAAATTGTCGATTGTTCTTCGATTACGCGGCTTAGTGTCTCTTCGAATTGCGAGCTCATCACAGTTAAGTCATTAGGTTGGAAGATTAACAGCACACAATAAATAACGTGTAAAGCTAAGTTATCACTATTTTACTTGTAAAATACGTTATCACAAAACTACAAGGGAAATTTATTACTAAAGCTTTATTTATTTTCCACATATATGCCACTGGCGCCTGTCATGTGCACATTTTTCCACGCCGTTGCGGACTAATGGAAAATGTTTGTTTGTTACAGCAGCGTGATACACCTTGCTAAATCCCATTAGTGGTGTAGTCTTGCCGAGATGAGATTTTTCATCAGGCCGTTTAAGAAAATATATTTAAAAACAATATACTTTATACTGAGAGGGTGAAAACTACTCTTTCTTTAATCTGAATGTACGAAATTTTAAAAATCAACTTAAGACGACAAAAAAGCTAGCGCATTGAAAATCTACATTTAAGAAAATGTTTACTAGTTTCGTGATCCACTTGACCAATTAATATATTTCAATTAATTAAGGTTTTTAGTTGAGATAAAAAAGTCAGTGTCACGAGCGGGATTCGAACCCACGACCTTCTGCTAGATACGCCGCTACTCTTCCACTTGAGCCATCGTGAAAGGCCAGAAAAAGAAGTAACAACACCTAGAGGGGCGGCGATGACCTCAGCTGTTTGTCGCCCCCAACTTCCCACATTATTATTATTCAATGTTGATTCTTTCAACTAAGTTTTAATTATTTACAGCATCAAAACATTTTTAATAGAAAAACCCACCTCAATCACTTTTCAAAGCCTTCTGTTGATTGTGGTGAATCCAGCTTGTTCTATGAACTTATCTTACTTACACAATAGATTTGCACCTTTTAGTTTGATCTACAGGGCACGAACAATTTTGAATGTGTGCAACCCAATTGCTTCAAACCAGAGAAAGGTATGAACTATTTATTGATATTTACACACGCAAAATCCCCTAAAATCAATGATTTTTTAAACAATCGTTGACATAAATGAACTGAGCAAAAAAAAAGTAAGTGTAAGCTGGTCTTTTCAGATCATTTTGGTCTGTCAAGCGGGTTTGGTAATTCACAGACAAACCAAATTTGGATGGAAGTGAAATGCAAAAACTCGCCTTACAAGCCAAACTTGACAGATTAGGCTAGGCAAAGCTCATTCAAACAATTGCTGAATCTGCCAAAAAGAAGTAGAGACCTCAGAAGATTTCCCATGTCGCTTAGTCCGAATATAGTACCGCCACTCTGGGAAGCTCGTAACAACACCCAAAAAAATTTGCAAAGTGATATTTAGACAAATCGTTCGCTGTTTCCTGATTTGCCCATCCTCGTTGTTTTTGTCTTTTCGGTAATTCTCTATCCTAAGTGGAGAATGTAGCAATTACCACTGAAAATCGTGAAAAATCAATATGAGCCAGTAAGATACCAAAAAAAAAAAAAAAAAAAAAAACGCAAAATTACTCAACTCTCATATTTACAAAACTGTAAAGTATTAAGAAATTACTTTCTGTTTGACTTGGTGCGACGAAGAGTGTAGTGGTGAAAAACAAATAAAAAAAAAAAAAAAAAAAAAAAAAAAAATATAAGACGCCGACCAAACAACAGATCCTTCTCTCTGCAGGCCTCATCAATAGACTCACAACGTAATGAAAAGTGTTCAAATGCCTAGAGAATGCACATTCCATGATATGACTTGGAGTAGCATCAATCAGCAATTCGGCCAGGTGATAATGTTCTTGTTCATACCAAAACAGCCAGGATACACAGATCAAAACTATCGAAAACGACCAAGCTGATGTTCATCACCCCATAGACATCAGGTTTTTTCTAGTTTATTTAATAATTTTTCGTACGGATAGCACGAATATATATTCAGTTGTGACATCTAGAAGGTCGTAGTCACGGCAGATAAGTTCGTGTTAGTACGTCGGTGGCCGGTGCGTGTCAATAGGCCGCAGATTCGCCAAGAAAATCGGCCAATTGGTCTCCGGGACGTGCCGGCAGGAGCTTCCCCGGTAAACAAGGCGAAATGGAAAATATTCCAAGGACAGGCACGCTTTCTTCTCCTTGTTTTTCTTGGTGCCTTTCCGACCAGCTTATTTACCTGTGAAAGCCGAGAAATTCTTCTTCGAAAAACAGACCAATGCCGAGTTACAGTTTTATCACATTCCAAAAAGATCCACAATAACAAAACGATAAAAGTTCATGTTCAAACAAGAAAACATTCTCTGTGTGACCTAGAGAACCTAGCATGCAAAAAATAACTTTAAAAAACCCAAAATTTAATGTAGATGCTAATTTACCTCTCCAGGGATAGTAGCTAGTTTGTGATAAAGGTTATTATAAAGGTACTTGACTTGACACTTGGTTACTCTCACACAAAAAGTTGCCATTTTTATACAAATAGATCATCCGAAATATAAAACAATCACAAAGATTGCCAAAATTCTGCGTACGCTTCAATACGGGGTAAAAATCGGTGGTTTGGATTTATATGCTCAAATATGCACATGTATGCACGTATGTTCACAAGTGAAGAGTTGAGCCTACCACTTCTAGCAGTTCACCGCCAATTCCAACTTTTGTAATTTACATCCAGTTCCTAGATTCAAACCCATTCCCACTGGATTCTTAACTACAAAAATTATTTCCAATTTACGACTCATTATTCAATTGATAGTGGAATTCTCAATATTCCGCCATCAGCTCTCACACACCAATAAATGCATTAACTCTTTACACCCGCTATGAAAACAAAATTATCAACACTATACACAATAAAACCTGTTTCCTCCAATCGGAAGAGGGGACTCGGTGCTGCCGTGCTCAAGCACAATTCTCGTATCGAGAGGCAACCCTACACGCTCTCTATATAGATCCAAGGTGTTGGACCGTAAATATGGCTGAAAATCACCATATTAAATTAATTATTAAAAATTATATTTAAGATAATCGGTAATCTCTTGGAATAACACATAATATTAATTTTCAATTATTAATTTTTTTCCCTTGGCTTTGCATCAATGCATCGGCCAAGCTTTTTCCTTCGGCGTCGCCGCAGTCTATAGAATTTACTATGTTTCTTTCACTACATGTTGTTGTCTTTTATATTTTGATGTCATTCTTTTTTTATAAAGGTCATTAAAATGTCAAATACTGGAATATTTTTAGTGTCGCTCAATATAGTTGCTATATTTGTTGGGAACGCTACTCCGTGCTTGCTTAAATTCTCATATAATTCCTCTCTACCTTTGTTTCTGCTGGGGCATGTTAATATGACATGTTCCGGGTCGGCATATGTTTCTCCGTCACAGCCGCAATTTGCGTTTTCTATGAGGGATATTTTTGCTAGATGGTGCGGAAGTGCAGATTATAAATTATAACAGTTTAAATATTCGTGTTTTAAGAGTATAGTGCGTCGGTCGCCGCGACGGTTAAGGCGTTGGCACGGCGCTCATCGCTATACAGTAAAGGTCCCAGGTTCGAATCCAACAGCCCTGAATTCAAAGCAACATACGTGCAAACTTTTTTTGTTTTCAAATATACCGGCACATCGAGATTTGATATGATCTGTGTGGTAGCGAACCTCTATTAAGAAAAATGGTTTTACACAATTGAATCCATTTGATACGGAAAAATGGCATTAAATCTTGTTAAATACCGCGAAGGCAATTTAAACCGAAATACATAAACATTGTTATAACCTCATAATACGATAAATTTTAAGAAGGATAAATGTGACGAATTTGTCTTTCGGAGAATTTATCGTCTATTTTATCAGTTTATTTTTGATTGAGTTAGTTGTTTGTGTTTTTAACCAGGTAAAAGGTAAAGTAAACACTTCATGGGCTTTCTTTCGTTTAATCAAACATCCTCCAAGGCCCAACAGTTGTACAAACATAACTTTAGATATGTAAATTCGACAAAAGCTCACCATTATGAAAATGAACCGTTACATGAAAACTAACATACTCCAGTTAAACAAACTCTAAAAAAATTAACTAACAATGTATCTAGAATAGAGAGAAAATGCAGAACATATGACATGCAACTGCCTCGAAATAGCTAGGAAAAGACTATAATACTTCATAAAAGAAAGGAATATCTTCCAGGAAATCCTTAGGCAATATAGACTGATTAATTGCTGAAGGTACAAATACTCACCATAAGGAGCCCCTGTTTTGATTCTTCGAAGAAACTGGGACGATTTATTGTATTTAGTTTTGCCTCCAGCATTTGTGGAGAGTGAATGTATTTATTAGCGTAAATGGGTAGTGTAAGAGGGCCGATGGCGTCATATTGAATACTCCACCACCCAGGCAATGAGGGACAGCGAATTGGAGCGAAGACCAGGCAAGAGGCAGGCAATGAGACTACTAACAAAAAACGACCCAACGGGGGGAAGGAGGAAGGAATTAAAAACTGGCATATTTACTAGGACATGCTCCAGTTAAACAAACACTAAAAAAATTAACTAACTATGTCGGTTATATCTAGAATAGACAGAAAATTCAGAACATATGGCATGCAACTGCCTCGAAATAGCTAGAAAAAGATTATAATACTTCATAAAAGAAACGAATATCTTCCAGGAAATCTTTAGGCAACTGAACTTTATAGACTGTTTAATTGCTGAAGGTACAAATACTCACCACTCATAAGGAGCCCTTGTTTCGATTCTTGGAAGAAACTGGGATGATTTGTTGTATTTAGTTGTCTCCAGCATTTGTTGAGAGTGAATGTATTTATTAGCGTAAATGGGTAGTGTAAGAGGGACTATGAGGTCATATTGAATACTACACTACCCATTGAGTGAATGGTAGTAAATATGAAAGAACGTATTTAAGAATCAATAACAGTGCGAATGAGTTTGGATCGAAGACTGGACCGACAAGACCGAGGTTTGACTGAAGTAATCACCCGACGTAGGTAATTCTCGAGGCCTGCCGGTAATTTATTGTAAATTACAAAAGCTGGAACTGCCGGTGAACTGCAAGAAGTGAACTCAACTCTGAACATGTGTGCATGTTATGTATGTATATACGTGTGCGGATTTGATCTTACATTAATTCAAACCAAATCTTATAGAGGAAAAACAAAAAACCTAAGGCAATCGAAATGATAATAATTCTGTCTTGAAAGCTTATTTAAGAATAAAAAATCGACAATCAATATTTAATTTCAAGCAAACCATGATCAATTTATATAATGATGTGTGTTAAGGGATGTTGAACAATATATACTGCAACATGGAATATACTGCAATATAGTTTACTGCAACATGGAATTTTCCGTAATAAAAGAACATCGACATCATGACGTGAAACCTCTTTCAGTGATAATTACATTTGTATACGCACTGGACTTCCCAACAATGTGTATTTTAAATTAATCCGTTTTATTACTCCGACCAATTAAGAAAATTCGATGAATTGGCCAATAAACATATTTAACCCGGGCTAAACGAACCAGGGGCGACAAGCAATTAATAATCAACAAACACCTTCCGACACTTCGCTATTAACTAGCAAAACGACTAGAATAATTTAACAATGTAAATACCTTTTGTTTATTTGTTCACAGGGACGTTTAAACGTTAAAACACTACTCGGGTGTTTACATTTGATATTGTTTTTATTAACTGAAAATCCTTGCTATCGACAAAAAGTAACTAACGTTATTGTAGGTACCGGTTATTTAAGAAATTATGAAATTCAAACTTTTCGGTCAAATTCTTTAAAATACGAGTTTCAAAATATTAATGTGTTTGTAATTTTTGTTTGTTTGTTGAACGATACAATTACGACAAAAGGACTTGAGCAAGGTTTATTTCCAACCTTCAACAACAATTGTATTTCCTCCCTTGATTAGATTTCATAACAGCGTTCAAATATTTTTTATTTAACATTAACGCTTTTTAATGATGTTGTGTTTTCTTTAAACCAACAACCAAAAAATAAAATACAATAAAAAAATGGAGAAATGCTTTGCGGTCGGCGAAAGCGTAAATCGGGCAGTAATTGATATCGTTTTCCACCAATTTGTAGTCGCGGCCGATCGCTCCTGGGCTGGGGTTTCACAGAATCGGACCTTTTTAAAATTCGTCCGGCGTTTTCAAAAACGCTTTTGGACTCGCAAAAAACCTCGATTAATCCGTCTTGAACAACGTTTGGAACGTAAGGGTTCGACATTTCATAAGTGCACATACCTGTCAAGGAACGACAGTCATTGGCTTAATACGTAACCTTTCAATAAAAATCGTCTTTGGCAACTGATAAAATGACTGTATTTGAAAATTGAAAGCATGAATTAGAAGTGAAGCAATATCATATAAGTCAAAATCGTCACATACTCGACCATCTCAACATGGTATTAGTGCCCCATATGAGTACCAAACTATTAACACGAACGCGTCCCGGGACATTTTCCTAATATACCTAAATATAACGAATTTTTGCTTCTCTTTTTGTTGGATCTGAATCTTTATAATCTAAATAAACAGAATTTTAAAAAGCCCCAAAAATACGAATTTTTTAAAAAATTTTAATATAAGTTGAGGTTTCCCTTGGTTTGATTAGCTTCAGCTTGAAATGTCCATCGATTTTTCACAATCAAATTTATTTCACTTTTTCACGCTCGGTGAGAGAAGGTGGCAGCGCCGGTGGGCTGGACGGTAGAGCTCTCCCGTGCTGTCCTATCAAGAGCACTGTCGATAGAAGGCCCCCTCGATGGATCTGACACGTAGAAGTCATCCTCAGCCGATTAAGGAATCTCGTGCATATAGAGAAAAGGATGGTTTTATACAGAGAACGTGTAGGGATGCCACCCGATATTAGAATCGTGCTTGAGCACGACAGCGAGTCTCTGGGTCCCCTGTTCAGATTTTTGGAGGAAACAGAGTTGCTTTATTATGTATTGTATAGTTGTTGTAATATATAATACTGATAGTTTGTGTACCTAGTGTGTGTAAAGAATGATTTTATTGACGTAAATGTGTAGTGTAAGAAGGATAGTCGCACAATATTGAGTATCCCAACGACCCTCAATAAGGTTAGTATAATAGTAAAGTGTGATGGAAGAATATCGAGTAGAAATATGACCACAGAACATTTTTTTCGGAAGCGCTGAACCCGGAAAAAACGCCATGATAAAGAAGTCGATGTTGCCACACAGTGTGAGGGATCAAGGGGCAAGGAAGTCTCGAGACCAACGTCTAATTAAGGCGACTAGGTGGGTTCTCGAGATAGGAATTGTGTAGACAGACAATAGGACAATTGGTGTGAAACGTTTGGAATCGAGTTCGGATCAGTTCGTCGACAAAAGGCCGTTGTGGATTGACAGGTTACTGGCGAAGTAAGGAGCTTTGACGATTTTTCTAATGACGTTTGATTGAAAGGATTGGATGCGCTGGGTTTTGGATAGCTTGGCAAACTCCACAGTTCCATGTCCAAAGCGGTCGCAGTAAAGTCTTGTATAAGGTTAGTTTAATGTTGTCTGTAAAGATACATTTTGGTCCTAGAAGTATTCGTCAAGTCTACTGTTGAGTTGTTGCCTCTTTCTAGGAATAGATACTAGGTACGGTTCTTTGCCCTATTTGACTTGAATGGAACCGACTGTTTTTTCCATGGGAATGTACACTAAGTTCATTTTTCCTCATTGTCATCCACCTTTCGCACCAGTCTTCGATAAACTCTAGGGATCTTGGATGTTGGAAGAAACATGGGTAAGCTTTGGGTAGACGTCAAAATTGCGGTACAATAAATAAATAAAAATAATTATTTAGAAATCGTGAGATGCGGTCTGGTGTGATGTAGGTTTCAGAAAAACATTTTCTTTATCGATCTTTATTGATATCATCTTCAGGGCTCAAAGTGTTTGTCTTTGAATGAAAATCAAGTCACTAATCACCACATAAATAAAAATATTATAGTTCAAACTAGCGCCTCGAAAATCTTGTTTCTCAACATCGAATTTTGAGGTATCCGCAGTATCAATTACATCACGCTTATTGGCCGGCCATCAATAAAGGCTGTCACGAATTTCTGAACAGCGGTGAAAGGTGAAATCCCATGTCCTCCAGGACCCCTTATTGCAAAGATTTTTTTTCTTCCCGTTCATTGTAAGCGAAAAGTCACCAACACCTTTCACACAATTAACAACGCAATGTTTAAAATTTTAAACGCCGTGGTTTCATCGTCTTTATTTGGAGCACCTCGGTACAATTTTTTAATGACGACGACATCTATGACTTGCCAAATAATGCAAACGCACAATAAATATACAAAACGTAATGAAAATTTTTACGACGGTAAAGAGTGAACAAATAATGCTGACAATAAAATAAATGAACGAAGTAAAATCTTGTCCGTTAATTTAATTCCTTGCCGTTTATCGGTTTTGCTTTGATTAAATATGAAAAATTTAACTATTATTTCAGATATGGAAAAATGCTCCCTTGGCAGACCCCGGTTTTTATCCGACTTCCGAGATCTCGTTACCGCACCTCACTCTGAAGCAGCGGCCGGTTAGATAGGATTTTCAGGTAAGTTTATAAAGTATGCCCGGGTGCCAGACCCTATCAAAACCATGTGCTACATCTAGGAACGCACCCAAGCAATACTCTAGAAAAGAGATAGTTATCGACAACTCTGAAAACTTGTTGGATCGTGGAATGATGACGGAAGCCGAATTGGTGAGAAGGAACGTTTCTATGAGTATAGAGGGTGTATATTAAGCGCTTTAAGAGGAATCTGCGAAAGATAGCTTTTTTAAACAAAAAAACAATATTAGAAATATATTTCGTACTTCTCTCAATTAATTAATTAATTAATGTAAGGTATTGGATGAAGTAAAAAAGCTAGTGTCACAAGCGGGATTCGAACCCACGACCTTCGGCTAAATCACCGCTACTCTACCACTTGAGCTATTGAATTTTCCCTCCTTTTTGCCATTTTTCGAATGTCGTGTAATCAGGATTCGATTCTCGGCGACAAATGAAATAGCCACGGAGAGATTTAGTGAAGATATACTTCGTTTTTACTTAATCGAATCCTGATTAAGTAAATAGTTTTTAAAATTTTTATAAAAATTAATAATTTTATAATAATAATAATTCCGATGTTTTCTTGTATTTCGACCTCAACAGTTTAACTTATGATTTTTCCTTCTTGAAGGTGGGTTCATCTCAAAAAAACCACCAGTTTTTATCCACACGTTTCGGATTTATTGTAATCCTTCCTCAGGGGAGTTAATGCAATAGTTAAAACACTGGTCGTCATTCATTAATATTTTATAACAGTTTATTTTAAAAAAGAGCCAGTGTGGTACATATTTAAGTCTTTCAGACTCCGAACAAACGTTTTAATATTTTGAACCTTACTTTTATTGCTGTAAACACAAAATTAGATTGCAGTAGTTCTCATTCTTCTCTAAATTAAGACAAAAGGTTTGTTTTGATTAAAAATTTAACTATTATTTATGGTATGGAGAATTATTTACATTTTTAACGTCAAGGAATTTTCGCTCTATTGTCTGTGATAAAAGGGAGTTAGGTATTTTCAGAAGATTTCTAACGAAAAATACTCGATGCGTGAAAGTTTTCCGGCTGTTGGTCAAAAACCATCGGCATTAGCCAAAAACCAGAGAATAAAAACGGGCAATAAAGGAGATATGAGAACGGCAGATCGCATCGAACAGAAAATGTAGGAGCCTCTCGTAATTGGGGGAGGCTGGGATGTGAAAGGCTTGGACCACTTCTCCGGACTCCCATACCGGAACCATTACTTATTGACAGAATTATGCCAACTCTCTCTCTCTCTCTCTCTCTCTCTCTCTCCCTCTCTCTCTCTCTCTCTCTCTCTCTCTCACTCTCTCTCTCTCTCTCTCTCGCCGTCCGTCCGTCATTGTTCTTTAAGTTTAAACATCCCATTCAATCTGATGCAAAATCGTAATCCGTGAAGGATCGCCCCTGCAGAAACCGAGTCAGGAAAAAAAAGGAAATTTGTAGCATAACCGAAGCAAATTAGCTTTCTTCATTGTTTGAGAACGATTTAGAAATCGTTTAAATGCCCGTGCGAAGGCGTTCTGTGAAACCTTACAAATCGTCAATTCTAATCAGCCCAGATTAAATTGAAAATGCTGAAAACAAACGAGATCCGACGCAACGAGCCGGAACGTCCCAACGATCCGGGGGCTTTCATCTAAAGTTCATTTTGTTCAAGCGTTTTGTCCGACCGTCGTGCCGGCCTTGCTCTTTAGCGGCGTGCTTAAGCCGTGTTCCGATACCTCGTTCCCATTAATTTCCTTCGACTCTTGTCTGAAGAGAAACTCGCCTCTTGAAAACTCCTTGATTTACAACGCCTCCTGACATTTTTCCCCCATTGTGAAAGCTCAGCCTTCAAAGGAGAATTGGTTTAGCAAAGGTATGTTTTCTTCAATCAATAAACAATATCGACCAAAGAATAATCAAAAGCCATAAGAGTTTCTAATTTGGCGATAATTAACGCTTAAACTTTCTACGATTTCCAAACTGGTACGGGTCGTTTCTGAAGGGAGCCTGCCTACCCTCGCTGTCTGAGAGGATTGGCGGGGCAGCGATACTACAGTTTTCCCTTTAAAAAAACCGACAACGCCTCATGTACAACTACAAATATTGGTGAAGTGATAAAAAAAAATCTCTTTGCTTTGGTCTTTTCACTAGTATGAATAGCTGTCTATTTTATACAGATTGCTTGTAAATATTGTATTTTTGAAGGAAATAATTTTAAGCATTTAACACAAAGGCTGTATACAAATAAATATTAATCTCAATTCAAGTTGACGAACCATGGTTGACGAGTTGGTGAACTCGTGGTTTACCGGCATACGTCACTTTTTTGGGGGTTTAGTCGCGGGTTAAACTTGCGAGTGAAGACGGACCCAATAAGTGACCCTATGCCGGTGCAGATTCTTAATTTTCAAACATACAAGGTGTTCCAACAAGAAAATACTGATTTGTAATTAATACAATTATCATTTTTTGTCATATACAAAAGGAAATGCTGAGTTATGAATTTACAAACTGTGAAAAGGCAAAAAGAAATGATGAGTTAATGAATTTAATGAACAACAAACTTGAAAACCAACCTTCATAAATTATGTTCTAAAATTTACCATTATAAGGGAGTGAAAATACAAACTTTTCTGATTAGCTAGTAGTTGTTATAAACTTATTCAGTTTTTTTTTCACGAAAATATTTACAAATTGATCCATAATACACTATTAGTCATAATTATTAGATTCAATAATTAATTAATTATGCAAAAACTGATAATTAAGAACGTGACACCAGTGTTAATGAATTGTGAAACTGTTTTCTTTTTGATTCTAAGTACAAATCCTGTGTCACAACATCGTTACATAATGGCCAAAATATAATAATTGACAAACCTCGGTTCTGGCCTGAAGGGAAGTGAACAACCGCAGATTGTTAATTGATCATTTAATGTCATAAAAAATTAAGGGTTGGAGACAATGATTTCTTTTTAATCGGAAGCATGTTTCCCAACTGTTATCCTTTTTTTTTTAACATAATCAATACATTACAATTTAATTTTGAATTTTAACGATAAAAACAATTTCAGGCTTTTATGTGAAAAACTGTCAAGAAATTTGGTGGGAAAAAACTGAAAAAATCAGTGGTTAATATTTCATTTATATGTGGGAATTTTGACAAATTGTTGATATATCACGGATACGAGTTCCATAATTTCTGAACTACTTTCATTACCTTACCTCGAAACGGCACGCACGAAAAATCATTAAACCCTAAAGATATTTTTGTCAGATAATAATTTTACTTTCATTGGGTCTGAATCAAATATAAAAATCCAAACGTGTTACAAAAATCATGTGTGATATATCCTTCAAAAGACTTTACTATCACTTCCGAAACTCCTTGAAGACATAATTCATTATAATTCAATTTAAATAATACAGTAAAAACCTTGGTTTTAAAAAGATATAATCTTTTATGGAAAAATATGGTGTTGAGACCCCGACTATTAAAGGAATTTCATACAATAATGACTAGCATTCAAATTCCAATCATGTCCTTTTTTAATACTTACTTCGTACATCCTTGTTGTGAAGTAAAAATTAAACAATAGAACAAATTTTCAACGGTGTGCTATTATTGGAATTATTTCAATCCGAAAAATACATTTAAATAAATTATTCGTTTCAATAGTTCAGACTTAAGCGGAATCATTTGTATACATCTTTCGTACTATATACTTTCAGGCTGTACCAGTGCTGTTACTTAACGTACTTGATTGTTTGTCGACGTGCCAATCGAGTTCGTTCAAAAGGTTTCCCCCTTCCTGTTGAAGTAGAACATGCTGTAACAACTTACCATTCTAAATCAACAATTAAGTAACAACAATGTGGGAAGTTTAGGAGCCGAAATACACATGCGTGTTTTTTACTTCTTTTTCAAGTCTTTCAATCTGCAGCCATTTGAGCTTTTCATATGTCATTGTCTCTCCTTTTATATGAAAACTAAGTCGATTTTCTAAAATGCTAGCCTTTGATTTGTACCTCAGGTTGTCAACTAAAGAATAGATAACATACAATACATATTATCACTACATAGTCTGGTCACATCTCCCCCAGATAGTCGACATTTCTAGGGTCGGGGATAACCACTGAACTTTATGTATATTCTTTCTAATAAATTAACATAAACACAACAAAATAAATTTTTAAAAAATCTCTATCACTCTGAGATAACCGAAAAGCGATCAGACCTGGCCCAAGATGAATGTCAAAATATGTCAAGCCTTCTATAACTGAAAAGCAAACCAATATTTTATCATTACATTACAAGCACTACGCGGTCGCATTCTGGCCAAAAAGGGCCAGTGTGTCTTACACATTTGTCAATATTGTATGATCTATGCGCAGTCTAGTCAGTATGACCTTTTCCCTTTTCGACCCGTTTCTTTCCTAACCTGCCGCAGGTTGGCAGGGGTAGTTCTATTTTTACCACCCCAGCAGTTCCATTCTCCTTTTACTGTATTTGAAAGTAATAGTTATAAATGTGCTAATGTGCTGGGGTATGTACAGGTTGGGAAGCGTCGTCTGAGTGTTCATTTCGGGCTAACCCACCCCTATGTGCCGGGAACCAACACGACCTCCTTCCCAACTGTGTCGATCCCTTTTCACTGCCTTTTAAAACTTATCTGTTAGATGGTCCACGGAGGCTCTTCTGGATAGCATTGGGCGAGTCGGTACATAATAGAAAAGATTTGTGCTTTTTTACTTTCGATCATGTAAACAATTAATTTTATTTTATTTATTGTTTCTTTAATGCTCTGATAAAATGCCAATAATTTGCTTAATATAACGGCAATTGAACTTAAAAAAAAAATCGGCTCCATTTTATATCCGGTTCGTATTTGGCAACGTCGCATCGTGGACGCACAACCGGTAAAAAAGTCGGATTACATTTATAGAAATGCGGGAGAAAAGAAATTAAAAACGTTTCATAAACGTGGTAAATCATAACGGTGGAAATGATAGAAGAGAAACCGAGTCTAACATAAACACAATCATGGATACTGTATCAGCGTATAGACTTGAATGAAAATTCAGTTGTTACTGACAAGCTTTCGACCTATTTTAAAAGTCATCATCAGGACAAAACAATCTTGAACAACAGATAAATTTTATGTTTTTTACTGGCGATCTCAACTTTCCATGAAGACCGACTCAGTCCTAAAATTAACGAAAGTTGGAGTGGACAGTGCCATTGTAAAGTCGTAGATTTTTACAGTGTATTATACGACAAGAAGTATTCATCTTTCTTAAATTTTTACATAATATAATTTAATTTGTTAAAGTGTGCTCGTTTTTTTTTTTTTTAAACATAAACACTAAGTTTGTTAAAAGCTTTCTTACCTTGGAGTGAAAATGGTGGAAGCTTTGGCGAGTGGAGCAATGGTTGTCACACCTACTCAGAAACACCACCTGCAAAAATAATAAATTTATTTATTCTCACGTTTGTCATAAATCAAATGAATGTAAATTAAGGGAAAAAATTTATGAACATAACGAAGTTCAAAAGCAAAAATGTCACGACCTATTAAATTTTTATCGCAATGAGATATCTTTTTACTTCAATACACGTAAAATATGCTTTTTTCAAAGCTACTTTCCAAGCGTAATTTTTTCCAAATGGTATTGAACATTTTTTCATTTTGCTAATCAAATTGTGCTTTTATTTGATAAAATCAAACCTTTTTCGAACTATGTAAATCGAACTTTTTCCAAACAAAATTTGAAATTTTCCCGGATCAACCTGAGCATTTTTTTATGTATGAGAGGTTTTTTATATTTACAGTAGACTCTCGTTATCCGCGAACTAATCCGCGTCTGAGAACTCACTAATGAAGAACTGGAAGAACTCATCATATCGGCAAAAAAAGGATGAAGAAGAAGAAGATAAAATAGAGGCGTGGTGGCCGCAACGGTTGATGCGTTGACACGGGGCTCATCACTCACAAATGGGCTTTTTTTTGTCAACATGTAACACCGACGGCCGAGGGTAGATATGACCTGTGCCTATTGCGAAAAAAAATATAATGAACAAAAGAAAAATTTGGAAAAATCTTTCTATTAGCTGAAAAGTTGAAAGACAAATTCATAGATTATGTTCCAATAGTGGAACGCAGCATCAACATAACACGAGCATTAACCTCTAGCAATGGACCCTCTCGAACCAAATTTCAAGCAGCTGAAAACCCAGACAATGCAGCCTCATATAACAATGTTCTTTGAGAAAGCTGAAAGAGCAAACTTCGCTGATTCATCACCTCACTTCTAACTGTGGAATTTATCTTTTTTTTAGCCCCTAATAATTTTTTTTCATTTGGTTCAATGTCGTGCATAAGTGCATACCTGTTGAAGTATGTATGTATATATTGTTTTCCTGCGTGGAATAAACTTTATGTGTGTTACCATACATTGTATTTTTCTTAATAGGGAAGAGGGACTGAAATATGTGCGCATAAGTTCATACAAAGCATTAACGATAGGTACACGCGATACAGAAATTCAAGGTATTTCCTATTATCCGCGGCGAGGCTTGGTATGTATCCCCCGCGGATAACAAGTCTACTGTAATTTCAATTTGTTAAAAAGTTGTATTTTGACTTTAACCAAGTATATTATAAAGGCCCTCGGGGCAAAACTGGCTAAGTAAAAACCAAAACTTTTCAGGATTGCTACTGTAAAGTATACATTTAATTTTTGTATGCGTAAAGTTTATCGTGCTCATATTTTATTAAATTCAATGTGGTTGTCCACGTATTTTTTTTTTTTTAATTTGTATAATTATTTCTTCATTTTCTCGTATTTATTCCATTATGAACCGACAATTATTCAGCTCTTATCACTTATTTAGGGTTTTATCATCCCACAAATAGCATTTTTTGTGTTTTGATTTGCGGTGGGTAAAACCGTATAAGACAAATTGTGTAGAAAACATTTTATTTTACAGGTGAGACAACTGCACTAATTCACTTTTTACCAACGAAACAAATTATAGAATTTTGACGTCACTTTTCAGGAAGACTAAAAAGGCACATTGCGCTTAAAAGAAAATGGTTTCCTTCTCGACTTAAGTATACACAGTCTGACAGGCCTAAAAACGTGTTGCAATAATTGACATCTCATTTGGCCAAATTTTGACATATCCAGTTTTGACTCGTGGCTGCAGATATTATACATTAAGAATATTTTTGTTTAACTATTTTTTATTCGAACAGAAAATTTATTAGAAATATGAAAAGCTGAATTATATTAAAACAAAAAGCTCAAGTTGATTTATAAAAGAGGTTGAATTGGGTTTGGGGATATAAGACTTTGGTATGTAAAAATATATAATAAAAATAATTTGGTTTGGGTATAGTTCATTTCGTTTGATGATCTGGTTTGGGGATAGTTCATTTTGTTTGATCTCGCTTGAGGGTGGTTCATTTTTTATTTGGTCTAGTTTGGGATAGTTCATTTTGTTTGATCTGGGTTAAAAAAAGATTCAATTTGATCAAGAAAAGGTATAAATTCAATTTAAAAAAATCAAAATAATTAGGGAAAATGTAATTTTGACGAGGTTGTTGCTGATTAACGCACAATTTACTCCGCAAAACTAACCAGAGAGAGAGAGTTCAGTAACATTTTCCAAATTCTTACAAATCTATTTCCTCTGCTGGTTTAGAGACGGGCGCTGGGGGTCCCACACGATCTTTATAGGCGGATCTATGTTGGATAGTTTTTATTAATAGTAGTAAATTCTTTGGAGGCTAGTCATTTTAGAGATACGACGGATTCTTGTCTTTAAATCGAGAATAGGCATGCAGACAGACCGATGTCACGAACTTTCAGACTAATAGGTTAATTAAAAAACAGCGAATCGTTTACTGTATAAATGTAGATTATTGAACTAAAAATTTTGAAATATTGTCCAGCGAGGATACACAAATATCGACTTGAAAAAAAGAAGATAAAACGAGGCGATTTAGTGGGAAAACGGTTGTACTTTCAGTTCAGCAGAATGCGTAAATATTTTTTTTTTATTCTTGAACACCGCCGTGGAGGTCCGAAATAGACACCAGTGGCATATATTATATGAGGTCAGTCATTTCCGCGTCGGAGTATTTACGGTGTTGGCTAAATCCGTAATTATTCCAAAATTACCGCTCAGCCAGACCTTTCACCACGCCTCCCACAGGGAAAGTTTTTTTTTCTGCGCTTGAATTTTTTCCGAGACGGTCTTAACTGAAGTTCAAGTCTCAGATCAAAATAATCTTTGAATTGCCGGCTCGAGACGAATTAATCATAAGCGAGATGATGGAAAAGGGTTTCACAGGATTCATGATTGATTCATGTGGTAAAATGTTGTGGTAAAAACAGATTGCATGTGCATCCATTTAAAGCGATTGTCTATTCCGTCTCTCAATTCATAGAATTAATTTATTAGTGCTCAAAAACACTTAGCACACCTCTGCTAAAGAAGCACATTACTCAAACAAGACTGACGAAAGTTGAATAAAGTAGTTTAACCCTTTGTGAACAACTCGGTGTAAACGTTCACCGGAAATAATCAGTATTGTTTTATTTTCAACCTAGGAATTATTCGACTAGAATTTCAAAATCAAGAAATATCATCTCGAGGTCATCAGGCCTGCGCTTTTGTTCTCTTGTAAATTTTCCCTCGCAATTATAAATATCGTCTATCCTTCCGAACTTTCTCCTGTCTCTGGAACATAATTTAGCATTTAGCACTGGAACAACTTCACCCACATGTCCTACAAAACTCGCATCTGGACTTAACGGGACTACGCAAAGGAATCTTGAAGCGGCTAAGTGATTTATTTCCGGATCAAGTCCCAACGAAGGAATCAACATTCAAATATATCAACGTCAAATTTATGTTGTATAAATGCGTAGAGATTAGTGACCGTTTATCGATAGTTATTCAGATATCGTGAGATGCGGTCGGGACGGACCGAGATCTTTGGTCAATCAAAATAACTTGCCCTCAACTTTTAATCTAGGATTATTCAGAAATCGTGAGAGCGGTCTGGTGTGATGTAGGTTTCAGAAAAACTTTTCTTTATCGTGCCAACGTTTCGATCTTTTATTGAGATCATCTTCAGGGCTCAAAGTATTTGTCTTCCGTGTAATTGTGCCCTCCTTGCGTGCCCCACTGAGTGAGGGCACTCTCAACACGACACGCAAGGATGGCACAATTACACAGAAGACAAACACTTTGAGCCCTGAAGATGATCTCAATAAAAGATCGAAACGTTGGCACGATAAAGAAAATGTTTTTCTGAAACCTACATCACACCCGACTGCATCTAACGATATCTGAATAATTTATGTTGTATATGTATGCTATTGGAAAAAACAAATATTACAGTTCTAATTTCATCTACGCCATTACTTTTCTGACCAAAGATTGTGTTTGCTATTGACATTTATTATTGATATTTTATATTTTCCTTATTTACTTTGATCGCTGAAAATCACACGAAGTCATATTGTGATAGTTCTCTTTCATCTGCAGCTTAAGACATTAGCAACGTCCGATTATCTACTGACAACAATTGAAAATATAAAAGAAAAAGGGTTAAAGACCGGCTAGGATTGGCTAGTATGATCCCGGTTATATAATTTATTTTGAGTGCGATGTTTGGCAAGTGTCAAGCTACAACGACCTACAACTCGAGAATTCCGCCAACTACCTGAGGGATTTTGCACTTGCGCAATTGATTGCTTTCACGAGGTGAAAATTTTTGCAAATCGAACCAAGTCGCTTTCATTGGTTTTAATACGGGTTTCTCTTTCGTAGCCGTCAAGTTCTGCCAAAGTTATCAACTTTGATAACGACATCGATCGGGTCGTAAAACGCTTGTGGCCGAATCGTTCGTTTCCGAAGGAGCAACCAAGTTGCGATATTTTATTATATAGACATCCCTTGGCATATTACGAATAGAAATTAGAATCAGCGATTATGTCCGGAATAAAGATGTGAGCGTTGATCAAAGAGTTGTATGAACTTGCAGTTATTAGAATAGAACCTGTTCCACAAAGGTCAATTAAGAGTTGCCCTGAGTCTTCACAGAACTGGTAAACTGTTTCCTCACATGTTAATACCATGTTGGGGGGCTTCGGTGGCCGCAACGGTTTAGGCGTTGACACGGCGCTCATCACTGTAAGGTAAAGGTCCCGGGTTCGAATCCAGCGGCCCCGCATTACAAATGGGTTTTTTTCAAAAACACCGCCACCCCTAGGGTTCATATAACCTCTGCTGTTGCGAACCCTCGTAAAAAAATACCATGTTGCGCTTTCAGATTTTAATTATATTTTTTATTATATTATGTTTTTTCTGGAGTATACGGTTAAATGTTTTTACAGTTATTTTGCTTGTAATTGTCATGCTGAACTCGCAGGTGGACGGACCCAATAAGTGACCATCCTATGCTGGTTCAGCATAGGTTCATCGACTCGTAGACCAACACCCATCATCAACTGTTATATGTATTGGTTAAAATTATGTCTCTCATTAAATCACGTTATAACTGAAATATTTGTAATGCCAACAGATGTCTGCCAACTTTTGCAATGAAATCCTACATCTAACACGAGTGACAGTAATAATTTTATATTACGATTGCTAAAGCGGTTCTACTAGGTTTACATTTTCTATCTACGGAATGCAGTTTGCCAAAGAAACGGCGGCCCGAAGAGATTAATGTAGAAATTCTAACGATTCATGTCCCTAAACAATTATTATTTATCACTCCTGTATTTGACAGTTACTCCAACTCCATAAGTTCGATCGACCAGCCAGACTTGTTTGCTCGAATAAAACGAATTAAATATTGACATTTGGAAACTGGTTGAAATTTGAGTGAAAACCAACCTTGAAGTCTGGTTTTATCTTTTGCATTCCCCCTGCGGTCGAAGTTACGTAAGTGCGTGCACAGTGTTTCCACATATAACAATCTCCATACCATTAAGCGAACCGGTTCAAAATGAAATTTCGAAAAGAAAAAAGAAAAAGTGTTTACAGTTAGCTCCTTTCTCAAATTTCCGAGACGAGGAGGAAGGGGTAACGAAGAAAAATGTAAAACGGGAGACTTTTTACCTCCACCACTGCCCTTTTGGTTTTGATTTTTTAAACATTTCAAACCAGTTTCCTTGATATAATTTCCGGCGTTGAAGGTTTTAATTTACAATCTTTTTTTTTTAATACTAAAATTGGTTTTCTTACGCAAACGAAGTCGCATATAAATTTCTGAAGTCCCTCTCTAAATAAATCAAACAGCGTAGTTCCATTATTTATAAAAAAAATTATTTTTGAACGGAGGGACATAATTCTTTTACTCCATTTTGTTTTATTGTCACAGAAATCTTATTTTATTTACTATTATCTGTATTCAGATTTTTTCTTTACATTCACTAATTTCGTGGTCCGCTTGACCAATTAATATATTACAATTAATTAAGGTTTTTGGTTGTGATAAAAAAGTCAATGGCACGAGCGGGATTCGAACACACGATCTTCGGCTTGATACGTCGCTGCTCTACCACTTGAGCTATCGTGACCTCGATCCACTCGGACATTAACTTCCCATCTCAACCCCACCTTTTAAATTTTCCCTCCTTTTCGCCATTTTTTCTTTATCTTGTTGGCTAAATCATATATTCAATCAACGATACTATCATAATTAAAAATTACAAAAAGATAAAAAATGAAAATAACAAAGAGAAAAATTGTAGAGAAGCAGTAAAAATTGTAAAAAAAAAAACAACAAACCTACTTTAGCTACACCAAAAACCAGATATTAAAATTAAATAAAGTAAAAATAGTACAAGCTTTAATTTTTGCTATATGAATTGTCTTAATGTTCTAAGTCTAACTTAAGCCTAATTCTTTCGAATTTTCTATCTAGGTAAAAAAGTCATTAATTTGAAACATTTATTACCTCCAACTGAGTATCCAAATCATCTATACTAATTTAATTTAGGTGTTAAACCATAACAATTAAACCCTGATGGGGTGTGTGTCAATTTCCCACAACCGTCTCAGACTACAGATTCACTCTAATAAATACATTCACTCTCTATATAAACAAAACGAAGTATCTACCAAGACCACCAAGACGTGGTGGTGGAGTACTTGCCTTTAATAAATAAAACAATACCTACCAGCCCTGCCCGTTAGGTTATCTTAGTACCAAAGGAATTTTATAATTAAATTCAGCGTTACACTATTTTTGGAAACCTAAATCATAGATTTTTTTAAAATCATTTGTTATTTGGTTGGTAATTAAGTTGGTAAGGGTAATGCTCCTCTTAAAACCTGTCTATTTTAAATTTTGAATCTTCTCAGTGGCAACTGAAGTCCTCTTCTCCCTTTATTTCATCCTCAACAGTTAATTGTTAGTTAGAAGATGATTGTGCCCACTTCCTATGATTTCCTTTACTTGCTTTACTATCTTGAATATTATTTTTTTTCCAGCTTTTTTCTCATCCAACCAACTTGAAATCGGGTCTGTTTTTCGACGCTTCTTGTTTTCTACCCTTGCATTGTTTTTTTTTTTTTTTTTTTTTTTTTTTTTTTTTTTTTTTTTTTTTTATACGAAGACTTCTTCGCGAGTTGTTGAAACAGTCTTTTTTTTATTTATCTTTTACCATGCCTCTCTCAGCTTCTTTGCCTAATGATCTGTGGTATAAAAACATCCCGTGTATAACACCAGGGGGATGGAAATGAATCTGACCTAGCCCACGACCACCTTGGGAGTTTTGTTTACTATTGTAGCCTTTTTTAGCATTGGTAATATCACCAATACGACCAGGGGGTAGAACGTTCCCAAACCGTGCCAGTGGGAATTATTTCTGGAGCTAGCCTACTTCTGAAACCCCCTCCATGAGAAACAAAAGGTATATTTAATTTGTAAAGAGGTGTCTCACTCAGTGGTCTATCCGTCTGGGTTCTATTTTAGAAAAGTGCCCATTACGTACCCCTTTACCAGTGTTTTGTGTAAATAAACAAAATCAAAGGGAGATTAAGTCCTGAGAAATGGGATGTGATTATTTTTAAAAAGAGAGACAAAAACTGGCCTCATACACACGTGCGAGAACAAATCTTATTTAATTTTCAATGTTGAGAGGAAATTTCCAATGCTACTTTACACTCTTGCTTCATAAAACTTAAATTCAGCAAATTTTCTACTGTGTTTTTGAACTATGTGAATGATAGGAATTCCATTACTTTTTTATGTTAGAACATTTTATTTTCTTAAAAGTAGTCTAAAAGAGTTATATATTTAAAAGAGTCTCATTTGACGACAATGCCGAATAATGTTCTTCGTATAATGGCAATCCTATAGATGATTTCATACAATAAACATTACAACTTATAAATACAAATCTGACCCAATAAAAACATAATTTTTTTTGTAGAGACGGCGTTTTGTCCTTGGGGTTGAAGATTGTATTCAGTGATCGGGCCTCTGATGCAAGAAGAGACGTGAAGCCGAAGAAAGGGCACCCGAGGCGGCAGAATCATGACCTCCAAGGTGAAAGACATTCTTCGCAATTTCTTTCGCAATAAACTACACTGGGATTTCGAACAAACGTGTAACTTTTTAAGTTACGAGGTAAAATAACCAACTTGTCGACCAAATTGTAAAAATTTTGGGTATCAACTAAAATTAGGACAGAAGTGTGGGACGGACCACCGGTGAGTTTGTATCAACTAATTATAAGATTTTATTGTTGTACGTTTGACACAGAAGCTTAGCCGCACATTAAATCTATTTGGTCGTTTCCGATCATTTTGATCTGCCCGTCCTAGCCGGTTTGGACTATTAGACTTGAATGGACTTCTAGCTACTTTCAATGTATTATTTTGATTAGCACATAGTTTCGATTAATTTGGTCTACCTATCCTCGCTGTTTTGGACTGTTAGACTGGTTTGGATATTTACATCTTGAGTGTGTTTTTTCGATTAGTACGTACGATCATTTTGATCTGTCTATACACAATGTTTTGGACTGTTACACGTGTTTGAGTATCTTTAGTGTAATATTTTGATTAGCAGTTCTAATCATTTTGGCCTGTTTTGACAGTTAGACATGTCCGGGTATTTCAATCTTGAGTGTGTAATTTTGATTAGTAGTTCCGATCAGTTTGGTTTTCCCATGTTCGATGTTTTGGACTGTTAGACGTGTTTTTTCATTTAAATATTTAGTGTGTTACTTTGATTAGTAGTTCCGATCATATTCGCTTGCCTATACTCAATGTTTTCGGCTGTCGGCCAAATCTTCTGTGTGCTAATTTGATTAGACCCTGTAAATATATTATAAGTAATATTGTATAATATTTTTATAATTTTGCTTGAATAAGACACAAAACTACATTCAAAGAAACTGAATACTCGCACGCACTCAGCAAATCTTACTAATATACTTGCTGAATCTGCAAAGATACAACAAAGCCAAATTAAAACACGTCCTAACTGTCTGTGAAGTCTAGTCTGAATTAAGTATCACGGCTACTCAAGGAAAGCAATAAAACATTTAAAAAAGTGGTAAGAGAAGTAGTTGTGCCCGTTTCCTGGTCCCCCTGGCCACCCTGTTGTGGATTTTTTTCGCACTATTCAGTTGTGAGCAACCACTGAAGACTGCGAGAAGCCGAAACGGTTTCACGCGTACCGCAACAGGAAATTTCACAAGTATGTTTTTAAGTTCAACTCCGCAGACGCGTCCGTTTATACCAAAAAATTAAACCATTGAAAATTACTTAAAAAATGACGTTTTCAAAAATCAATCTCTGGTCATATTGTATCTACAGAAGGCACATGTCAAAAATTTGATCTGCCATGTTGTTCAAACGGACCTACTGGTGATTACAATGAAAAATGTTTTGAAAAAAAGATAACATCGCATTTCAATGCTGAAATGTCTATTTAAAACCGAACTACAAAAAATGGATTTTCCCCCAATCCGTCATAATTAACTTTGTTACAAACACTGAAGACCTTGGAGGACTATCTGAGTCGATGTACATACAAGTGGATTTGAAATATAACACTTCAAATTAAATTCGTAAAACAATTTGCAACAAATACTGCAGCATAAATATTGTAATAAAAAAACAAAAATAATTTCTACTTGATTCAAGTCAAGTCCTTAACAGAAATATTATATAAAATTGGTTATTTTGTTGACATGTTTTCCCGACTCGATGCCGTTTTCTTTCAAAACTCATATTGGAATTGTAATAACGGACTCATTAGCATAATCTAACAAAGTTGCACGACTATGCGACAAAATAAATTTGATACCATTTAAAATAGTTAATTTTTTAATAAACATGTATCAATAAGATTAAAATAGCAAAACATTTTATCGATTTACTACTCGATTCTTTACTTATTTATTGTTTTATTCAACATAATGGTGAATTATTTCATATCTTAGATCAATATATATGAAAATACAAACCTATTGACATAACTAACTCAACCGCATATTTCGAATTTATTTTAAAAGCCGTACACTCCATCCAAAATAAATCAATCCTAATTTAAAATAACAATACTAATCAATGGTAATTAAGCGAAGACAGGTGTAGTTGCCTGTTGTGTCGACGCAAAACAGATTCGGCAAGACGTCAACGAATTATTTTTAGCACAATTTTTGTTCTACATATTTTTGTTTGTGGTGTCCAACACCTCAGGCTGTGCTTATTTAAAACCGTTAACGTTGTTAAGTTTATTACCAGCTTCTTAGGCATTTATTTGCATACCCGTCCATTAATTCATCGTATTTCGTAACATAATCTATTTTTAATAGGAGATTATATTTTTTATATTGATTTAGATTTGAGACGAAAGCGGCTCACGAATAATTGCTTGTGACACGGGGGATGTGGCTATAATCCGAAACTCACGTGCAATTTTTAAACTAAATTGAACGCATCCAATACGAAATTATTATTTCACGACTGTTTTCAATTTAAGTTGGTTCCATATAAGGAGCAAGAAGGAATGCTGCTCAATATAAACATTGTGCTCGAGCATGTCAGTGAATCTTTGTGGACTCCTGATCTGATTTTTTGGAAAGTTTATTATATATAGTACCGACAGTTTTATGCACACGACGTGTGTTGACAGTGAATGTATTTATTGGTGTGAAATATGGCGGTCATCCTCATCGGATTAAGGAACCGTGCATGTTGAGAAAGGTTGGCTGGAATGCCACCCGATAAAGTGCTTGAGCACTCTCCAATCTGCGAGTATCTGGGACCCCTGATAAGATTCTTGGAGGAAACAGAGTTGTTTTATTGTATTGTATAGTTGTTTTAGTATGTAATACTGATAGTTTGTGTTCCTAGTACGAGGTTGACATACGACACTTATTTTAGTACAAAGCCCACATATGTGCCCTGCTTGTAGAAAAATATTGCTCGCTGTGCCGTGCCCCAACTAATTTGAAGGGTGCAACTACTTGGCTCTACGTAGAGAATGGTTCCTACCCGATATAAGCATCGTGCTTGAGCATAAGGGTTGTTTTATTGTGTATGGTTTTATGTCCCTAGCATGTGTTGATAGAAAATGTATTTTTGAGCGTGAATATGTAGAGTGAGAGGGCTGATGGTGTAATATTGAATACACCAACGCCCCTCAATTATGTTAGTAAATGTAAAGGGTGGAGGAATATCGAATACTCTTTCACCCTACGTGAGTGAAAGGTATGTAAATAGAAAAGAACGTGTTTAAGAATTCCAGTTGCGAAGAGATGTCAGAAATGATGACTGGACCAAATTCCAACTCTGAATTTTAAATTCACTAGTTTGCGTGGTCCGCTTGGCGAATAGTTTGAGGGGGTTGAGATGGGAAGTTAGTGTCGGAGTGGATCGAGATCGCAATAGCTCAGGTGGTATAGCAGCGGCGTATCTGGCCGAAGATCGTGGGTTCGAATCCCGCTGACCACTGACTTTTTTATCTCAACTAAAAACCATAATTATCTGAATTTTAATTTAAAGTAAAGTCATTGGACTACAAAAGAACGCAAAACAACAAAACTTTTTATAGAATGAAATCGACTTAAAAATAGTTCATAAAAAGTGTTGATAAAGGATTAATCTTTGCACGTTTTACTAGATATCAAATTTTCAAAGCGACAATGACTCAATTTTCCGTTAGTTCTTGTCAAGCCGCGAGTCGGGAATAACGGGTCGTGGATAAATTGACATTATTCTTACTTAACCATTCCAATTTTTTATGATAACGCATTCCAGGAGATATTTAAATATCAAGGTTGATCGCCAGGTCCATTATCGAAGGAGGGGCGTGAAGTGACAGTCGCCGACACGATTAACTAACACACCCACCCCTTGGAAATGTCAGATAGGCCAGGCGTGCATTTTACAAACTGACCCCCCTAAAGGAGTAATGTCAGAGTGAACTTTATCCTCTGTATCAGCTTCAAGAAGCTTAATCTTTGTCTAAATCGGCAAGTCGAACAATATTTTACAAAAAAAAAAAAAAAAAAAAACACGAAAAATTCGTGGTATCTAGTGAATATCGTGTTGATCTTATTGCCTGAAAAGGTTAATATTCCAGGTTTCGACTAGTACCTTTGAATGTTTGATAATAGACAACATGAAACTAGTCAACTCATCTGATCCACAAATAAAGAAAAAAATGATCCAATTCAGGACCGCTACGTGACAAATGCGACGTACGCCCGACTATCTTTGCCTCATTACCTCCCATCTCATTTCTATAATTTATATTAAATAGAGGGCTAGCTTTTAAAAATGTTCCTCTTATATAAAAAATCAAGGCTGTCAGATCATATGAACGACGTGGAAATTAAGAAACCATTAGTGAAAGGCGGTTAGAAGGGAATGTGAAAAAGGCAACGCAAATAATAATTTATCCCGCTGTTTGTACAATGTCATAATGTTTCGTGATCAACCCGTCATCAATATTGACATAAACCGTCAAGAAAAAATGCTAATAACAAAGTTTCATTCAAGTTACAGATGAGCTCGAATAATAAAAAAAGCCTCTGTTATCAAATGACTGGCAAATCGGAGGTCTGTCACCTCAATTAACTAAGCCGTGATCAAATAAATATTTTAATCGACACCGATAAGCAGGAAAATGAAATAGCGAAAGCAATAAAAATGATATTTTTGTACGACGAACAATAATACGAAGAAAATAGCAGAGCAATTAAGACGAAGGAACCTAATAAAAGGAGTAGGAAATTAAAATATAGAAGACAATGAAATACCCTAGTCAAGTATCATAAGATGTAATGGTCATCCAACAAATAACTGGATGAATTGGACAAAGTAATTGATAGAGGTTAAAAAGTAAGAAGAAACTTAAATAAGCTCTATATTTATATTTTCATTATTCAAGCTCACTCCTTACACAGGGTAAAGGATAGTGATAAAAGAGATTGCTACAGGGCTTCAGGACCTCGACTTGAATAGATCTATTAGGCTTCTTTAAATCGCAGTCTAGCTTCAGGTTGTAAATCAACCTCCATAGCCTTGCCAACGGCTCCTTAGCAAAGGATCTTGCTTGTGGCTTACCTATCCTAGTTGCAAGAATAGACCCTCAAAAAACCTTAAAACGTGTCCTCCTGTATTCTCTCCTTCCTGGCAGTCTCTTCTATCAGTACTCCTGTTCGGTACATGCGCCTTCTTAAGCAGCAATGCCGTGTCAGGAGTCCAACTCTTCGACCTCTGTCTGGAGTATTGTTCCACCAAGTTTTCGACTCGTTAGGATCCATTTTGGGATGTATCCTATTTTGTGGCAAAGTCTACAATGGGGTCCGTGGCCTAGAGTACCTCACACAGGACAAGACATATCCATTCCAGACGCCATGACAGCAGCTTGATCAAGACCTAGACCTCCCAGTCAAAAGCGCACTCCCGATTATTGAATAAATGTTTTGTATAAACATTTATAATCTTTATAATCCCTAGAGCTCAAAATGGAATCGAGATTAACGGGACAAGCTGGTCTAAGGTTTCTTTTCTCAAATCTTAGTTTATTTCTCATTTCCAAGGTTCCGCAGTTTGGCATCTCTCGCATAATCGTGAATCTATCAACCCAAAGCGGCGTAAGAGTTGCAGATGGTATCACCCGTTCTCAGTCTTCAAATTGAGCGAAAAAAAGCCTTTCCCAACCTTGTATCGAAAACCAACTGTATAAAGGCAATAAAGCCAATCCCACTTATATTGTATCAATCCTAGGACAGCATTTGCAATTGCAGAATATGAATCCATGATATCCTCAAGATATTTGATATTACTGACAGCAACAGAAACGAAACGAAATCAACAAATGGGCAAAGAGCGAAATAAAAGATATAGCATAAGAGTAAGAAGTATATAGAAAAATAATATACAAAATGAAGTGAAAACGTATTGGAAACTTATTATTCTAACATAAAACTAGATGAATTAGACGACAGCTAGAGCATCGTGGTACAAAAGGTACACCACGCAGTATATCTGAACAAGAGGTACACCACGCAGTATATCTAAAGTAAGACAAAGCAGGGGGCCGGATTGTAAATGATGTGCCGCAAGTATTACTTCACTCTGTAAACTTTATAAGTCATTGATTTCTTAACATACTAGTAAATTTATTATCTTTCGTACATAAAGTGTTTAACAATCAGTAGAAGGATTAAACAAGTTGTTTGTTATTTGACGTAAGGAGAATCGGAAATTTTTGTACAAGAAGAACAGACTGTAAAGCCAATTTTTTTTCTTTTTTAATTCCTTTAAGTTTCAAGGAGTGCCGATCGGCCAATATTCTGACCAGTCAATGAACCCGGTCCGCAACTCGTCACGAAGGAACACGATTACTGGATCTTACGAGAGGTAAAAGGAGAAGTTCCATTCCCGTTAATGTTTGATCGCACAATTCCAACTTTCCGTCTGGACCTCCCATATGAGGGAAAAAGGTTTAAAAAATAACTGAATTCTACATCGTACGTTTGTATCACGCAAAAGCGACAGAAATTTCCATAATAGTTACAAATTCTATAATGAATAAATTTGTACTACGACTGGGGATTATTAACTATGAACTTATTATAGCCTTATTAATATTCCGATCATGTTTTTTTTCGTTTTAGAAAATAGTGATACGCTGTTAAATTATACTTTAGCCCAGATTTCAGGGGGAAACGTGTATAATTCAAATTTAATATCATGCCCCCTTTCAAATTAATAACATAGGGTAATTGGATTGGCACACTGAATACGACAATTTGCCCGAAGTGCTTTAAAAAATTGTCTCAGGGCTAAATAATTGCACTGACACAATTTCACGACCTCGAGACTGTGGCGGTCTATGGAAAATTTCCCTTAAAAGCACACAAAAAAATTAATAAAATATATAAAAGGTGACGACCTATATAGGTCGTTCATGAAAGTCACTTTTTTTACAAACGAGCGAAAAAAGAAATGGAAAAACCGAAAAATGGTTTAATTGTAAGTTGATAAATTTTATCACCGAAAAGCGTAAATTATACATTTAAATCAAAATTAGGTTCCTCGACATAACAGACGCAGTAAACTTGGTTTGAACTTCACACGCAGAGTCAAGTCCGTTGGCGGAATCAAATTTAGACAATTAACAAAAAGTATATAAAAGTTATTTATTCTCATTTTATGATGTTATATACGTATTCTATTTATATTTATATTATTACATAAGAATTATATACTTAATTTACACTACATAATAATTACAAACGTTTAAAGTTGAAAAAAATGCGAAATGGTGTATTATTAACTAGTAACCTTCGACTAGGTTCTAATGGGCCATCTGCAATTTCTTAAACCTTTTAAACTAATACCACGCGTAATTTATGAAATTAAAATAAATCTCAGCCGAAACGTGTGATTACATATTCGCATTGTCTTTAGCATTTTTATGAGACACGGTTGACAAGTATAGTGAGTATAAAGCAATAATTTATTAAGAACTATTAATAGTTATCGGACGCAGGTAGATGATCCAATTTTTTTAAATGTTAAATTATACATAACCAGTTCAGTAAAATTGATCAACTTGAACTAACGAAATGGGTAGGAAGTTCGTATGAAAAAAGTCAAGAAATAATCAATGTTTTGACTTTTTATAATTTTTTAACATAAAGACTAGCAACTGGAATTCCCAAAGAAAGACCGGTGGATTCTAATTCAACATGTATTAGTTCATTAGATTATGTTGGGTTTAATGTAACTGTGAGATTCCACTTTGGGGTCTATAAAGTGATGAATCTGAACCTTTATCATGTCAGTTTGAGAGTGTGTGAAGTGATGAATTTGAACCTTTAGCACGTTAGTTTTGAGATCACTTAGTCGCTCAACTGTGTAATAAATCGTATAAAAGGATCTCAATAAACACTCCACTGAAGATGGTCAAAAGCCAAAACCATCATAGAAAGTGATAGGCAGACCAAAATTATCGAAACAAGCACGCAACCAGACATAATTGCTAAGTATATTGCTATTTAAGTTGCCGTTAGGCACTATGGATCTGGAATTGACTAAGATAACAGGTATAAAGAAAAAACTTGAAATTCGTCTTCTCCGATCCTCCTGGTCCGCCTAACCGCGCTTATTTAGCCTATCACACAAGTTTTTGAACATTTATCTGTGTGTTAGTTTACTTAGTCGAGTTTCTAGTTGTGAAATAACTGAAATCCACCCGGAGTAACGTGAAATGCCTCAATGCGTCTGACAGACCAAAACCTGAGAGGAGCTGCAGTGCTCATTGCTTGCCAAATTGGCTTAAACGAAACAGACATCAGATCCGGATGTATAAAGAGTGACACAGGAACAATTTGCAAAGGAATTTAGCAAAAAGCATTAGCAAAAGTGGCACTAAGCAAACAAAGAAAAGTAATTTAGTTGATCCCAGATGTCTATCTTCATCGTTTCAGTTTATCAGGCACGAATTTGTGAAGATAATAAAGGGAATTACAAAAAACCAACAAATCCATCAGTGATGATTGCGAAACAAGTCTAACTAGTCCGGACAAGTGCTGGGAAGGCAACAGATCTCAAAGGAAGAAAAGCATTTCACCCTCTTCAGTGGAGATTTTGGGTAAAAAAATAAAACGAACTCAAGGAAATTAACGAAAGGTCGAAATGAGTCCGAAATACACAAAACGACCACGATATGAGGACGGTATATATCAAACTATGGGTTTATCACCCCCACAAACCTAAAAAAAAAGCTCTCTGTATATTATAATTACAGTTATAAATAAAAATAAATTCGTACAATTACAAAAAGAAAATATTTCGAATTCCTGAAGTATCCAACCTTGTGGACATAACCATCGACCTAAGAGATATACTGTGGTTTGTCCCTCTTCATGTCCATTCTATGGAATACTCATTCTCCAGGGATTTGTTTAATTTTCCTTTCTTTAGGTTGTGAGTGATTGAACTAAGACTGTATTATTATCATATCAAACAAGAATGTTTAATGATAAATGACTAGACAAATTTTACTGATAGTTGTAAAACGTAGTGTGTTACAGTTTGATCTAGTCCGGTTACAGTTAAGCATTTCCGATAAAAATAACCCCTTTTATTAGGAAAACAAAAAACAGCTGCATTGCCTCCAGTGTATTGGTGCATGGTATGGGAAGGGGGTTTCTTGTCGAGTTGATGTTAAAGGAGCAAGGATGCCTGAGGTGACCTAGGTCCTGGCGTTTCACCCCAGCTTCGCCTGACCTAGCCACCCCGTCCTGGATCCGCCCCCTCGGCTAGGTCCCGAGTGAACGGGTCAACGACCTTTCGGGCAAACCGGACCTGGCGATCTCCTAGCACCTTTCACATGATATTGTCTTCAATTAAATTTTGCATTTACACTCAATCCGGCCAAGGAGGATTAAAACTGGGCCAACACCTTATTTAAAAAATTTTAAAACCTTAATACTTCACAAATATTGTTTGCAAAACGCCCCACCGTCTCCATTCAGCTCTAATTTCAGTTTTCCCATTTTATTGAACTACGCAGTAATTTTTTTAACGTATTAACCCAGTCGTTTGAAATTAAAAAAAAATATTTTTTTTTAAGAAAAGCAAAATTGACGACACTATAATGCTTCAAGCCGGCAAACAACAACAATAGCCACCACGGAAACATGCTAGCCTAGTAAGATTTAATGATTTGAGAGAAGCAAACCATGAATGGCGAAAAATAGAGTGTTATCTATCTTCCTTAAAGTCAATTAGTTTTAAATACAAGCTTAACGTTTAATCAATACTCCATGAGTGTCATTGTGCTCTGCATAGCTTATTGAGGGTGTGCCTTTCTACCTTTTACCGTTCCATTTCAGGAGATTGAAAATTTTATTAAAACCTAAAACATTTTAAGAGCTTTTTATAAATAATTGCCGTGTTTATTGGTATATAAGATTTTGTTTAAGGATTCTCGTACAGTTCATGCTTCAGGAGCATATTCAACAAGTGGTTTATAAAACGGGACTTTTTTGAAATGACCGTTTAAATATAAAACTCTTCTGTATTCAATTACATGGCAAAAATTAAATTTTGTGGAAGAGATTGTTTCCTTGTTTTATTTAATTTAATTTTGTTTTTGTTATAACGTTTTCCCTATTGTCTGATGTTTCCTCGTTTATTTTGGAAATTATTTAAAGTTAAGACATCTTTGTTCTTTATAACACCTGACGTTTCAGCGAATGTCAATGTAATTATTAGTCTTTTAATGTAAGGTCTTGGTTGAAACGAAAAACTTAAGAGTCACGAGCGGGATTCGCTCGAAATTATTAGCGCGTATGAAGGGACTTATCCCCTAAGGAATATCTAGTATTGAAGGGTACTCCCCCCCCACAGTAATCAACAGTATCCCTGCCATTAGGCATTATAATTTTCTACCTGTTCCCCAAGTATTACAGGTGTTTGTATATACATAATTCAATAATTAATGCAAAAATTTACATAATGATAAAAGACAGAGAAATATTTACCAATTCGACAGATTCAATCGAAGAGAGAGCAAAATAAAACATTAGCTTATTGACTTTAGATATAAAACTCTAGGGTAAAATGTATAAATTGTGAAGTGTAAATTTAATATATTACAATTAATTAAGGTTTTTTTATCGCAACTAAAAACTTTAATTAATTTTAATATATTAATTGGTCAAGCGGACCACGGAATTAGTGAATGTAAATTTAATTATTACCCCGAGGAATATCGAAGTGTGAAGTCACTCGTAGTGCACGTAATTTATTAGCGTGAATGGAAGGACTATCTCCAATTACTCCGAGGAATGTCGAGTACTCTGACGTAGCATGACTGATAACTACACTATCGAGTTTTTCTCTTGTCTCTATGTTACCGTGTATTTGTATTTGTTACCGTGTTATTTTATCAATCATTGACGCGGCCTTGAGGTACAGAGAGGCTACTTATGGGATAAAGAAAATAGTATCGGTTACCGTTCTATCATAAAACTTAACTTGGCTGGAGAAACAGTAAAAGAATTGAAAGTACATTAAGCAAATGGTTTTTCCATCCCCGTATTCCTGTAGTATTTCACGAACAGCTCTTGATCAACATCCTCAATTATCTTTTTACATATTTAATCATTTAAAAATTCCAAAGTTTTGTTACCAGACATGTAGAATTTAAAATGTCAGAATTGATAATTGCATCCAATTGTTATTTAAGGACTTTAATGATTAAACTTTAACCAGTAATGTTAAACTTTTGTTCTGAAAAGAAGAGTGTGACTGGATAGAAGGAAAATAAGTTCACGGCAGGCTGGATTTTTGGACTTGGCCAGCATTGTCTGATTATTTTAATCAGTTGTTGCTATAATGAATTCTTGTCAGGCCGCAGGACATGATTTTTAATTATTTCCTTCGCCCAGAAAATCTGTGATAAGATCGTTGAGTTTAGAACCGGGGGCATAAATAACGCCTATAAGTAGAACTCTCTCATTGGCAATCTTTTTCGCGATCTGGAACGAAAAAAACACGGGTCTACTTTAACACTCTGATCCTCGACCAGGCCGAATCGAAGACGTGGAACCGATTTATAAAAAGGTAAATGAAAGTAGATCTTATCATTAGTAACTTTTGTTTTTTCGACTGTTCACCTTTGATCAGATTTGATTCGAATCAATCAGTCCCCCCCCTTTAACCACAATTTACAAAAAACTCATTTAAAGTCTTAACCTGAATTAGGTGCCTAATTGATAGAGGATATGTCAAAAATGGGGCTAATAATTGTGAGATAATTTACAAAGATTTAATCTAGCCTGGGAAACCAATAATTACCACCCCACCAACACTAACGATCCAATGCACATCAGACCTGCTTTCTGCTTGGCACTTCGAGGGGAAATCTATCACTTTCATGTATACTTTTACTCATTTTGATGAAAATAATCCTTTGCTTGTATATTGAAAACTGAACATCCAAAGTAACTTAATTATATGCCTACGATCATATTACTGCTTTGTCAATAATGCAACTAATTTCGATACTGTTCGTAACTACATTAAATTAGCATTAACTAGAACCGCAAATTTTATCTTAAAATACTGAACTTGGTGTAAAATGCAGACAATGTAAAACTAGAATTGATCCATCAGTAAAATTGAAAACGTGACATGAAACCAATATTTATCCAACTCCCAAGTCCTCCTAGTTTTTAAACCTTACAAATAGTACAAAACTATTTTAACCTTATTTTAATAAGCACTTTTGATAAATAATAATTTCCAACTCGTCTAGTAAAAACATCGAGTTCTGGTTCACCGATTCGGTTGCCCTATCCACGAATATGGAGGGGACCACGTTGCATAACCCCTTTGCTTCCAGAGAACAACCCCGCGAGACCAGTTGTGCAAGTCCTCCACACCCTCTTATATTGGGTTGTCCGGAAAATAATGCAGGATTTTGGTATTAAACAAAAAAAAAGAAACTAGTTACTTTAAAGCAATGTTCTTTAATCAAAATAATCCCAACGTGTTGGTAACTTATTAATTCCGTCTGAGTAGAATTCAGAATTTTTAGAATTGATAAAGTCAATAAATGCATTTTCCAGTTCCGTTTGATTTTTGAATATTATGTGTTCTAAGTAGTGGTCCAGGTGTCTAAAAAAATGGTAGTCAGTAGGCGAGAGGTCCGGAGAGTAGGGTGGGTGAGGCAAAGTTTCATAGCCAAGCTCCAATAATTTTTGTGACGTTACACGTGACACATGTGGTCGAGCGTTGTCATGCAACAAAATGGGCCCTTTCCGATTGACCAAAGAGGGCTTCATTACTGCCAATTTCTGATGCATGGTATTAATTTGGTTACAGTATGATTCAGCATTGATGGTTTCGCCAGGATTTAAGAAGCTGTAGTGTATTAAACCAAATGAAGCCCACCATACCGTAACCATTACCTTTTTTTGATGAGTTGGGGGCTTTGGAAAATGTATTGGAGCTTCTCCTTTGTCGAGCCACTGTCCAGAACGTCTAGTGTTATCGTAGAGAATCCACTTTTCGTCACATGTAACAATTCTGGCCAGAAATGGGTCATTTTTGTTTCGACAAAGAAGTGATGCACAAACATCAAAGCGCTGATTTTTTTGGCGATCGTTTAATGAGTGTGGAACCCAATTTTCGAGTTTTTTCACTTTTCCAATCGCCTTGAGGTGGTCAGCGACGGTCGTTTTACTGACTTTGAGTTGCTCTGCACCCACCACTGATCGCAGAACATCATCATTAAGAGAGGAAGGCCTTCCACGACCTTCTTCATCTTCAAGGCTGAAATCTCCCTCCCGAAATTTTTTAAACCACCTTTGCACAGTGCACTCATTAACACAACCCTCGCCCCAGACTTGGTTAATGTTTCTAGCCGTTTGGGCTCCGCTTCGGCCGAGTTTAAACTCGTAAAAGAAAATCGTACGAAATTCTCGCTTTGACATTATAAGGATGACTGAATTATTTCCAAGTAGCGGAATGCTACAGAGGTAAACAAACAATATCATTTGGAAGAGGATTAATAAGTGTTGACATTCATACAAATGAGTAATCCTGTAAACGTAAACAGAATATTTTATATAGATTTTTTTTAATGAAAACTTAAAATCCTGCATTATTTTCCGGACAACCCAATATTATATCAATTATATCAGTGGATTTCGGTGATGCAACCCAGGTCTTATTTCCCATTCACTCTGCGCTTAATTTACAAACTGCCTTTATCTTAAACTGAATATTTTGAATAATATAGTAGTAGCACTATCACTATGACTGACGAACTTGGAATCCAGCGGTTATTTCCTCAATAGATTTTTAATTTGCATTACGATGTTTCGTCTTAAAAAATTAAAGAAGAGAGACCTCACGTAGATCACGTCAATCCGCATGGTAAAACTGTCCCCAACAGCACTTTTTATATTCGCACTCCATGTCAAATGGACCTACGCAAAACGTAAACATCTACAGATCTCACAATAGCATACACATGTTGGGATGACGATTAAGCAGCAAAAGAATAAATGAGCAAACAGAAGAAAATGAAAGAACTTCGCTATTAAAATTAAGAACGGGTGCACTAGTTGGTGAATGCATGGTAGGCCATATCAGTCTCAACTTATAAAGTTCAAGTAGCTTGGCAGTTTTCTATCGTTTTAATCGGCTTATCTTTGCTTTGGGGGCTTTTCCGCACTTCGCCACCTTTAGTACGTAAATGACAGATTGTGCAATTTCTTCTCTGAGATTTTTTACAGTTTGGTCACTTCCGATCGTACTCGTCCTAATTTGTTCATCGCTTTTGGTTTTCCAGACATATTTACGCTTCAGCGGTGGGTTTGCTAAGCGCATTTTATAGATTTGTTATACTAACCATTGTTGTAGGCAAAAAGGATCCGACAACCAAAACATCGAGGATAAGCAGATAAAAACAGTCGGAAACGACCAAACTACAGGTTCATCGCCCCCACAGATCTCAACGGAAAACCTAACAATTGTACTTATCTAACAATAATTTTTATTTAGAAATCGTGAGATGCGGTCTGGTGTGATGTAGGTTTCAGAAAAACATTTTCTTTATCGTACCAACGTTTCGATCTTTTCGATCTTTATTGAGATCATCTTCAGGGCCTGGGATTTACAAACATTGTTTACATATTACAATTACATTTAGGATGTGGAAAAGTGAATTTATACAATACAAGGGTAATGTGAAAGATGTGAACTCAACACTAACACCGTCCATTATTACTAATAATACTACATTAAGTCTATCGAATACAAACAAACCAGCATACATTTCCATACCATTTATCCAAGGCCTATCACATAAATTAAACACATTTCTCTTGTCCGATAACTTCAAAATAGCTTTCAAAAATTATAAAACAATTCAAACACTTTTTTCCAAAATTAAAGATCCCACACCAATAACAAATAAATCTGACGTAATCTACAAGATCAACTGTTTAAACTGTCCGGCAACTTACATCGGTCTTACATCCCAATATCTGGACAAGAGAGTAAAGCAACATATCTATGATTGCAAAAAACCCAAGCAAAATCCTACAGCACTCGCTACCCACCATTTTGAACACCAACACAATTTCGACTTCAAAAATCCAAAAATATTACATACAGAACAAAACAAACATAAACGTAATTTCTTAGAAATGGTTTATATCAACAGAGATAAACACAGCATCAATTACAGAACAGATACATGTAAACTCAGTCGCAGCTACGCCAATATCATTAATCAAATTCAATACAGATAACATACCTATATCATCACATTACATTCCACACATCAAATATTTTTCACATAGTCTAATTTCCCAACAATTTAGCTTTCCTTTTCCTATTTATCCCTTTCTATATAATCCTGAAAGGATAATCTGGCCGAACCATTACCAACACATTTTTTCCCTTCGTCGGCTCTTTTCACCTCAAAGAAGCCGACGCCTTATACAAAAATGTCTTTTCTATACCGACATCCTTCCCCACCCCTTCAAAATCCAACGTATATAAACACAAAATAGCAAAATCTCACTGGCACTCTCGACACGACACGCAAGAATGGCACAATTACACAGAAGACAAACACTTTGAGTGAGTAGAAATACTTTGATTGAATATATAAAAAATATATTTTGCATTGTATAAATTCACTTTTCCACATCCAAAATGTAATTGTTATATGTAAACAATGTTTGTAAATCCCAGGCCCTGAAGATGATCTCAATAAAGATCGAAACGTTGGCACGATAAAGAAAATGTTTTTCTGAAACCTACATCTCACGATTTCTAAATAAATATCGATTAACGGTGACTAATCACCACACATTTCTAACAATAATGTCAAATGCCTCTGTATCCCTTGATAGTACACGAAAGAAAGTCAGTACCTAGTGATCATTCTTGCTAAAAAGCAGGTAAGTATCTTCAACTGATCCGGGTCTTGTAATACGACATTGTCATTTGAATATCCGCTTCTAACCAAACTGTTAGTTTTCTTAGACTGATATGCTCCATGGTACGTTACAAAAACACCCTGCATTTAGGGATGGTTAGGGATTCCTTAGATAAGTTCTACTTTCATCATACACATGCCAACATATACCAACCTACTTTTTGAAGAAATAATAAGGAAGGTTGAAACATAAATAACTCAACTTAGCAGATGAGGTGATCGATTAAAATAAAATCCTGTATTAAATAATAAATATGATATCCTGTCTTTTTATTGTGATTAATTATAATCGAACATATAATAATAATTATGTTTGTTTGGTTATTTATGAACGTCCCACCGATAGGTATCAGGATCAGGTCTATAACTATTGTCACCCGAGTTAATTGGTGATGTACCTTCGTTCAGTGACGTTTCGTGAAAAAAATTACAACTAAATACCTACAATGTCAACCAGCGCAAACAAAAACACCAATAAAATGCGAAATCCCTGGGCAAGAAACAAACAAACATCAATTAAATTAATTAAATGGATAATCTCGCGATAAGGGTACACATATTACGTTATCAAGTCAAGGGAAAACCACTCGTTAATAAAATTGTTCCATGTGGAAAATTAAATAGAACATCCAAAAAGAAAAATCGCTGTCCTTGTCTAAAAAAAAATGTATTACATAATTAAAATAAAAATAGACGTGATAAATGTACACATTCATTGACAATTTTCTGACATTTTCGTATTTTATCAATTTGTCTTAGAGATATGATAAGGATAAAAAAGGCAAACGTTGGCAAATGTTATGATTATAATTTTTTATATCGATTACGCAAAAAATATTTAGAAAGTAATGCAATTTCATTTTTTCACATCAACAAATGAAGTTTAACCTTCATAAAATGATCAAGTGGTGGAAATTCGGAGATCTTGTACGTTTCCAAATATGTGAAATTACGGATTTTTTTTTAAACATTAAGTTAATCCCTCAGCTGAGGTCGAAGCCAGTGAAAGTGATAGAACACAAAGGGTATCGTCGTTTTGAATTTCCAGATTGGTTACGCAACTTTTCATCGCCCTGCACCAGCCCTCGTGTAAGATTATAACCAGGGGTTTCCTGTCGCAACGGTGATCCCAATTCCATTTAGAACCACCGGATGAATTGTCGACTTTTAACCAGCCTGACAAGGGATTTGAGCAAATACGCCGGCCGGCCGGACGGGATTCGGATATTGAGCACGCCCATAACAAAATTATGGAGTCACTACATTGCATAGTTTGCGTGCTGGGGAAGAGCCGTTTCCTCTTTCTGCGTAGTTGTCAACAATCACTTTCCACCTGTCCTCCAATTATGTTTTCTTAAAAGTGAATTTTTTTAGCGCGAGCGGAATAAAAGGGAACGATGATAAAAACTGTGAACAGATATTGGACATCTTGGTCCTTCTTCATCGTCAGTTCAGTGACTGCCTATTGCTGTTTTCCGACCAGCGAAAAGCCAAACATGTCTAATAGACCAAAACGAACTTCAAATATTTTCTTGTTCGTAAAGGTGAATAAATTTGAAATTTAATCACAGTAATAAGTCATCATTGATTGGTTGGCTTTCTGCCTAAAATTGTGACTTCCCCCTTGATGAAGTCCGTCTGCGAGTCTTCAGTAGGTAGTGAATACAGGGACTGGTCTGCGCGTTTTTTCTCTCGTGTTTGTCCTTTTTGTCCCTACTTCACGTTCACCACTAAAGGTGGTGAAAAGAAATTTTCGGTTTTTATTTGTAGCCTATACATAAGGTACTCTTTGTACAACTGTCTTCAGTCAGTCTTTCCTCCACTTTTTACACCAGCTCAAGGTGTTCTTGAATGTTGGAGATAGCTTGGATGGAATACGAGTTAAAGTACAAAATTGCGGTATCGTCCGCGTAGGTGGTGATGATCGTATAGGGGTGTGTAAGTAGGTCAGCAGCATAGATGATACAAAGGATGGGACCAAGAATGCTCCCTTGTGGACGCCGACTTGTATCGCCTTGTATTGTCTAATTTCCGAGAACGCGTTGCCGCCTCCCACTAGAGTAAACGTAGACCAACATAAAAATATTATACCGACGATTTTAAGTGCAAATCCATTCACTATTTGCATTAAATAATCATACAACCTTTACAAAATAATCTATAATGAATAATTAATCTGTATATATTGTTTAAGTAAATTCAAAAAACATTTAGTTCCAGCAAATTTTCTTTATTTACGGAAGACGCCTTTCACTCACCTTGTGAGCATCGTCAGCCTTGGTTAAAACAAAACAGGCTCACAAGGTGAGTGAAAGGCGTCATCCATAAATAAAGAAAATTTGCTGAAACTAAAAGCTTTTTAGAGGTTCAATCGCAAAGATAGGCATACTTTAAAAGAAATGTTGAATTAATCGTCCTTAGCTATCTCAAAACAAACTCAAAGGAAAAACATCCATAATAAAAGACTATTTTGTTATCTTGCTTAATGAAATTCCTTGGAAATTACCGCATATTAAATCTGTATAATGGCAAATTATCGAATACAACCAAGTAACAGGTTCTACATAATTGTTGGGTATTAATATTTAACTATTAAGTACAGGTAAGCATTACAATGGATTTTGTGAATTAAGACGATAGCAGGTATTAAGAACCTGAAATTTGGTCTGCCTCGATCATCCTGGTCCGCCAAACCTCGCTGATTTGGGCTATCAAGTTTTTGAACATAGCCTTAAGTGGCATGTCTGTGTGTTAGTACTTAGTCGACTTTCTAGAAATCCAACACGGAAGAACGTGAAATGCCGCGTCTGACAGACCAAGGCTCATTCATATGCTAGGCAAATCGGTTAAGACGAAGCAGAGACATCGGATCACGTCGTAGGTGCCTCTGAAGATTAACCGAGACAAGTACTGGCTGGAAAGGTAACAGCTCTCTAAGGAAAAACCAAGAAAAATAGTTTCGTCGGACACAGATATACATTTACTTTATTTCAGGAACGTTTTGGTATATTCGGTTGTAATTTCGGGTGAAAAGTGAAAGGAAGTGGAGTAAATTGGAGAAATGTCGAGACGAGTCTGAAAGACCCAAAAACACCCAGGATATGAAGATCGGAAATTGCCAAACTGTAGGTTTATCACTCCACAGTCCTAAACAAAAGCTCTCCATAAATGATAAAATTACCAATAAAATCACATGTTAATTTCCTGGAAAATATAGCTTTCATATTATGAACATGGACTACGACCCCAGATCTATTGTGGATAGCCCTTCTTCATGTCTATTCCATGGAATAACTCGTACACCAAGAATTTGTACACTAGAACTTGAGCGAAACAGATTCTATTTAAAGATTTTCAAGGATTTAAAAAGTGATTTTTTACAAAACAACAAAATTTGACCGATTGGAGCAGCACGTTAGAATCTCTCCCCTTCGAGTATGCAGAAATTTTCAGAACAATCATTACTATCAAAATATTAATTTGTAAGACTTTGCTGTTATGACCGTAAATAATTTTTATTTTGATGTCTCCTATAGTTTTTGATTTAAAAAAATTATATTGAATTCAACAAAAATGTATTTTCTGTGTGAACAGTTGAAAAGTTCGATTTTAACCTTTTAAAATCCAATTTCTGTACTAATTTTAGCGTTGAAATATGTGCTTAAGTCAACTTTCTGGGTGATATTGAAGTATGTATAACTTTTTGACTCTAGAATCTCAATTTGTTGACTTTTACTCCGCTTTATAGCTATTCAAACTTTTGCAATGGATTTTGCGTACGTAAAAGAAAATTATATGCTTAAATTTGGTCCCCCATTGCTCAGAAGGGTATCGACCAACCGTTGTGCAAGTAATTTTATCGATCGGTCCAGATCCATCACCAGCTTATTCAAGAAAACTCTCATCCAGCTTCTCCCAATATGACTTGGCGTGCGATATTAAATGACATTGTGGACAATCATTAGCAACAATATAATTACATATATTTTTTTATTTGAATTTAAAAATAAATTTTTGGTTACTGAAAACGGTTAGTCTTCCATTAAGCGAAATAATTCAAAAGTACACAATCGATCATTGTAAAATGTTAATTTTTTTAAAAAGACTTCCCAATTAACGATGAACACCGACAGCTTTTCAAACTGTAACGAAGACCGTTAGAATCTAGTTCTCAATGGAAGGTCTTGGAAAGTGGCCGTTCTCTTTCAAGGCGAAATACACGTTATTAAATGTCCGAGGGATATTAATTCGTAACGAGAAAAACCTCATCCAGCATTTATACCTTGGAACTTAAACCAAATTTAATCTAAATTCGCAGGTAGAGCTTGGAATTAATGACATATGTCGTGCACGAGGGATGGCAGAAAGGAATCTTCCAGCAATCTTGCTAGATCGGTAAAAAGTTAAATTAGTGGTTTTATTGAGGTCTTACTGAATACAAAAATGACATATAAACACCAATGCGATGTTTTAATTACGAACTGCTGTTTACACTATTTATCCCAAGCACCCACTAAATCGAGACACGAATTAACCAATAGTATACAAGCGTTATTCCCAGTTGACAACTTTTTGGACTGGGTTCAAAAATTTGAACTCAAATTGGTAAAATGGACCAAGAGGGACTGAAAGGCCACGACAAACCTATTAAGCCGCTATGCTTTGGCCAACAACCAACCTCTGACATACGCAGTACAAATTATAAGTAACTGTTAATATGTTTTAAGTTTTTTTACACATGTAATTATAATTCTCGGAGAGATTTGAAAACCCTCCTGCCTTGCGATCTGACCTAATCTACATTGTGGGGCTTGACCCAACTTTATCCCCATGGAAAATGCACTCACCTTGAAGAATTTAAGGTTGAAGGTGCCAAATAGAGCATTTCTTTTCATCGCTTTCCAAATGATCAGTCGTTAGGTTCCAATGCAGACCATACAGAGAAAAATTTGAACAATGCTTCTTTCTTTATAGAATAATTTTTTACTACATAAATTAAATACTATTTTTATTAAGGATTTTTGTTTTATGACATTTTTTAATCTTTACAAAAAAGAACCCACCAAACCGGATCAGAAACTGCACTAAATGGAGGCAGTTTGGCTTGTACATTAATTCAAAATAACATTATAAAAGCTGAAATAACCAGTTACCAATTAGTGATTAATTCACCGTTTTTAAAGTTAACTACTGCTTTTTTTGCCAATTTAAGACTCTTTATTCACTAACAAGGGTATCTTCTACATAACTCTGAGACACATGGACTTAATCCAAGGTAAGGACCATGCCACTGAACTATTAATGTGCATAGATGCTGCTCTCAAGATTGCCAGCCTTGGTTAAGTATGTTCCATGGAACGAACTGGTTTGGGAGTAACAAACGCGTCTGGAGTGAGAAAAAATAGAATTATACTGTTGTGTGGGTGCCAGGAAATTAATTGTCTAGCCTAATAAACTTGATGAAACAGATAGAAGTAAGATGATAACAGATGTGAACAAATTCATTTTAATCCTACCTCAACAAGGGGAAACTCATTCAGATACATGTTCAATCTGCCAGGAAGAAATGGATGTCAAAACAGTTTTATGTGCTTGTTAAGCCTATTCCAAGCTGTTAACTATGAAGGTACATCCACTCTCAAGAGAGCAAGATCGAGTTAAGTATATTCATGGAACTTTTGCTACAAGCTGGAAATACCAAAAACATATGAAAAGGATGGGAAAAACAGCCTGATTTACACATTGTTAGTAAGTGTGCCAGTTGATCTTGCTAGCCACTGGCCAGTAGCGACTGGAGGTGTAAACACCTTGTTGCCAATGCTGGAAATGCCAGTGTGCCAGTCACTAACATCACCAGTTAATGTGTGATTTACAGGTTCAGCCTTGTTGAAGTTTGATGATTGCCTCATTTAACAAAAAAACCGACCGTTTTATTCTGTAAATTACAGAATTGTTTTATTGTTGTTGCTTATGATATACGAAAAGCTGATAGTATCGAGAAATTGGTTCCAGATGGTAGAAAAGACAGAATAGTTTATAATTTTAGTTTTGCAGGCAGTACATTACGCATCACAGTATCTTGTGGACTTATTAAAGCACAGTAACTTTTTCTAGTAAAAGGTAAAAGTTTTATAACTGGTTTAAATTCTGAGGATCTGTTGAATGAAGCTCTCTTAAATATTTTCTGATGCTCCCACCTCTTTACTGTGCATTCAACCTAGTACCCACATCCTCTTCTCTCGCAGTAATTCCTGTAAAAGCTCCTCACACACAACCAAAGAAACGAAATGTATAGATTTTTGAAGCACTTGTCTATGGGCATAGAACATTTTTGTGATAAAAAGCAAACGCAAAAAAGCAACAAGAGAAGAGGACAGATGTCAACGTTTTGTCTATTACATTAACAATGTAAAGAAATACTACCAGTTAATCGCCAGTAGCTCGACACTAGTAAAAAGTGTCAATTCGCATGCTAGTTACTAGCACCGTGTAAACAGCTATTGCCCGCCCCTGACGATGCCAGTAAGTACCTCAACATGACGTTTCAACAGCTGCAACCTGTAAATCAGGCCTTTAGGCTACTGTAATGTGGATGCCAGGAAACGAACCAGTCTTATAAACTTAATAAAGAAGGTAGATCACAAGTAAGATGATAGTGGAACTGAGATCATTGTAATACCATTTCAAAAGCATGGATAAAGCATTCAGACACTTGTTGAATCTGCCAGGAAGAAGCGAAGGTCAACACAGTTTTTATGTCTGTTAAGCCTAGTCTACGCGATTTAATTATGAAAGTACATAGATAACTTAGAGAGCAAATTTATGGGAGCGTTCGACAAGTTGGTTTGGGATCAAACACATATGAAAAGCTTGGAAAATACACTATTAGGCTACTGTAATGTGGGCGACAGGAAATGAACCAGCCCTATAAACTTATAAAAAAGATAGAGCACAAGTGAAATGATAGTGGAAGTGACGAATAGAAATACATAACCTCACTCTGAACTGAAACAACCTATGACTAATAGTCTAAAACGGTAGCACGAAATGTGTGGTGTTTAGTAACCGTTGGTCAATGATTATTCGGAGATCGTGAGATGCGGTCTGGTCTGACGTAGGTTTTAGAAAACCATTTTCTTTGTCGTGCCAACGTTTCGATCTTTATTGAGATCATCTTCAGGGCTCAGTGTTTGTTTTCTGCGTAATTGTATCATTCTTCATAGGTAGCAGGAAAGTTTATCTCACACCCAGAATACAGGTCTTAAAGAAAAGTCGTACGGATCTTCACTGGCCATTGTACATAGTAATACACTATCTCATAAAACATGAAAAAGTTCATTCAAAAGTCTAGTTCGGTTTAAAGAAGAAATTCAGCGAAATGGTATCTAGGAAAAGTAGACTCGACTACCTTTCCAAGGTGTTTTTGGTATTTTCATTATTTTGACATCTTCATTGGTGAGAGTTTGTGTAATTTATAAAACTGACAAGAAACCGACCGATGTGCCAAAACGAGTCTGAAAGACGCCAAAACAACAAAGACGGGAGGCTACTAAACTGCAGGTTCATCACCACGCAGCCACAACAGACACACAATATAACTAATAATATAATAATAATAATATACGTATTAGGTACATATATAAATTAGGTAATAACTATACCTATTAGGTATATATATAAATCAGGTATAGTCATTAGAGAGGAGAAAAAAACTTTAAATCCCAGAAGAATGAATTCCTGGGAAGTGAACTGGTTTAAGGTCAATCCGCAAATCGCAACAAATAGCCATACTGACCAGGAACGCATTGAAATCTTATTGGATCCTTGGATAATTGATTTTAAAAATAATAAAAATCTATTTTTCCAAAACGATTTGAATCTTCAAAAAATGATTTTTTTTTTATATTATAAATAACTCGTTGGTTTAGTTTTTTTAAAGCGTGTATGACTGTTGGAAGGCGACCACGTGGTTTTCAACCTTCATCGCTATCTTCAAATACAACCCACTTAAAACCAATATCAACATCAATTTGCAATTTTGATTTATTAAATTTTCCTTGTACAACCTTCGACAAGTCTTGGAGCGATTTTTATCAGTTTTCCAGACATGAGAAACACTGTAACACTAAAGAATGTTAATATATATTGTACATAAATTATCTGACTGCATAGACAATGATTATATTAAGTTATTGAAACATTTTCTGTTATAACAGAGGGAGATGTAAAAAATGGAGATAATTGAACTATTGCGCAATGGTTTTACAACTGCGTACCCCCGAAAAAAATGGATTTTTTTAAACTTTTTTTTAACCAAATTAATTTCAAACAACCATGAGTTATAGTCCATTCAATTTAAATTGGCACACGAGTATATTATGAAAATAGAACCGATGCAATGTAAAAGTCGACAACGTGGTATGAACGTTTTTGTACCGAACAAGTTTTTTCAACACGTTTTAGCAAAATATGAGTGAAACAAATGAAAAACAAGAAAATACGTCGCATATCACAGCAATAAACACGGACCGGCGGGTAAGGTTATTCAGTTTTTCCGGCTGATTTTTCAAACATATAAATAACCGTCGACATCGCAAAATAAGGTTCTTCAAAAGTGGAAAACGTCGAAAATTGATTTACCGCTCAGAGAAAGGCAATCCTGTCGAAAAGAGAATGTGGTCAATAAAAAACATGCATGGCGGAGACTCCACCCGGACGTAAACAAAGTTCGGCGAAACGATTTTTCAATATAAATAAAATGAAATTAACAATCGACACCTTCTCTAATGGTGGAGCTAGATTTTATTCGTCAGAAGATAATCCAACCCTTATCTGTCTTGAAAAAATTGAATACATAATAATAATAAAAAGGCGAATTCTAATTGCGCATCGGCCATAATCGAAAGTGTAATGTGAAAATAAACTCACTGTAAATTCTGTCCCGTCCGTGGACTGCTTGGTATGAGAGTTGGAATGGATAAAAGCCGATTTATCAACGGTGACCCTGGGTCGCCGTTAAAACTTAATTCCGGTGAAATATGAAAAAGGCCACGTGAGACGAACTCGTACTGGGGTTTGTTTGACGGCAAGGGCCGAATGGATCGATGGGAAAATGGCGCCCGCCTCGTCCAATAGCGGCCCTTCGTCAAGGGTCCGAGTTGGCCGCCTTGTAACTTGCTCCGTGTCAAATCCGCCAAATTTCAAATATTATTTGCAAAAACTAATTATAATACAATTATTTAAAACTTACTTTTTACCTTTTCTTCAGTCAATTTAATTAAATATTTTTATTAAATTATTATAATTAAATATTATATTTTTTTAAATATTGATCACAGCAATTGCATTTGATTTGTTTATATATTTCTGTTGTTTTCTTTAAATTCGTTTCATACCTTGCACTTTCCTGTATGTTTTTTATATATCTCTGTTGTTTAATTAAATTTTTATCATCCCTTTTCACTTTTTTTAATATTATTTTTATTTATTGACAGAAAGAAATACTTTATTTGTCAGGAGTCGGCAAAAAGTATATAGTTTTACTACAAACATTTTAAAATTGGCAGTAAAGTTAAAATTTAAAAGGAACACTTATTATATTTATTGAATACAATAGATAAATATTGGTGATAGTTGAGCAACATAACATAAAAGCATATATAAACATAAGAATTCTCGCACTGAGTTTATGTAAAAAATATTTAGCATTGATTATATGTATAATTCTAGATAGAGGGAGATAGAAAAAATATTTTAAAAAATTAAGAAAAAAATTTAATTTAATTGTTTAATTAAATTCTTATGATCTCTTCTCACTTGTTTTATATTTGTTTATATATTTCTCTTGTTTAATTAAATTTTTATAATTCCTTTTCACTTTGTTTATATTATTCATATGTTTCTGTTGTTTAATTAAATTGTTATCTTTTCCTGTCACTTCCTTTATATTTGTTTATATATTTCTGTTGTTTAATTAAATTTTTGCCATTCTTTCTCATTTCTTTTACATTTGTTTATATAATTCTCTTGTTTGATTGTTTAATTAAATTTTTATCATTCCTTCGCACTTATTTTATATTTGTTTATATATTTCTCTTCTTTAATTAACTTTTTATCATTCCTTCTCACTTCTTTTACATTTGATTATATATTTCTGCTCTTTAATTAATTTTTTGTCATTCCTTTTCATTTCCTTTGTTTGTTTATATATTTTTGTTGTTTAATTAGATTTTATTATTCCCTCTCACTTCGTTTATATTTAGTAATATATTTATATTGTTTAATTAAATCATATATGTTTAGCTGTCATAATTGATCATATTAATTATTACAATTAATTAATCTTTTTATCTAAGGACTTGGTTGAGATCAAAAAATTAGTGTCACAAGCGGGATTCAAACCCACGACCTTCAGCTAGACGGTTTAATTAAATTTTTATCATTCTTTCTTTTACATTTGTTTCTTTGATGAGTTCATTTGTTGTTGTTGTTGTCTTGTTTGATACTTTAATTAAATTTTTATCATTCCTTCGCTCTTCTTTTATATTTGTTTATTATTTCTCTTCTTTAATTATTTTTTTATCATTTATTTTCACTTCTTTTACATATGTTTACCCCTAACCATCCCTAAATTGCCCCCAATGCTGCCCGGCTGTCCAAGCAGATGGCTCTTCTTCTGTTAACCACCTGCACTAGTATAAAAGTTGAACAGATAAAAAAAAATTTTTGGGAAAAGATTTTCAGTTACACTGCGTATTTTTTTTTTGGGGGGGGGTTCAACCCTCACCACTGCTTTTGGGAAGGAATGCACAAAGACACTTATTGTTGAAATTGTATTTAAAATCCAATTTTTCCATTATTATTTTAAAAATAAATAAAAAGTTTGTTACTTTAATCATTGTTGAATGGTTACAAAAAATAAATATTTAAACATAAACAGTATTAAGTATCATGAAAAGTAAGCGCAGTACCAATGCAGAAAGAGTTTTAAATTACAGTTTGAATGATTGGGACCACAAATCACACCACAAGCCTCATTATAACAAAAAATGATATATCAAATTGACTCTTTAGTTAATTTAAATTTATGATATCAAAGTTTACATAATCTAAAATACCCTTACATATATTCTTCAAGTATAAGTATATATATTTTCTTGGGCTTTTGAAAAATAATATTTAGATTTTAGTTGTAAAGTTGTATGTTACTGGGTCTTATTGCTTTTATTTTTATTATTAATTTACATAGAATATCTAAATGAAGCGACTGTTATGATTGGTTCTAACACTATTTCCGCATTGATATATTTTTTTAAATATCATTGCACTATCACAAGAAGCATTGGTGAAATAGTTTACATCGAGTGTTTAATGTGAATCATAATTACTTTCTGCGGGTGCTGTTGATAAATTTCAATAGATAATTACCATTAGTTTATGGTATCCATCAATTGTTATGTGAATTAAAATTGAAATAAATATATTTTCAAAATATAACAGTAACAATTATCACATCACACAATTTTCATAATCCCTAATTTATGATCTGTCCACTTTATTATGACACTTGTTTGTAAATATTTACATAGCCATGGTTTTGCCGCCTGGTTGGTTGAATCCTCAACTCTTGACGGCTTTTCTTTAAAGTTTTCTTCTAAAAATAACTATTAGATTGAATACAAGCAGAACTCAGACCTAATTTTCCTTCATAAGAAGTTCTTCGACCTCCCCCATTTCTGTAATAGTTTCCTCGTCCATTGTGTAGCTAACGACATATTTCAGTTTTATGGGTTCCTATCGGGAAAATAAAAATTAAAAAATATTTATAGATTGAGGTGGGGGGGGGGGATAAGCAATGAAAAAATTACCTTGGTTGGTGATGCGATAAGCATGAGTTGTGTGATTGCAGATGGTGGTAGAAACGGTTTATATGCCGGTAGGGTAGTGCTTGAAGGTGGCAGTAGCCTCAGTCGGCAGCACTAAAACATAAAATAATAATAATAAAGTTTTAAAAATTATAACTAAAATAATACAGAAACATAAAATCAAATTTTGGCTGAAATAGTCTACACAATAGTTTTTTTGGTGTTTGATCAGCCTTCTCAGTTTAAATATACTTTCCTAAAGATAAATTGGGGATGAGGCCAGGAAGACAGAAACAACATTTATTTTCTTGTCGAGCTTTCGGCAGAATATATCGTCTTCATCAGGACTTCGAAAAAAATCGTTATATTATATGAACAGGTACATGTGTGTAGATAACGGATAGCCGGTCCTGATGAAGGCGATATATTCTGCCGAAAGCTCGACAAGAAAATAAATGTTGTTTCTGTCTTCCTGGCCTCATCCCCAATCTACCTTTAGGAAAGTATATCTACACAATAGTCTGTAATTTTTATGGAATTTAAACACTTAAGGTCTTCCTCAGGCAAGTTGATTCAATGTTCAACCATGGAGGAAGGAGGAATCAACCACCTGAACCCCTTCACACACAGACAACTCATTCGTCCAGGCAAGTGGCTAAAGGCACAAGTGCCTCTCACATTTTCACCCACACTGGTTGATTCATTTAAAATATACAACTCAGCATTCATCCTTCACACTATATCTATGTTTGAAATTCCACCAATTTCAAAAGCAACAAATTTCATTTACTTTTTTGCTAATATTAAAATTGCATCACAACTAATGTAAAAATGAGCTGTAAATTTCCAACCTTTTAGTGGCATTCCTATTTTATCATCTCTATCAAAATTGAACAGTTAAATAAAATATATCTCAATACCTTTGGTACCACTGGTTGAAATAAGAAGTTTTCTAAAGGACTTTCATTTTTGCTACTTGTTGTAACCACAAAAACTGAAACATCTGCTCTTGGACAATCTTTTGCTAGATATAGTGCCACGCTGATTCCATTTTTTTGATCCAACACTTGGAATGGTGGCACACTACCTTTTAAGAGAACAAAACATTATTAACAACTATATTTAAAAAAAAATAAGTTAAGAAAAAGAACATACTGTGTTTAATAGATTCTAAAGTTATTTTAAGATCTCCTAATGGCTGTAAAACAACTCCATTTTCTTCTTTTGTCTTTCCTTTAATAATCTCACTTTCTGTCTGGGCTTTTGTTTCAACTTTTACGGGTTCACTAGGATTAATGTGATTATCACCAAGAATAAGCATCATATCGTCTGCCAGATATGAGTTCAACGGGCTCTGGCCGTTGCGCTCACCATTTTCCTTCACCTCTTCATCCAACGGTCTATAAAATAACCACCTGTGAATATATATGAAAATAAAAAAAAGGCAATAAACGTACTTTTTCATGTTAGCTAAGCTTTGCTTAAGCAATGCCTCGCTTAAAACGTCCAGCTCTTCGAAACCTTTTGATTTCACCGACTCTTTCGGTGGTAGTATGTCATTTACTAAAAATTAAATTTCCTTTTAATTTGAGTCATTAGATAATTATTTTATTTTGTCTACCTTGAGCATTATTTGGTTGTATTGCACTTTGTACATACATTAAACTGTCATTCATCGATGGCATAAAATTTGTGACAGTACCTAAAACCAACAATTTCACATTATTATATAACATCTATTTTATATATAAGGTGAGTTAATTTCTGTTTGTCCTTTTTTTTAAAAAAATTATTTAATTATTGTATATTGGGGATATTTTAGGAAAAACCATGAGACACGTAAACTTTTATTTTTCTCTAGTTTCTCATGAGCACTATTTTCTATTCTCTAATTTCACTATTTCAAATGGCAACATACTCATTAATGTACAGTTTTTAAAGGTTTGTTATGCTGAATCCAACAATTCCAGTGGTTTTTAATTACAATTTTTTTATGGGCTTGTATCATTGTATTTTTGGGTAAATGGGTGGATGAATGGAGCGATTGTGGGAATGAAACCCATGACCACAGGATCTATAAACTCGAGAGTCTGACTCGCTGACCAATCCTTAAACCATGATTTTTATGCTGACTGACTTATTGTCTACATTACAGGAAAAAGTAGATCTGATTCTGATGTTGGGAAAAGTGGACCAAAATTTGCACAAGACTTAATCGTACTGTAATGAGCCACTCTAGAGCATTCTGTTGGTCAATGTTATTTGAAGAAATGTGTGGTGGTTAGTGACCGTTAATCGGTAATTATTCAGAAATGCGGTCTATTAAATACAGTCATACCACAACTTCCTTTCACATTACCCTTCCTCACTAAAATACTAGATGATATTTATTCTCAAACACGACACGCAAGGATGGCACAATTACACAGAAGACAAACACTTTGAGCCCTGAAGATGATCTCAATAAAAGATCGAAACGTTGGCACGATGAAGAAAATGTTTTTCTGAAACCTACATCACACCCGACCTCATCTCACGATATCTGAATAATTATCGATTAACGGTCATTAGCCTCTACACACCTCTACACACTAGATGATGTATTGACAGCAGTTCCCACAGATCAAATTCAAACTACATTAGATACATTTAATATGTATATGTATCACCCACGCCTACAATTTACACATGAAATCGAAAACAACAAAACAAATCCATTTTTTGATACACTCATCACAACCAGATGGCACATTAATCACAGATTGGTATCAAAAACCAAGAAACACAGATCGCTTCCTCAACTTTACATCTCACCATCCTCTTCATACAATAATAAACACGGCTAAAGGGTTACTTCACAGAATGATTACCCTGAGCCATGAATCATTTCACCACAAGAACATAAAGATATACAAACAGACCTCCATAACAATCTCTACACTAAGCACATAATCATCAACTACAACTCAACACTAACACCATCCACTATTACTAATAATACTACATTAAGTCTATCAAATACAAACAAACCAGCATAAATTTCCATGCTATTTATTCACGGCCTATAACATAAATTAAACACATTTCTCTCGTCCGATAACTTCAAAATAGCTTTCAAAAATTGTAAAACAATTCAAACACTTTTTTCCAAAATTAAAGATCCCTCACCAATAACAAACAAATCTGACATAATCTACAAAATCAACTGTTTAAACTGTCTGGCAACTTACAACCCAATATTTGGACAAGGGAGTAAAGCAACATATCTATGATTGCAAAAACCCAAGCAAAATCCTACAGCACTCGCTACCCACCATTTTGAATACCAACATAATTTCGACTTCAAAAATCCAAAAATATTACACACAGAACAAAACAAACATAAATGTAATTTCTTAGAAATGGTTTATATCAACAGAGATAAACACAGCATTAATTACAGAACAAAACAAACCTAAACGTAATTTCTTAGAAATGGTTTATATCAACAGAGATAAACACAGCATCAATTGCAGAACGGATACATATAAACTCAGTCGCAGCTACGCCAATATCATTAATCAAACTCAATATAGATAACATACATATATCATCACATTCCACACATCAAATATTTTTCACATAGTCTAATTTTTCAACAATTTAGTTTTCCTTTTCCTATTTATCCCTTTCTATATAATCCTGAAAGGATAATCTGACCGAACCATTACCAACACATTTTTTTCCCTTTGTCGGCTCTTTTCACCTCTAAGAAGCCAACGCCTTATACAAAAATGTCTTTTCAATACCGACATCCTTCCCCACCCCTTCAAAATCCAACGTATTTAAACATAAAACAGCAATATCTCATTGGCACTCTCAACACGACATGCAAGAATGGCACAATTACACAGAAGACAAACTTTGAGCGAGTAGAAATACTTTGATTGAATATAAAAAATTGTATAAATTCTCTTTTTTCACATCCTACATGTGTTTGTTAAATGTAAACAATGTTTGTAAATCCCAGGCCCTGAAGATGATCTCAATAAAGATCGAAACGTTGCCATGATAAAGAAAATGTTTTTCTGAAACTTGCATCACACCAGACCGCATCTCATGATTTCTGAATAGTTATTTGAAGAAATCGTTGACAAAATTTTCTTTACCATTTTGTATTATGAGCAATTAATCATCTATCAATTAAAATGATAAATAGATAAATTGGTTCTTGGTTGACAAATTTGGACAAGACTTCATTTTTCCGAAAACCAATGTTCGGAAATAATTTTTTACGAATAATTTGAAAATGGCTGCTCCAATTTAAAAACAGTCTACGCCATTGAATTAAAAAATTGAACTCACACATTGGCTGATTGTTCAAAAGTGGGGCAGGTTTTTCTACGATCTCACTAAACACATCACGTAACGCATCTAGACTGATAGATGGCTGACTCGTCTGGCATGCAGGCGCAGGTGAACTTAAACCTAAAGCAACAAATACACATAAATAATTGCTACACAAAACTGTGCAAAAAAAAAAAAAAACATACAAAGGCTGGCAAAATTGTCAACAGGGACAGTAGAAATCGCTTCCTGTGTTGGGCTTGGAGTCAGGTCAAGAAGTGAAGGAATATTCTCTTGCTTTTTAGCAGGTGTTTGAACCTTCCTGCTTGGGCCTTGATCCACGATTAATGAGTTGTACTTGACAAAAACCTCATCGAGTTCATCATTTACAGTCAACACCTCAGCTGAAAGTTTTAATTAATTTATAGAGTTAAAAGCTAATAAATTGGATAACTTACTGCAAAAAGCAGGGTCAGTTGTAGTAGTTGCGAGTTTAAAGAGTCCAATTTTTAAATTTTGACATGAAGTGTAGAGCTCCTTAATCAGCTCCAGTTCTTGCTCACTGCTCACCCCTACTTGGTAACTGTCTAACATTTCATTCAACAGGTTGCAGTTATTGCCTACTTTCTCAAGTTCCAGTTTATCCCTCCATTTCTCCTCAACTCTCCTCTCCTCCTAATAAAATTACTTAAATCAATCAGAAACCAATTTTTTAATTGTTATTAATAATAATACCTCTTTGACCATTGATTTTATAAGCTTGTTTGCAGCCTGTAAGTCTTGAGGATTTTTACTTTGAAGTAATTTCTGTAAGAGTTGTTGTGACTGCTTATCCTGCAAAATGGAAGCTTGTTGCCTAGGTGTACTCACTTCTTTAAGCACCTGACAAGGCGGCGGTTCCTCCTGAAAGTTCACCATTATAAAAAAATATTCTGTAATTTACGATAACAAAATAAATATATTATCTGATTTATAAACGAACCTGGATAACGCCTTGTTTCTTAAGCATGTCATAAGCTTCTTTGATCTTACTTTCCTTTGGGTACTGGATCGTCCAAGTGTACATAAGCTCAAGAACTCTCCGTCTCACGGGTTCTGGTGTATGAGCACCAAGATATTTCGGAGAAACTAGTTTTATAAGTTCGTTCAAAAAACGGAATTTGCCTATCTCAGCATGAAATGCGCTACCACAGCGTTTCATGCAATTTTCCAATAACTGTAATTACAAATTAACATAATGTTTTTTTTCTGAACTACTAAAATTACCACTATTACTACGTACTATTTTACTATTTTTACATAAAATAGTACTACTTAACTATGTTACTATTTTAAACATAAAACATTAAAAAAGTGGTTGTTAACAACAAAAGGTAGGTTAGATGTATGTCAGAAAAACACATTTTTTATTTAATTGCCGATGAATGAACCTTTATTCGGGCCATTGACAAGGCTGAGAATTGCCAAAAATCATACAAGAAAAATATAGATGAAAATGTTAACATAATGATGAATTTTAATTTAATAAAAATATTACATTCAGGCCTTGAGAGAAATTGACGTGAAAAGACTAAACAGAGATGGGCTGAATAAGAGCACTAAAATGAAGGCAGTTCAGCTGAGAAGAGTTGAATAAAGTTACATGTACTGAGATGAAGACAGTTGAATTGAGAAGACTGGGACGAAGAGAGTTGAGTTGAGAAGAGTGAGATGAAGACGTTGAACTGAAAAGACTGAGGTGAAGCCAGTTGAGTTGAGAAGTTGTGAAAAAGGCAGTTGACCAGAGGAAAGTTGAGCTGATGAAAATTAAGCTATGATAACAGAAGATAGTTAAGAATATTGTAAAAATGGCTTGACCAGAGGAGAGTCGAGCTGATGGAAAGCTATGAGGACTGAGATGAAGACAGTAGATTTGAGATGACTTAGATGAGGACCATTGAACTGAGAAGAGGCAGTTGACCAGAGGCAAGTTTAGCTAAGTGTACTGAGTTAAAGACAGTTGAACTGAGAAGACTGATTAAACGTTTTTTGGCGGAAGTGGAGTTCCACCAAAAAACAATTGAGCTGACAGTACTGTGATGAAGAGAGTGAGTTGAGCTGTTGAGTCAAGAAGATGTTGAAAAAAAGCTTGACTAGAGGAGAGTTGAGCTGATGATAATTAAGATAAAAGATGAGTGAGAGTGAGAGAGAGAGAGAGAGGGGGGGAAGNGAGTGAGAGAGAGAGAGAGAGAGAGAGAGAGAGAGAGAGAGAGAGAGAGAGATCCCTAATGAATTTGGTTGCTCATGTTTTGGGCTTGTACAGAAAAAGCCTGATCCGGTTCCTTCGTTTTGGAGCCATCTGCATACCATATCATTGTATCTGATGCTCTCCTGTGTTCTTCCTCTCCTTATAGTCCGTTGTGACTTTGTAGGAAGTCGTAAAGAATGTTTTTGGGATCAGTCAGTCCCCATTTCTAATAATGGTGTCTGATTTTGTTGATTATGGTTGTATGCCCGAATTGTTTAGTTCCTTTCCAATTTAATTGTTTCTGGAGCCTAAATGAGCTTTTCCTAGCCTCTCCTTGTATAAATATTTCCAGTGGAGGTAGGTTTAGCAGAGTTTCTAATGCATTTGTAGGGGTTGTTCTCATTGCCCCTGTGATACATAGGTTTGATAGTTTTTGTATGGTGCCTAATGTTTCGATAACTACATTTTGTTGAGCTTTGTTCCACCAGATTAGTGATCCATAGGCTATTCTTATTATTGCCGAGTATAGCCAATGGCCATTTTCAGTTTTAATCCCCAAGATTTGCCTTGGGTTCTTCTTGTTGTCATTAGCGATATTTTACTTTTTGCTATTGTATGTTGCAGGTGAGGGTTCCCCAACAATTATAAGTGAAAGGTGGTTTCTCACTATTAAAACGACTTATTGAACTGGTCACTAAACAACACTTAAAACATTACAATTAAATTATCACAACAAGAAGTTTTGATGAAGGAATGTTTGTTCAGCATACAGAATAAACATCTCATTGCTTATCACAGTTTAAAAAATAGTAATTATCATTAACAGTTTAAGAGGAAATATCAAGAAGTTCTAACTTTAGAAACAACTAGGTAACATAAGCAATAAGCAAGACTATTGAGGTTGGTAAGCAGTAACTTAATTTTCTGATCTGTAACTGGAGGCTTACCAGCAACGCTTGCAAGGCCTCCCATTCTTGAAGTGAATGAACTTTGGCCGTTATGAACTTGGCTGCTACCTGGATGCACTCTGGCTCCTTGTTTATTAGGCCGCAGAAAGCGTCAATTGCAGCAGTGTCAGGGCCTTGGTTTCCAGCGTTAGTGGCCCTTTCTAAAAATCAATACATTATGATTTCAACAAAAAACAAATTTTATAATTAATTATAATTTAACCATTCAATTTGAATTAGTTTAACAGTACAATATTATTTCCACTGAAAATATTGAATTTAAAATGAAAGAACATTAAAAAAATTAAATCATCCTTTTCTGCAATAAATCTGTTTTATGATTCATCACCCTACTAAATACAAAGTGATCGATTGAATTTTAATTTTGGAAGAAGTCTTATTTTCATATGCTCTTTAATACTATTTGTACTTTTATCACATCTATAATTTTTATAAATTGTTATATACAACATTTCAATTGAATGAACAATCATTAAATCAAAAAGTCAGCTAAATACATATTCATGAATAATCTGGATCTTATGGAGATCCAATAATCTGGAAATCCAAATTATTCATGAGTAAGAAAGTGGTCAATACATTTAACACCTTAAATAAATACATATTAGCAATTAAATAATAAGGGTCCAGAATCGTTGGGTCTAAATGCCACTAATATGAAATGATAATGAAGAAAAATGTGACATCACGATCCCACAGCAATGGGAATGGTTCTCTCAGCATTTGGCACTCCTCCCTCAAGATTAATTCAAAATGGGGGTAAGCAAAAAAAGATGAAAAGTCAATTAAGTTAAGAGAGTCTAGAAGCAAGAACAAAAAAGGACTGTCAAGTCTAAGAGAAAGAAAAGAGAAGCAACTTGAAAGTAGTTTAGGTGATAAATAGATGAATACTAATATAAGGAAAATTGAGCTAAGAAGGCTGAGGTGAAGACAGTTGGATGAAAAGACTGACAAAGGCAATTGACCAGAGGTTAGTTGAGCTGTTGACAATAAGCTAAGTGGACTGAGATGAAGACAGCAGGGTTGGAAAACTGAGTTGAAGACAGCTGAGCTGAGATGGCAGATAAAGGCAGCTTAATAAAATAGAATTGAGCTGATGACAATTGAGCTGAGATGACAGTTAGACTGAGATGAAAACAGTTATGCTGAGAAGGCAATGAAAAAGCAGTTGACCATAGGAAAGTACAGCTGAAGACAATTAAGCTAAATGGACTGAGAAAAAGACGGATGAGTTAGGAACAGTGAGATGAAGATAGTTGAGCTGAAAACATTGACAAAGGTAGCTGAACAGAGGTGAATTGAACTGAAGACAATTAAGCTAAGTGGACTGAGATGAAGACAAATGAGTTGGGAAGGCTGAGATGAAGATAGTTAAGCTGAAAAGAATTACGAAGGCAGTTTACTAAAATAGAATTGAGCTGATGACAATTGAGCTGAGAAGACTGAGATGAAAACAGTTATGCTGAGAAGACAATGAAAAAGCAGTTGACCATAGGAAAGTAGAGCTGAAGACAAGCTAAATGGACTGAGAAAAAGACGGATGAGTTGGGAACAGTGAGATGAAGATAGTTGAGCTGAAAACATTGACAAAGGTAGCTGACCAGAGGTGAGTTGAACTGAAGACAATTAAGCTAAGTGGACTGAGATGAAGACAAATGAGTTGGGAAGGCTGAAATGACAGAAATGAAGACAGATAGTTAAGATAGAGCTGATGACAACTGAGCTTGGAAGACTGAAATGAAGACAGTTAAGCTGTCTTCAGTTAAGAAGACAATAAAAAAAAAAACAGTTGACCAGAGGAAAGCAGAGATGAAGACAATTAAGCTAAGTGGACTGAAATGAAGACAGTTCAGTTGAAAAGACCGAAAGGAAAACAATTAAGCTGAGATAGTAAGAAAATAAATAAACAACTAAACAAAGCTTTTATCTTTAATTTCTTGGTAAGCAATTTTAGTGAGAAACTATGTAGTCTTTTAAGTAATGACTGAGACAATAGGCTTAATAAATGGAGAAATTAAACGACTAATTCTTTTGTTTCCATACTAACAATTTTTGAAGGCCTGCGGGAAGGTGAAGCTTGTAGTCAATAAAAAAAAAAAAAGGCCGATGAAATTACTTAGAAACTGACAAACACTACTTTCAAATTTGAAACTTTGAAAGGGAATAGAACAACGCTACAAACTACAATCGAGAAATAAAAATCCAAATTAAAGAGTCAAAATGGATAATTTAATTACTCACGTATCAACGCTTCCAGGCTTGTAGTTATAATATCAATCTGGTTGGCCATTTCACCAAGAGCTTTTTCCACTAGAAGCTCATTTCCTCGAGGATCAAAAGCGACAACTTAACGCCCAATCCAACTCTGAAGAAATATCGCTTTCCTTTTTATGTACCTGAGAGAGGAAGGTAAATCCCTGGAGTAACCTGTACCGTTATCATTGTATTTCTAAATTTTGACAGAAAATAGAGGAGGTTGTTTCTGTTATAATTGGGTTGTGGCATGTTGGCGGACCGTTAAAATTCTCTTACCTGACATGTTGGAATAAAAAGCCGACCTAAACAAAATTGATTTTTTTTAATAAAGAAAACGTTTAAAATTTAAGTTTTTCTATTTAAACAAATATAACTTAGAAAGTACACGGCTCCTCTGCTTCCAGTAATACCTGGCAGGGAGGTTATCGTGACTTTTTGGGTTTTGGCCGAACGAATTCCATATTCTCGCTCGGAGAATTTGGCCGGCCTTCAGTTTCTCAGATGACGCGGGCGGTTCTCGGTCTCGTCCTCTTCGTCGCAATATGCGTCGGTGGCGACCCAGAAACTTGCCTTAAGTTGGAAAACGAAGGCCTCCGGCACCTGTCGACCAAGACCCCTTACAGGATCATCGCAAACAAAAAAGACTCTCCTGTGGAATTCAAGGGTAAAAAAAATAAATAATAAGCACTAGGAACTATCAGTTCTCAATATCTTAGGATGTGCATTTTTTGTATTTATTAAAGACTAAAATTGGCATGACAATATTATTACAGATTTACAAGGTCATACCTTAAATTTTAATAAATTCAAGACACTACAAATATTTTAGTTTGTTAGATATTTTTTAGAAATCCATTGGGTGTTAAACCTACATAAAGAAGAAATGGATCTAGATGAGATCCTCGTCTGCATCCATCTCTTTTTTTTTAAAATTGTAGTGGGTTGATTTTATTATTTAATATTATGATTATTTAGAGACCGTGTGATGGTTTTTTTTGGTTTTTTTTTTCATCAAACAATTAAGCAGCCATGTTACAAAGAATACTTTTTAAACAGTTCAAATTATATTTTCACAGACACATTTAAAAATTTTATTATCAAGTTATACACACTGGGATTTTTGAATAGAGCTCTACTTTCCGTAATTGGGTGTTCTACTCCTTCTTTCTCCAGATCCTGGTAGAATTTATTTCTGGCTGACGAATGTTGGCTGCAGTGACACTGTAATTTTCTAGGAGGCTAGGATCTTTACCCGGCTTAGCAATGGGTATCACGACCGACTCCCTCCAGTTTTCAGGATAATATCCCGCACCCCATATTTCGTTAAATAACTCCAAAAGCTTTACTTTTCCTTCTGGAGATAGATTTTTAATCATGGAGTACGTGATTTCATCACTTCCCGGAGAAGATTCTTTCACCGAATTCAGAACAAGATCCAGTTCAGCCAGAGTGAAGGGAGTGTTCCAAACTTCTTCTTCATCAGTTGCAAAATTTAAATTGTTTCTTTCTTCCTCCTCCTTTATCTGCCTGAAACGCTCTGAATACCAGCTGGAATTAGAAACGGATTCAACATGATGAGCTATACGCTCAGCAATTTGAAATGGTTCTGTTATGACCATTCTTCTGCAAAGTATTGGCATAATTGGGGCTTTCTTTTGCCCGAAATTGCCCTGATCTTCCTCCATATATCCGAGGATTCCATACGTGGTGTTAAATTGGAAATTAAATATTTTAGCGAGTTTTGTTTGGCTTCCTTTATTACTCTTCTTTCTTTGGTATTATTATTATTATTATTATTAAATCAACGGCAAGTAGCCAATTTTACAACAGTACACGTACTCAAAGTACGTGGAATTACACAGCTTTAATTTTGACATCCTTGAGCGCAAAGAATATTGTAAGGGAGCTTTCCTTGATGCGGCATAAGCGTTTGACCGCGTGTGGCCCAGGGGACTCCTGTACAAATTAAAGCGTGTCCTTCCAAATATTCTTTACCTAATTCTCCACTCTTATCTAACAGAGCGGTTCTTTAGGGTCCGACAAGGATCAGATTACTTCGAATACTGCTCTCTGGCCACGGGAGTACTGCAGGGCAGTGTGCTCGGACCAATCCTCCACATCCTTTATACTGCAGATATTTCCACTAAACCTACCACCCTACTTGCATCCTTCGCCGATGATACAGCTGTACTATCCTCCAATTCCGATCCTGCGGTTGCTTCGGAAGATCTGCAGGAACATATCTCATGTATAGCAGATTGGTGTAGACAATGGAAAATGAAGATAAACGAAAGCAAGAGCGATCATGTCACATGTACACTCCGAAGCAAGCCTCCTCTCACGATTACTACAACAACGTTCCTATCCCCAAATCCTACTGCGTTTGTTACCTTGGGTTCCACCTAGATTCATGACTAACGTGGAATGAACATGCACGACTGACACGACAAAACCTAAACAGACGGTATGGTCTACTGCACAGACTTATAGGACGACAGTCTAAACTATCGACAAAAAACAAACTTACAATTTACAAAATACTACTACAACCGATTTGGACGTACGGAAGAGAACTGTGGGGAACCGCTAAACCTTCCAACAACTCAGTGGCTGTTACTGTTATTTTCGATTTTTTTTCTGTTCATACCTGTTCAGGTAGTGCGTATGTTTATAGCATGATGCATAGGACATTTTCTAATGTCTCTGCTTATTCTTTGAGGATCTAGAAGTATCTGTCCTGACTTCTTCACTAATTTGTCCTGTCTGCGCACTTTGTTATTTCAATTTGAATTATCTTGCTTACACTAAGTTATAGAGGGGTGTCGGTGGTGCAATGGTTAAGGCGTCGACATGGTGCTCATCACTGTAAGATAAAGGTCCCGGGTTCGTATCTAGTGGCCTTGCATTAACACTGATACTCTGAGGGTTGATATGACCTCTGCTGTTGTAAAGTAGTATAGTAAGTTCCAAATGTTTAAACTTTGGGGATGGTTAGGGATGGTGGTTGAAGATGGATGATCTTAAAATCACAATCTTGAATAGTTGGCTCTTCTTAATTATCCACTTTTGAATTAAATGTAGAGATTTGAAACCTGTAGCTTGGTTGTTTCTCACTCATAAATATTTAGTCATCTTTTTGATTTTAAATTTGTTCTCTAAGGTTGCACACCAATTAAAATTCTTGGAGTTATTAGACATGGGACAAGAACACCAGGGAAGAAGGCTACTGATGAAATAACGGAAAGGTTGAACAACATTAAAAATCATCTGAGAAATGATTTTACACAAGATAACTCATCCAGCAAGGAATCTAACAAATCGTCAAGTTTGTAGTCTTATTGATATAAAATTACAATTGCCTGATCCTAACACGACTTCATTTGTAGAAATACTATGTGAAGAGGATTTGAAAAACATTCAAAGATGGAATTTCGTCCTTGAGAGTGAAGGAGAGAAATTTTTAACACATGAGGGCGAAGATGAGATGATCGAACTGGCCGAGCGAATTTCAAATCGATTTCCATCACTTTTGGACAGACACTATGACAATGACACTTTTTATGTGAGTACAGTTGTAATTGCCACTTTAAAACATATACTAATATTAATGTTTTTATATGTCTAAATGGTAGTTTAGGTTTACTGACACGCAAAGGACTCGGGAGAGTGCCAAGTACTTCACGATGGGCTTATTCGGGAGAAAGGAGAGTAAGCGTGTTTGGTATCCAGATCCAATCTATGCTGACCCTGTGCTGAGGGTAATATATATTATTCAATTCCTAAATTAATTAACATATTGTTTATTAATGTAATGGATTTAAAATAATCAAAGTGTGCTATGTAAATCTACCCTGAATATGTATAAAAAAAAGTACAGCTTAACAACCAACTACCCTGTCGCAGACAACTTGCGTACAAGGGGTCAAACCACTTTTCAATATATATATATTTTTTTTCATGTTATTCTCAATTAAAATTCCATGGGCTGTGTCGGGATTGAAACCCAAGCCTTTGTCATGGTAAATACGAGTTGGACCCACTCGGCCATATTGATCCCCTCCTCAATATGTGTAATTTATATCTATTTATATTTATATATTATATAAGACATCTTATAAACACTTTTTGTAGTTTTATAAGCTGTGCAGCAAATGGAGAACAGCAGTTAAAAAGAATCCAGCTTCAAAAGAAGAAATGGAAAAATTAAAAAACAGCGTTGAATCGCTGGAAAGCTGCCAAAGGATTTCAAAGAGGCTAGGGCTCAACTACACCCTCCCGTACAGTTGGTATATGGTAAATATTGCCACAAAATTATTTATTAACAGGTTAATTGGTTTTCAGATGATGTATATCATATATACCTTGCTTGTTCCTTCGAGACAGCGTGGAATAAGTACAAAAGATCACCGTGGTGTTCTGTTTTTAACAAAAAAGATTTCAAGGTATTTAACTCTTTGTAATATGTGAGATTTTTGATTTGATCAAAACAGTTTAGTCAGTAATTTTGGACAAAATGGGAGTTTAACTTCAATTAAGCATAACTACGTTAATAGTTTATTCTCTTTATCTAGGTCATTGAGTATGGGGAAGAGTTGAAATATTACTGGAAAGACGGTTACGGTTTTGATATCAACCACAAACAGGCCTGCCCGCTGATACATGATATATTTTCAAAATTAAGGTTTGTCATTGAAATTCAGATTTTTGACAAGTATTAAATTTTTGGACTTGTTTTAGCAGTGACAGATTCAATGCAACTTTCTACTTCACCCATTCTGGGACAGTACTGAAACTTCTGTCGCACTTAGGCCTGTACAAGGACGAGTTCCAGTTGATGCATGACACTGCATCGAAAATTAGGTCCAATCGCAAATGGAGGGTTTCTTTTATAGACACTTTTGGGGCAAATGTTGTCTTCGTTCTTTATAGGTAAGATTATAATTGTAATTAATCATGAAATTAAATGGTAAGTATGTTAAAAAATAATGTTTACATTACACCGAACCGATATTCCTAATTTCCAATTTAAGAATACAGAAAGACACATATTATGTCAGGAGGGTAACAAAAACTGACCTCCAGTCTTAAACACCATGATCGTAATGCTAAAAATGCAATAAAAAAACACAATTAAAATAAAGTGGCAGCATCAGTGGGCTGGATCAGCGGAGAAGCTTTTGCATATCAAAGGCACTGTCGATAGGTGGCTTACTTGACTCGTATAGGGTCATCCTCACCTGATTAAGAAAGGCGAGGTTGACATACAGACACTTACTTGAGGCATATATGTCCTGCATGCTGAGAAAAGTTGTTAAATGTGTCCCATATAAATGAGGTTGCCACTCCTTGCCTCCATATAGAGAGCATGCAGGTATTGTGCTTGACAGTAAGTCCTTTCTTGGGTCTCTTCTTCTAATTTCATGGAGAAACTGTTGTTTTATTATATTTAGTAATGATCATTTTGTATCTTTAGCGTATTTTAAGAGTGAATGTATTTATTATGAATGTAGTGTGCGAGGGTTATAGCAGAATACCCGATTGACCCTAAATTAATCAATTTTAATTACATTTTATGAGCAAAACTGTGTAATAAATTTTAATTAAATTTTATGAGGAAAACTGTAATAAATTAGTTAAATTCATTCTATCAATAAATGGTATTCTGGTGTTTTGATCAATATCTACCAAACCATTAAAAAAAATTTTTTTAAATAAAAACTCATGAATTTTTGTTTGATCTCACTTAATTTATGTTAAAATGAGGAATTAAAAGGATGTTGTAATTAATATAACGACAACAATCCATATAATTTGAAATAAAAATATGTGTCTGGTTCTGACGCTACTTGACAAAAATGGTGTTATTTTATGAGCGAAACCATGAAATAAATTGTTTTAAATAAAGTTATGATATATTTTAGATATAAATAAAGTTTTGATACATTTTCTGCCATTTGGTTTACATTAAAATAAACATGTAATTAATATAACAACAAAATTACATATTCATAGTTCGAAATAAACTACAAAAAATATAATTAGAAATGATGAATGATAAATTGAGTGCGGGTTCAATCCTTTTTAAAAATATAAGTGACTGGTTCTGATGCTAATCAACGAAAATTGTGTAATTTTATGACCAAATCTATGAAATAAATTGTTAGTTAAATTATATGAGTAAAACCGTGTAATACATTTTGTTTAGTTAAATTTTATGAGCAAAACCGTGTAATACATTTTGTTTAGTTAAATTTTATGAGCAAAACCGTGTTATAAATTTCAATTACATTTTATGAGCAAAACTATGTAATAAATTGTTAGTTAAATTCTTTCTATCAGTAAATCGTATTCCGGAGTTCTGATCAATTTTCTGCCAAACCATTAAAATTATTATTTTTTTTTTTTTAAATAAAAACTCATGAACTTTGATCTCGCTTAATTTCATTTATGTTAAATTAAACAAGTGTCCAGTTCTTTTGTCTTTGACGTACACGATGAAAATCTATACAGTGAGGAAAGTTGCATTGCGTAGCATAGAGTAGGGTAGCATTGTGTGGCATCGGGCAGATGTGCACAGGGGTAATACAATCTTATGGAAAATTGGACATTGGATTTGTGTCGGGTGGCGTTGGGTGTGTTCCCCGCTTATCCAGTACTCCACCAGCTTGAGTGAATTGCATTTAAATAAGTAAGATTGTCTTTAAGGATGTTTGTATTGTTGAGTCTCATTAACTTGCAACTCAGGAGTAAATTAAAAATATATTAGTTCTTGACCACTCCTGACCAACAAATAGGAAACAACAGGTCTCTAAGAAATAGAACAAATAAATTTTTTCCTTTTCAGGACTAGTGTTTTTATTTCAATTTCAAATATATATTTGAGAGGTCGGTTGCTTCATAAATTTTCTAATGGGCTACATAAATAGTTTTCCTGACGAGCAGAACTCACTATATGTACTGTTTCTTTCAGGGATTGTTTTAAACTTTACACCTCCGATGTTCATTCGATTGAATTTCGCATTCTAATTCTAAGCGGTTTTTCAGGTGCGGGGATGAGCTAAAAGTCTTGACGATGCACCAAGAGAGGATTGTGCAAGTTCCTGGTTGCCCGAAAGGTCTTTGCCCACTTCGGCTCATGAAGGAAATACTGGTTGACAGTATTGAACATTGTAATTTTACCAACTTGTGCTCTATACAAAAGATTTGAGTTGAAATTATGACAGTGGGGTAGTTATGTCGATTCACATAACAAGTAGATTTAAGATGTATTTTAACTATTTTTGATTATTTATTTTAATTTTAGATAATAATACAGATGTGATATTTTAATATTCAGTGTATTTAACAGTTTTTATTTACATTTTGATACAATTAAATTATTTTTGAAATGACCTTGTTTATTTGAAAGATTTCTTTTCTCTCAGCATGAATTGCAGGGTAGTTCAAATGATATAAAACAAAAATTGTTATTTTTATGTAGGAAGATTTATTTTTCTTATAAATAACTATAAATAGATTCACAACTAAAGTTCATAAAAACCATTACATTAATATTGAGCTGAGGTCACCATTAAAAAAAAATAATATTGCGAGAGGGAAAACAACAAAGTAAAATATATAAATGATAAAAAATAAACTTATATATATAAATATATATATTTTTAATATTAAATAGAGATAACCTCAAGCGTCTAAGAAAGAAAAATATATATAATTTTATTACTCTCTTATAAACATCTAAAAGGAAGTAAATTAAAAAATATTGATAAATTAAAGTCAGTTCTCATCGTAAAGAGGAGTTGAATCTCCCAGTGACATGGAATGAGGACTGTTTATCGTCCTTGGGGTAGATCGACCGGATCTTGGCGTGCCGGAAGGAAATCGCGGCGATTTAGTGCCAAGATCGAATGGATCATACTTTCCATGACTTGGAGGCAGCCTAGGAGATTTCCCAGTCCGTTCATATCTATCTTCATAACCGCCTAAAAACAGTGTAAAATTAAAAAAAAAGAAAAAAAAAAGAAAGAAAAAAAGAAGACAGATTTGAAGAAGACATTACCTTGATTCTGCATGGCATGTTTTCCCCAAGGATTTTGGTGAAACCTAGGAGAGTTCATGTGCCTAGGAGAATCTGTGTCATTGTAACGTGGTGTAGTCCTTTTATCATCTCTACTCATTCTGTAAAAATTAAGTAAATAATCCTATATAACTTTTACATGAAAAAAAAAAATGGTTATAATAGCCATAAGTTCAAATAATTTAACCAGTAAATTTGTTTCAATCATAAGAAAATTACCCTTGTCTAGAAGGGCCCCTATTGTCCATCCTGGGAGTACGGTTGGTCGGCGTATTTTCTCCCCGTTTTTGCTGAATCCATTCTTGAGCAGCTTTCCTCCAATCGTCCGCTCCAAGTTGTGGTTGTCCCCTTTGGTAGTTGTTCGGTATGTTTTGCGATGGCGTCCTGTACGAGGGTGTTACGGAGCCAGGATGCAGAAAAACGCCCTGGGACTGTACCTGATTTGAACTCGACGTCGATTGTGGGCTTGCCAACGAATGACTCGATATTGTACTATGGTGGCCAGGAGTCATTTGCCCGTATCTTGGGGTCGTGTACGGTGTCATAAAAGGCGTCTGGCCAGACGGCGTGTACGGCTAATAACACAGATAAAAATAATATTGCATCTAAAAACATTTAATAATTTTTCGCATACTGTCGTTGGGTATTGGTGGATTGAGTACGCAGCAGGGGTGTGAGCATAAGGCGTATGGCTTGCAACTTGTGAAAGACTGTGGAGCATGTGGCTCGGCATATTTTGAGCAACTCTTTGAATCGCTTCAGCATTCATACCTATATAAATCAATCACGGTTAATTAAAAATATAACAATATATTTAGAAGAATAAGTCAAAAATAATCACCCATATTTATGTTGCCTGGTGTATTTGAAAATGAAGTACGGATGGAAGCATTGGACCGTGGTGTGCTTGGTGTGCCTGGCACTGGATCCTGGAAATGTTCTTTGAACCACCTGAAAAGTGAGTTAACCGAGTCGAATACTTGGCTCCTGAACCTGAACCCATTTGGTGTCACTGTGATATATTCATGCTTACACCTCTCTCGTGGCAAATATGACAGTAAAAATTTACCCGGATAATTCTGGAAAAAAAATCCAATACAGTCAAAAAACAAAAATATGCATTTAAGTTTAAATATATATAAGTGACATTTCAATTCATTTCGAAGTGACAATGTTCTGATTTAGATGCCTTGATTAGGCTTAGAGTAAAAAAAAATAAAAGAGAATAGGGAAGAGACAGTCGAGTCGGATAAGTGAACAAGATTCCATGTAGATGAGAGACAAGAGAAGTGTGCGATCCTCAAAAGTGTTGTATTCCATAAAATAGAGTGCTTCGGTCCACTGCGAATTGACTAGAAATAGTGAGTACATATCCACCCTTGTTCTAAATGGTCTGGCAAACGCTTTGTAGGAAATTTCTGTTTATTTAAATTTATAAGTTTTAATTGTTTGTTTAAAATTTAAAAGGAAATTTATTAACTTATTCTGATAGACAAATTTCTACAAGTTAAAAATTAAAGATCAAATTCCTAAGAAAAACAGTATGTAGCTAGAGAAATTTTTATTTTTTTTATATAATAGGTTTTTTCCATTAGCCAATCAAAAAACAATTGCCAACTAATCTGCGGTTTATGACTGTGCATGCCTGATTGATTGTTGAACACATCAACTCTGATGGAATCTTGGAGCTATTTTCAATCTCATACTCCTACAGTTTAAGCGGGAAACATCGGACTTTTTCTTAATGTACATTTGTGCATAGAATCTATTATTTTTTATGAGTAACTAAATACTTTTATTTTACATTTTTACAAGGGTATTTGTTCAAAAAAATAAATACATATTTGTATTTTATTTCACATTTAAGTACGGTCCCTTGTAAGAGTAAGATTCAAGAGCAAAAGCACCAGTCCCTAGTAAAATTCTCGGACTGTTTTGATGGTCCAAAACCTGGTCTAAAAACATGATGGAACTGTCAACTGATAGTTTAGGTTTGAAGAATAATGAAACATCAAAACTGAATTGCGCTTGTGCCCGCCAGTTTGGACGCATGATGGAAAAAAACTAATATTTATTCTATCCTGATATACACATTACAAATGGTTCTGAAAATCCCAGGCAAAACACTAATATTACCAGTCCTGCACCCATAAGACGTGTTATGATAAGCCAGGCAATAAAATGGCACTTAGTTTGTTATTAGGCGAGGAGGTCTCAAGGCCAATGTGTTGTGTTCGAGGCGATATGCAGGGTTCTTGGGATAAGAAGAAATGGAGGGGGCTTGAATTGTAGGGTTAGGACGGGTTGAAAGATTGGAATGAAACACGACGAAGCAGGAAAGGATCAATTTTTTGAAGAAGGGAGTGTTAGTCAAGTTGGAGATAATAAGTTTGGAGAATTCTTTTGATGACTTTTGACTGGAATGCTTGTTGGATGTTAAATGGCTTTCCAAGTTCCGCTCCGTATGACTAAATAGGTCAAATAAATGTTTTGTTTTGACAGTTTGTTCTTCACTATCATGTCTGATTTCAGTCTTATACGTCTTCGTAGTTGTCCAGTTATCACTTGCGTCATGGGTGAGGATTCCATGTCAGTATAAGGTCTAAGTATAGCCCAAAGTATTTTCCTTTTCAGTTTTTTACTGATAATGTATGGGCAAGGCTGTTTGTACATGCATGAATGTAATTTGGGTGCATTTGTCCTCTTTCAATTTCATTTCCACATTTTACATCATTCTTCAATGAGTTCAAGATGTGTTTGGATACTAGAGGAGGTTTGGGTAGGATTGGAGTTGGTGATAAAATTGCAGTACCATAGGTAGTTGGTTGTAAAGGTGACCATTCACGATCGCTCCAAATGGAACCGCACCAAGCTGTATAGCTCCATTTGGAGGGACTGAAATTTGAGGGGGCATTTACGACCGCTCCACAGCCAGTCGCTCCGAATGTCATCTAGTGAATTACCTTCTCAAAATGGATGACGATCTCTTCTCTTGCTAAGGTTCTGTTTATTTATATATTAAAAGGAAAAATCGAAGAGGAAATGGTGTAAGAAGTGGCTCCTGAACAGAAGCCGTAATACCCATATCAATTTGATGAAAGATCTTTCCCTTGAACCTGCTGATTGGAGGTACTATTTAAGGATGGATGAAACGTCTTATTTATTCATTATATTCAGTGTTCTATTGACCAAATTACTTCTTTCAATTAATTAATCTTTTTTTTGTAAGGTTTTGGTTGAAATGAAAAAGTAAGTGCCACGAGCAGGATCTGAATCCATGACCTTCGGATAAATACGCTGCTGCTCTACCACTTGAGCTATCGTGGACTTCGATCCTCTCGGACACCAAAAAATAGCAAAAAGAGAGAAAATTTGAAAGGTTGTAGGTTGAGATTGATTAAGATAAATAAGTTGGTGTCCGAGTGGATCGAACTATCGAAGTCACGATCGCTCAAGTGGTTAGAGTAGTGGCGTATTTAGCTGAATGTCGTGGATTCGAATCCCCTCATGACATTATTTTTTCATTTCAACCAAAACCTTACAAAAAAAAAATTATTAACGCCTTATTTATATTTACTCCAGCTTGTTACCCCCTTGATTAGAAAACAAAAGACAGTCATGAGAGAAATCATCTCTCTACATGAAAGATTGGCAGCCACATTACGATTTCTAGCTACAGGGTTGAACTACGAAGAACTTAAGTTCTCTACTATGATTTCTGCTCAGCGTTAGGGGTTATCAATACCGCATCTCTTGTTGCATTTGTATCCTTTGTTTTGAAAACGTCGACCAAATTTCTTTTATTTCTATCGTGGTAATCATTGTCCACCACTTTCCATAAACACTTTCATACAATTCAATCACCTCAACAATAAAATCTCTATTGGATGTCATTGCCAATAAAGAATAAACATTTTTGACTTTTGAGAATGTACGACGGAGATGTTCGCTCAGTGACAGAAAATCGGAGACTGCGCAAAAAAAAAAAAAAACGAAAAAAAAAAAAAAAAAAAAACGCGGGTTTTCCCATTCATGACCAAGCCAGTGCTCCAATATTCCACTGTTCACACCCGTTATGTATACCCATTCACACACACGCCATGCCATCGTAGCCCAATAGATTTTTGGAGTGGCGCGATGGGAGTTTGGACTGGTCGAATATTCGACACAGCCCAGCAGGCCAGTTCAGTTTTGCCACTGACGTGGTTTTTGGAACAGTGTTGCTCCATGTAGACTGCTAGGAGCGGTCGTGAATGGCCACCTTAAGGATGGTGTTGGGATGTACTGGCAAGTTAGACCAAGAATGCTCCCTTGTGAGGAAAAAAATAAACTGAGCTTTCAATACAAAAATAATAAATAATTTTTTTTTAACTTAAAATTCTAATGCATACTATTGTCATAACATACCTTCGCTACAGATATAATGTAATGGATCTTCGTTGGGTTTTTTCGTTTTTCTTCCTTCAAATAGGCCTCAGCTTTGTCCCTCAAGCCGCCTTCTGTGTCTTTATAGTATTTAAAATTAAATATGTCCCTAACACAGGAAGCCATTGGATTTACATGTCTTGCTATTATTTCATCTAAATCTTCAAACTCTTCATTGCCAATCCAGAGAGACTGCCCTAGAGAAAATGCATTCTCTTTTCCTTCTTCTCTTACATCAATATGTTGATAAATGTTGTCAGCCACCTTCCACGTGACTGTAAGATGGTCTGCACCTTTACTTGAGGGCCGAACGATAACCTCACCTTGTTCCATTGTGGCCATAAGTTTCTCGGCTTCAACATAGGAAATATTATGAAATGAAGGATGGACTATAACCCTCCTTATGTACGTGAGCTTCTGTTTGTTCTTTTTTTGGTTGTCCTCGGCTTCCATGTCTTTTGCCTCGGCTTCCAAGTCATAAAATGGATCTTTCTGTGGTCTCCATTCATGATTTTTGTCAGCCAAAACAGAACTTTTGCATGACGCTTCTATGGAAAATCTTTCAACGTCGACTTTGATAATACGACAGTGTATCAGCTGCCCTTTGGTGACCCTCTGTGTGGGGTCGGTTACGTGTTTATCAGAAAGATTTTTAATATGAATATATCCTGTGACTCCATTGTCTAGCCGGACCCTGACACCTTTAGCTTGACCGGTGCAAGGACCAGTGTCAAAATGACTCCACACCTCAGACAGTTCGGGGAAATGATTTTGTAAACAAAATGGACACTGCCAAAGGCCGGTTTCGTCATCCTTCACAGGCTGGGCACGATCCAACTGTTCCTTAGTCGGTTTACGCTGAGAGATACCAGTAACTGTTGCCGTAACTAATTTTCCTATGTAAAAAGTTTCTGGTGTTTCTTTAGTTAACATGCCAAATAATAATTCTGGGCTAGGTGATTTGTAAGGTGCCCTTAAATCTTTGTACCTATGGTTGAGCTCAGACCTAATATCGTACAGAGTAATACTTTTATTGCCGAAACTCTGTCTTTCTAATTCTTCAGCAAAAGCGTCTAAATCAAGATCTTTCAACTTTTCAGGCTTTTCTAAAATTTCTTCTAAAGCACCGGCTGGGTTGGCATCCTCGTCGTCGTACTCAAGAGCATCCACTGCCATTTTCCGTGCCCATTCATATGTTTCTGGATGGACCCGGGACCCGTCTAAAACTTCGACATAAGCTTCTGTGCTGTCGCCTAAAGCATTTGTATCAATTTTAATAAAACCAGCGCAATTTATAAAAACTTTCGGGCCCATGTGGCAAATTGTAACTAGCTGGGTTCTGTTCTCTAATCTTTGATTGGTCTGTTTCAATATCTTGATTAGAGTCGCTCCTTTCCTGGGCCCCAGACCACAAATAAATTGAACTAAATTTCCACAGTAAGGAGTGGAAACAACTTCATTAATATCCACACCGACTTCATTTGTTCGATTCACAAACTCCAATGTTATTGTTTCTAAAAGTTCATCCCTGGAAATTTGCTCTTGCAAAGGGTGAAATCGTAGGCACAAGATTTCATCATCTGCTGTGCAAAGCTGTGAGAATTCTACAAGAGGGTCTTGAAGCCTCCTTCCGAGTGATATTGCCTGACGAAGCAATAGAGGATAGTCCCTAAAGTCGCTTTCCCCTTTTAGAGAGTTTGCATAGATCTTTGCCAGCTCATTATCCATAATTTCAACTGGGATCAAAGGAAACTGGTCGTCTTCGACGAGATTGCCGATTATATCCTTGCAGTCGGCTGCCACCATGAGAGCGTCCCTCGACTCGCCTCCAATGACTATTGCATGGGGGCGCTTGCTTGAGATGAAATTCCTTAAAGCTTTCAAATCGTGCTCTTTTACCAGCCTCTCGTCCTCGCGAAAAGAGTTCTTTTTCTTCAGTAAATGAGGCAAACGCAAATAGTCGGTGCATTCACCATCTGGAGCTATCAAGCAAGCAAATGAAGCTTGACTGAGATCTGGGACAAAAGCAATCGCCATCACTCTAATCCCTTTACTTGTATCCCAATCCTCATCGTCATCATCACCAAAATCAACTGAATAGGGAGCAATCTAAAATAAATAATAAATATAAATTTTACAAAACATAAAACCTGAATACTGGCAGACGGACTAATGCCCATTGTCTTTTGTACATTTAAATGTAAAAATGAAAATGTATAAAGTTCAATAAATTTACTTCTTTATTACTATTTAATTCCACTATTTTCGTGGTCCGCTTGACCAATTAATATATTACAATTAATTAAGGTTTTTAGTTGAGATAAAAAAGTCAATGGCACAAGCGTGATTCGAACCCACAATCTTCGGCTAGATACGCCGCTGCCCTACCACTTGAGCTATTGTGACCTCGATCCACTCGGACACCAACTTCCTATCTCAACTCCACCTTTTGAGTTTTCCCTCATTTTTTATTTCAACTAAAAACCTTAATTAATTGTAATATATTAATTGGTCAAGCGGACCAAGGAATTAGTGAATTTAATGAATTAAATGAAGTACACTTCACTAAAGCTCTCCGAGGCCATTTCATTTGTCGTCGAGAATCCAATCCGATTACACGACATTTGAAAAATGGCAAAAAGGAGGACTTTTTTATTTCAACTAAAAACCTTAATTAATTGTAATTTATTTTTATTATAAAATCTGAATATTTTAATACCAAATACAGTAAAAAGCCTTCATTATCCATGGTAATGACAGGGAGGAAAGTCCACTAAAAATCAAAAACCCCTGGATAATGGCATTTGTTTTAATGTGTTAATTAATAGAGTCACTAGGTGTGTCTCCACTCATGTGTTTTTGAATTATTCAAACACGTTTCGGCATTGCGCCATCTTCAGTGAGGAACTGTCTGACACTTTGAGTAGGGTTTATATCATTGGTGGTCAGCTGTAATGACGATTATTTCCGTCGTCAGTTATTATCTGTGCGTTGTTTGTTTTTGTCTGTTTCTTGTGTCGGTTTTGATGTTGTATTCTTCTGAATGAGTTCATTTTTTGTTATGTAGTGTTTTATGGTGTGACGTAGTGAGTGAATGTTTGTTCATACATTTATATGTTTCCTGTATTTAAGTATTATTTGTTTGTATATCTCAAGATTCTCCGTACGTTGAGTTTTCGTCCTTTTTATCCGTTGTGTATTAAAGTCATGTTTGTTTCTATTGTGTTTGGTTTGTGGTTGTGATGTATTAAGAGTGCAGCGTAATTTTATTTCCCTTTGTTGTCTGTCTGAGATGTTCTTTAAATTGATCTCTTAATTTCCTTTCAGCCTGTCTGATTTATTATTTGTCTCCGCATTAACATGTGATTCTATAAACACCATTATTGTCTAGTGGGTCAGTTATGTCTATGTTTCCTTTAAGCAGTTTACCTGTTATTGGTGATCCTTAGTGCCGTTTTTGGCCCGAGGTTTGTTGAAAAAATTCGTTAATCTGTATGTTTCTTTTCTTGTGTATGTGAATGTTGTCCATCTGTGTGTGTGTGTTTTAGAAGTTTCTGGATGGTGTTTGTTTTGTATTCTTTTTTATTGCAATTCTTTGTTATAGTTTTCAGGTTGAGTGAAAATGTTTTTAGTCTGTGTATTACTGTCCGAAAAAAAGTTGATTAAATTTTTTTTAAACCAAAAATAATAAAAAATTTCCACAAGGTGAAATCAAAAAACGGTCTTCACCGTTGACAAAGCGAATAGCAATACTGAAGGCCTGTGACCCCGATTTGATTCTAAAAATGTTCCCACCCTACAAGCTTTGAAAGCGGGGTTTTTCTAGAAGTGCATCGTTCTGGAACGATGCCCGTAATTGGGGAAGGGTTTGGTGTAAATGTTCAATTAAACAGACCAGTGGGAGTCTCATAGGAACAAGACAAAAGATTGTGTCCTTTGAATCAGAAGTGGCTTGTTGCAAAATCTATACATGTATATATAGTTTATGTATGACCTGGGGTCTGGATAATGGAGGTTTTACTGTAACCACAGTTTTTCACAGTTTAAGTAATTTCTGAAGTATAAAATGAATATATTTTGTTAAAACCTTACTTTAAGCCAATTGTAAAGTTTTCCAGCACAGGACCTAAGCACAAACTCCTTTGCTTCTTCCAAGAGTTTTGCATGGAGATCTTTGATCAACTCTGGTATCAACATTTTTTTCATAGCAACCTCAACACATTCAGTCCGGATATTATTCCACTCTTGGACATGTTGCATAAATTCATCCTGTGAATCATTTTTTTTAAATTTGCATAAAGGAAAATAATTAGAAAACACAATACCCTGTAATATAGTTGTTTCAATTCTTCAATGTAAGAAGTCGTAGAATGTCCGTCAATATGATCACTAATCGTCAAGTTGATGAGCTTGTCTTGGTGGGCTAGATGTAACTTTAAGTACTGATCACCGGTCAAATCTCTTACTGGTTTCCCTTTGATGTATTTCAAGCTGAAAATATTTTATAAATACAAAATTTTTAAAAGGGGATTTTATTGTTTTATGAAATACCTGTAGCAAGGATGGTTTTCGTCTATTTCCTTGCTGCCTTTTTTGGTTGGCTTAACGTTAATGGTCGCCCTCTCAAAGAATGTAGTTCTCATGCAGCTCCTAACAAGTGGGTCTCGACTTAGCTGTGTGGCGACCATGAATTTAGCTGCCTTCAGCACATCTTCAGGAGTGGAGAACTTGGCAGATGTGTACTCCTTTGCAACCACGAGCGGCAACTCTGGCTCTTGCTCGACGTCATGTCTCTGGTAGTTATCTCGTAGGTTCTCGCCGAATTCTTCCGGCTTCAGACCAAACCTCTTGGCCATACCACCTGAAATTTAGATATTATGTATTACACTTAAGACCCTTTTAAAGAAACATTTTAAAACTTACCAATTTTAGCTCTTCGACAAATGGCGTAAGGTCCGGAGTGTATACTGTGTTTTATCGGCTCGGCAGGAAGTGGTTCTTCTTCGGCAACAGCATCTTCATTTTCAATTTTTTCTCCATTTTCATCTATCTGAAAAATAAACAATTACATTTCAATTTGTATTCAAATTTGAATTTGGGACTATGAACAAAAATTGGTATTTTGACTCACTTGTATCTGTTTGGCTTTTGCTCGAGCAGCTTCTCTCTCTTGAGCTCTCTTCTTTTCTAACATGACCTTGATGTCATCAGCGTAATACATAAGAAATTGTGCATGTACGTCTTTTAGTTCTTCCGGTGTCTGGACAGCCTTCAACCTTTGGGGGCAAATGAATTAAACAAAAATAACAATACAAAGTCATATTTTAAAACAAACCTGTCGATATCTTCGTCAGTAATCACCCTGACATGATCTGGGATTTGGGCATTAATGTCTTTCATCAACACTTCAGATTGATGCTCTCTAACTTTCTCCATAAGACTAAGTAAATTTAATTTTCTCGATCTCATTCTGCACCACTAGACAAATAATAGAGCTTATTATAAATCTATTTAAAAACAATTTCTTTTAAATATTGTGTCTTTGAAAATTTATTAGCAAGTGTGATGACATACTTATAAAAAAAATACCTTAGCATCGTATTTAAAAACTCTCCAGAGATCATGGATGTTCAGTTCTGGAAAGACATATTCTTTCCTGTAGAATGCAATAAAAGGAACTTCAAAATTTTGGTTACGCATGAAATCTAAAGCTTTCTTTATTTTCCCAATTGTCTGGGGGTCTTTTTTCGGCCCTCCTTGTGTGTCTACTGTTGAGCCCCATTCCTGATTAAAGGAATTATTTAGTCATAAACATTAAGCATTTCAAACTTTTAACGCTTACTTGGTTTGAAGTTGTTGGTTTGCAGAACGCCTGTTTATAAATCCATTCGGCCTCTTCGTCCAGTTCGTCCGAGCCTTCTGGAACAGGAGTGACCGGGACTTCTCGAAGTTGCATTCTCTCAGGAATGTCGGTATTTCTCACTGTGTTATCAAAGTCTGTGAAATGACCCCTCTTCAACTCGCTAGGCTCATAAATTTCAAATATAGACTTTTTAGTTGTCTTTTTCCTAGCTGCTTTTTTTTGTTTTCGTCTGTTAAATAAAAACAGTATGTTATAGTATGTACAACGATAAAACAGTATATGTCAGTTACCTCCTTCCAGAATCTTCAACTCTTTCTTCATCAACATATTCATCTTCATCCTCCTCATCTTCATCATATTCATCCTCACCATACTTCTCAAAATATTCATAATCGAAGTCTACACCAAAAATATCTTGAGCCTCTTGTAAAGCCCTAAAATAATAAATTGTTAAAAAAATAAATAAAATAACAATAATATAATAGCATGATCATCCTTAAACAAACATCACAGTACTGGCATTTTCACCTTTACTACAGAAAAATATTTGTGGAGTGCTCAAAAGAATGTAGAATATTTGGTGAAATTACCACTTAAAAAGTTGAAACTTTTTGAGCATGCGAACTCAAAAAATAGTTCTCACAATATTCTCAAGAAATTATAAAGATACATTTCTGACTTACGCATCTGTGAATATTGGTTTTCGTTTTTTTCTTTTGTCAGCAATGGGCCTGCCTTCGTCATCCACGATAAAGTCGTCTGCATCTGAATATTCTCCTTCATCCTCCTCATCACCATAGTGGTCTTGAGCAGCACCTCTTGACGAGGCACGGTCATCATCCTAAAACATTTAAAGTATTTTAACAATGTCTATATTTATTTAAGCAAGCAATTTAATCCCATGTGAGCATTCAATTCAATTTAGTACTCACTCTTTCCTCAATTTCCTGTAATGCAGCAAAAAAAAACAATTTTGAATAATATAAAAAGAAAGACAACAGAAAGATTAAACTTAAATCAAATATGTGTGTTGTTTAGTGACCGTTAGTCAATGATTATTTAGAGATTGTAAGATGCAGTCTGGTGTGACATAGGTTTTAGAAAAAGATTTTCTTTATCTGCCAACGTCAATATCATTAATCAAATTCAATATCGATAACATACATATATGATCATCACATCACACAAAACATACAATATAACATATAAAACAATCATCACCTTCTGCACATAAAACATTTCTACATAGTCTAATTCTTTCTAATAATATTTTATGAGCTCAGACTTTTGGCCAGAGGTACCTTATTCATTTGTTTCTTTTTTTATTTTTATTTTATATATAAACAAAAGTAAACTTTTTTGTTATTTTTATATTAATTAATCCCTTTCTACATATTCCTGAAAGGATAATCTGGCCGAACCATTGCCGACACATTTTTTCCCTTCGTCGGCTCCTTTCACTTCAAAGAAGCCAACGCCTTATACAAAAATGTTTTTTCTATACCAACATCCTTCCTCACCCCTTCACAATCCAATATATTTAAACACAAAATAGCAAAATCTCACTGACACGCTCGACGCGACACGCAAGAATAGCACAATTACACAGAAGACAAACACTTTGAGTGAGTAGAAATACTTTGATTGAATATATAAAATATATTTTGCATTGTATAAATTCACTTTTCCACATCCAAAATGTAATTGTAATATGTAAACAATGTTTGTAAATCCCAGGCCCTGAAGATGATCTCAATAGATTGAAACGTTTGCACGATAAAGAAAATGTTTTTCTGAAACCTACATCACACCAGACAGCATCTCACGATTTTTAAATAAATATCGATTAACGGTCATTAATCACCACATATATTAATTAAGTTATTTGACTTTATATATACAGAAGCTATGTATTATACTTATATGATTGAAAATGTTTTGTTAATATTAATTTTTTTAATTATACAAAGATTTGTTTGAAAAAGGGTTATTAGTGGAATTTATTTTATTTAATTTTACCCTAACCCAGTGGTTCCCAAAGTGGTCCCTATGGACCCCTAGGGGTCCCCAGTATCATTGAGAGGGTCCGTGGAAAATTAAAATTGATTTGGGGGTCTCTGAACAACATAAGGGGGTCCGCACAAGGTTTAATATAAAATAATATAATATAAAACAGAAGTAAGTTGGTTATCTAAAAGTGCATGCTTAAATCGATTTTATGCGCTCTTTGATTCAGTGTTGGAATGCCTGGAAACCAAAGACACTGATTTGCGACACAATTTAATTAACTCAAAAAATGACATAGCCTATATGTCTGATTTATTTGCCAAATTTAATGAAACTAATTTGAAACTAGAAGGTGACCAATTAAATTTAATCAAAACCAAAAGTGTAATATCTGCGTTTATTGCAAGACTTTTTCTTTACAAACAAAACTTGGGAAGAGGAGAATGCTCTGTTTCCAAATCTTTCGAAATTGCAAATTAGAGATGAAGATTTGCTTGCTTACTGTCAACACTTAACGGCTCTTCATACAGACCTGAACCAAAGACATTCTTCACTTAGATATTCCCGACTGGGTGTTGAACCCTTTTGCATGTGGACAAACACAGATCCCAAACATCGATGAATCCATACTAATACAGGAGCAGCTAATTGAAATATCCACAAATGAGGAACTTAAACCAATGTTTGAACAAGGATACCACAAATCTGGTTACAAAAACAGGTCCAAATTTTATATCCTGCATTATGGGTTATTGTACAGACATTGCTGACTGCTTTCCCGTCTTCCTATTTGGTAGATCATGGATTCAGTGCCGTTATGAACCTCATCACCAAAGAATCTCATCGCGTTCATCTTTTTAGTCCAAGTCCAATCCAAGTCATTAATTTTTTATATTTTATTTTAAACAAAAGTAATTAATATTATAATGTATATATATTTATAATTTATAATTTCAAAAATACTTCTTCAACAAAACGTTTTTTTAAATTTGTAATTTTTATATTATGCATGTATGTGGCTTTTTCACTTGGGGGTCCGTGGGCAATTTTTGACTATAAAAAGGGTCCATGGGTCAAAAAAGTTTAGGAACCACTGCCCTAACATAACAAATATTGGTAACAGAGCGTCTGGCCATTCAATTAGTCAGAGTGTTACGATTTACTGCTGATTATAAAATAATTAAGTAACAATGGGAAAAAATAAAAAAAGTTCTACACAAAAATCACCGATAAATACTTGGTCGCAAACAAAAATTATACAAGAAGAAAAAGAAAAAATGGACGCCAAAAATTATAGATAATTTGATAGAAGTTATGTTAAATAAATTGCAAATAACACAGGATAATGATATAACGAAAGAATTGATTTCAGATATCAAACAAGAATTTAGTATGAAAGGTAATAAAGAAGTAGGTGAAACCGACAGACACAAACGCAAACACTTTAAGTGAGTATGAATACTTTGTTTAAATCTAAAATTTTCTAGCATTGTATAAATTCATAATTTTTTTTACACATTCTACATGTATTTGTAAAATTCAAACAATTAATTATAAATCCCTGGCCCTGAAGATGATCTCAATAAAGATTGAAATGTTGGCACGATAAAGAAAATGTTTTTCTAGAACCTACGTCACACCAGACCAGATCTCACGATCTCCGAATAATCATTAAATCAAATTTTTCAGTATTAATAGAAAATATTTAGTATTTCAACTTACATGATCAGAACCTTCAAATAATTCGTTGGCAATAGCATCTCTTTCCTCACCATCATCTTCCCCACCCTCATCCTCCGATTCTTCATCTTCGATTCTTCTGAGACGTTTGAATCTTTTCTACAAATTAAAATTTTCCATCACGTTAAAGCCTTAATATTAATTTAAACCTAAAACCCTTACTCTTCGCTCGATTTTATGCCCCAGATTTTCCTCAAGCAAATCGTAATCCTCATCTTCAAGCCGATCGTCATAGTCCTCATGTTTTTTCCGCTTTTCACCCCCACCTCCCTCACTCCCTTCTGAATCCTCACCCTCACTCTCACTTTCTTCTGTTGGGTTGTCATCAATTAAGTCTTTCAGTTCCTCCCTTATCTTTTCTTCATCATCTGAAAAAAATTAGTTAATTTTGTTTACTTATGAAGAGAAACAATGTATCATTCACACTATTAACTTGGTAAATTATATGTACAGGGTATCCTTTTTAGATGGCCAGGCTGTATTTCACTTGAACCAATGAGACTATTAAAAAACAAAAAATATGTTTGTAATATTTTTTAGTCTAGTTTCAAATGTTTACTTTTTTTTTGGAGAAAAATTATACAAGGCACCTAGTTCAATTTCAAAATTTCAAATCCGACCCTATACATCCTGACATATCATTTTAAAGCATTTTCTACACTGAGAACAATGGTGCAATTGGATTTTAAATTATCAAAAAATGGCAAAGTTATGGCAAAAAGTAAAACAAAAAAAGTTATTCTGTTTGTTATTTATTGATCACATTTCATGTTCGATCTGCCTTCTTTGTGTAAAGATACAAAGATTTGATCTTTTTAACCACTTTTCACCAGTACTCAGAGGAAGGAGTCAGGGGAGATGGATCGACAAGCATTTTCTATACTTTGTCACAGTCTTCAACCTCCCATAATGAAATTATGCTGCCTGTTTCTTGGTGACGGAACAGCAACAGATTCCTATCTCCTCAATTTGCAAAACACGAATTAACATTTCTTGGTTTACTCTAGGGTAATCAGGAAATTTCTGGGAGTACAACTCGACTGCACGACATGCAATACCACAACTATCAATAAAGCAGTTTTACATATCAACTCGCAGTTGATCGGAAAAAGGTGTTCTTATGTTCATTCTGAATGTAACAAATAGGTACTAGTGTAAAATTTATTTACTTCCAGGAATTAAGATTTGATCTCATAATGTGAGTTTAACAAACAAGGACAGAATATAAACAATAAAGGCAATTATTATTTACTTTAGTGAAGAAGCAAATTATTGGAATTAATAACAAAACAAATGAATGCAAAATGCGTTTTTTCAAACTTTTTGCTCTAACTGTCATTTTTTGGTCAATTTGAAATTCAACTGCACCAATGTTTTCAGCGTAAAAAATCCTTTCAAACAATGTGTCAGGATGTACAGGGTCATATTTGAAATTTTGACGTTGAACTGGGGCTGGAATTTTTTTACAAAAAAGATAATTTTAAACTATACTAAAAAAAAATTAAACAAGTATTTTTTGTTTTTTTCATAGTGTCATTGGTTCAAGAGAAATTCAACTGGGCCATCTAACAAGGACACCCTGTATTTATTTGTCTTAAGACATTATATAAATAAGGGAAGTTCCTTCTATGAAATTAAAAGTAAAAAAAGATAGAAATCTTGATACAATGTATACCAGTAAGGCAGGCGAGAAGAGAAATTTACAAAAATATTAAACAAAAATAACAAATGTTTACGTGAGGTCTCTGCTTGGAGGGAGAGGAGGTGATTATACAGGTGGGATTTAAAGGAGGAAAAGGAGGCAGCGTGATGAATAGAAAGGAGAAGGGAGTTCTAGAGTTTAGGGGCTCAGATCAGAAAGGATCTTTCGAAGGTATGTTCCGGAAGGATAAGGTCGATTGGGGATGAGCGGGTGTTACGAGTGTGAGGAATTGAATTGGAGGGATTGGATAATGTAAGGAGGACGACGAGTGTGGATGGACTGGAAAAGAAAGCAACCTAGGAACTACTGTGCTCGGAAGGAGGGGAAGAGCCAGGAAAGTTGGGAATACAACCCTGACACCCGAGACCACCGTATGCCAACCAGCTATAATCGAAGAAGGGAAGTATAAGGGAAGATACAAGGAGTATGCGGGTGGAGAAAGGTAAGAGAAGCCAGGACCGACAAACAGGCTGAGGGAGGCAATGCAATGGCGGGAAATTTGGGAAATGTGAGAATGCCAGGTCAAAGACTACTCCTAGGTTTTTAACCAAGGAGCAGAAGGAATGGGATGGTTATTGAGCATGGGAGGTGGGATGCTGGGGAGGGAATTGAGGAGTTGCCTGGACCTGATAATTATGGCAGAGGATTAAGGACTAGGGAATTTTTATGTGAATTCGTTGATGAAGTTTAGGTCGTTTTGGATCTTGAGAATGGCTGAGTGAAGATCGGAAGGATATGTATATTTGGGAGTCATCAGCATATAGGTGATAGTTACAGGACTGGATGGAGTCTACCAAAAGGTGCAACCAAAAGGAAAAATTCTAACAAATTTTTGTTGGCAGTATTCTGCCACCCATGTAGAAAAGAAAATTGGCACAAGTGAAGGACAAAATGGTGAAAGTAGGTAGAAAACCAGCTAGCTTGTTTATCTTTTTTCTGACCTGGATTCAAGTAAACTGACAGTGTATAGATGCTTTAAGACAGTTTTACCCGTCTTTTACAAGAATAATAATCACATCATAATTTTCATACTTGTTCTCTGTAACTGTACAGATTTCATTCGTGTATCTGAAAGTGGGTCTAGATGCAACAACGTAGCTTAACAAAACATTGATGCAATGTCAATTGGCCATTGGCTCAACTGTGTCAACAACAGAAATAACAGAATATGTACTCAACTCTGCAACATTCAGCCTGTTAGTTTTCCTATCAGACATGGTTGCTTTTATGTGACCCTGAAAAACTGGCTCACACGTTTGATGGATCCACCTTTAGTTGATTAATTTAAAGGAAACTTTATTTTTATGACTTTACACACAGTCATACACTAGGGATGACCGATATATATAAGAGTATATTATACTTAACATAACAGGGACCCAAACAGACAGTCTGTTCCTTCTTTTACTTTCTGAAGGCTGCCTTTAGGTGATGCAGGTAAAAACCATTTACACGGTATATTGACCTATGGAAAAGCTCACATTTGCCACAGTCCAGGAATGATGTGATCAAGTGACCACTTTATCCAGTATCCCAAACCAAACTAGCCCTCCAGCGCAATCCCTGATGCAAATTGTTTTTATTAAAAATCTCATCCTTTTATAGCGAAAAGCAATCACAATCTGCACATCACACATTGCAAAAGTATCACTTAATTCTCCTCTTACATAATTTTTAAATAAAAACTAGTTTACAACAGTGGAAACCACTAGGATCATTGAAATTCTAAGGACAGCAGTGAAAATTGAACCCATGATCTGTGAAGAACCATTGATTGACACCCTAGCACACTATAAAATCCCCTATGAAGAAAATCGTAAAAAAAGTAAGTCTGAATTTTGGTTGTTTCTTATCATTTTGATCTCTCAACCTTGCTGTTCCACCAACCTACTCTTACCTTTCAAGAACTTATGATAAAAACTCAACTAAACAGAAATGACACGGTGATGGTTGCATGAAGCCTCGTCTGACAAATCAAAACGAGGATAGGCAGACCAGAATGATGGGAAAAACTACTCATTCATCACCCCATAGTCCACAAGAAGAAATCTCATTACAAATGGAAAGTGTTTAGGCTCAGGTGTTGGTGAAAGTAGACGTAGAGTTTTTCGGTTTTATTTACCTTCTTCTTCTTCCTCATCACTGTCAATCGCTTTCAGTCTTTTGAGCTTCTTCTTCTCACGAGTGTCTAATTCCTCCTCATCCTGAAAACAATGTCAATGTGTAAAAATCAATCTTGGAAAAGGCAAATTAAAGGTACTGAGATATATTGTTCAGGGCATCATCTTCACATGTACGAGACCCTCAAGGGGTCCGGATTTCAAACTTGCGCAGTTTTATCATCATTTTAGCACTTTAAAGAAGAGCCCGTTCTTCAAAAGAAATACAATTTCAGTACCTCGCTCTCCTCGGCCTCGGAATCAATGAAGTCTGCCATTGTTCTAAAAGTTGCTCGTCCTCTTCAGGAATACAAAGTACTTTTAAGCCTTGAAATGTCGAAAAACGGGCTTTTAAGCTGTTTAAAACGAATGCGAAATTACAAGCTGGTCCGTTTAACACGGAAGAACCATGACCAAACACCAACTTGTTTATGTTAGGGGTACAATCACGAACTCAAATCTAAAAACACTAGTTTTATTTCAATTGTATTTTCGTGTTTTCTTTCTCCTCCGTGAAAGTTCTCCAGGTAAAATGTAAACGACCTTTCTAGATTTTCCAGTCGATTTTGGCCCAAATGCCAATTGCTCGCAAATCTCTAGGTTACAAACTTCAATGGTGGCATCGCTGACATGATCCAGAAAGGGAAAGGAATGAAGTGTTTAAAGATTTTTAATTTTTTTCTCTATTTTCGTTTAAATCTGAGATTGTAAAATATTTTTTTATGAAAAATGAACCTATTAATCAATTCTAGGTTTTTTAATAGAACCACTTTTAAATAAAATTATTTTATTGAGATGAAATCTTGAAGGCTTAGTTGTAACGAATCAACGCAATCGGTTCCCTACGTAAATTTTCGTCATTTCATACAAAAAATAACCATATTTGTCATAAAAAATATAGGAATAACTCCAATAATTATACCTATATATAAGAGTAAGTAAAATATATTACAATTAATTAAAAATTAAAATTTGAGGCGAAATATGTGTCACGGGTGGGAACGTTATCCAAAATGAATTAAATATATATTATAATTAAGCCTTGAAAATTTGTACAGATTAAGAAATTATTGCCCAACGGATGAAAGAGATGAAAAGAATCGTTGGGATTATTTGAACTTTCTGGATGTATAAGACTAAAAAATTAAGGGATATAAAATGCTTAGTGAAACTTTGGTCATGGAGAAATAAAAGAAAAAAAAAAGAATAGTCCATATGTGTTTAGCAGTCATAATTGACCATATTAATTATTTCAATTAATTATATTTTTATCTAAAGTCTTGTTTAAGATGAAACAGTTAGTGTCATGTTCATCTCAGACAAAACCTTATTTAAAAAGTGTAATTATTTGGGATAGTATAGTGTTGACCTGCCTGAGGATTGGCCATACACGGTTAACCCATGGGCACCTCCTTATCGGTAAAAGACTAGAATTATTACACAAAACGTGTAATTCATGACTGTGAACTACTACAAAGTACAACATATCCTACAACAAAAAATTATTAGGCCCTAACAGTAAAGGTAGACAAAAATTATTTGAATACATGAAGTCAATACAATAGGAACCCATTTATATGTGGCTTTCATTAGGATGCGACTGTATTTATTGGCGAAATCAGTTGAATGTGAGTGAGTCTGAGATGGAATATCAAGTACCTCATAGACATACCAAAGTAGTCTAGGTTAATACATGTTTGTAGTATGAAGGTACAGATGGGCACTAGGGTAATACAAAATCCCCGGTGACTACTCCTATGAGTAAATGCAACTGCTAAGAAGTTTTCTATTTTTAGTATTTTTTTTAAATATATATATTTTATTAATGCGGTATTGAAGGAAAGAAATAGAATAGAACTAGTTTTCTTATATTTCTCAATCACAAAATGCTTACATTGATGTACATAGCATATCAAGAGTAATGTTACTAATTTTCATCATATTAGGGCATCGTTTAGTCAAGAGTAAAACACTTTGGATAATATACAAACAAAACAACATTTCTCATTAGAAATAACTACATCTTCAATGATTTTAACATAACGAATAATATCAATAACTTTCTATAATGTGTTAGAAAATATTCGTGTGCGGAGAAATGATATCTATTAACTTTAACTCAACTGTACAATATAAACTAATTTTACAACGATTCAATTTGCTGACTTACAAATAATTAAAGCCCTTAATTAATCTCAACAATGTAAAACTACTTTTAAAACCAATGCCACAAGACAATATTTATTATCTAAAAAGGAAAACCCCATAAAACAAAAGCACATTTTTTAGTTATTAAAAAATTTTGTGTGAATTTCAATTTGGTCTGCACAGCATCAAAATCTGAAAAATGTTATACATATGAAACACTATTTTCGTAACAGTTTAACCACTTAGAATAAGTAAGAAGACACAGCTAAAGCAAGTATATTGGGCTACAATATATATTACTAATTTCTTTATATCAAACAAAAACAAGATATAAAATGTTAAATGCAATTAAAACTCTTACATATGCCATAAATTGTCCCAGAGAAATTTTGCCCAAGAACACTAGAATTTATTAAAAAAATATTAGAGAATGGATCTGCTTTTGAATAAAATTTCTTAAAATTAATGCAAACCTAAAATCGATAATATTTGTTTAGAATGAAAACAAATTATAACTCCAATTGGTCATTTTTAAAATTTTAGTGGTAACATTTACATCTAGCCATCAATGTAATAATAAAGAAATCTTTGCTCCAAATTGAATACTATGAAAATATTAGATTTTAAATATTTATTCTTAATTGATTATCAGGATCTGTAAGTTGAGAATCAAAATCAATCAGGTCAACAAAGCATCATCAAATTAATTCTCTTCTTTGTGATGTCCTCCACCGCTACCTCCTCCTCCTCTTCCTCGGTAACGCCTTCTACCATCGCCCTCTTCACTGCTGTTGCCTCGGTAGAAGTGGTTCCCATTACTACAACAAATATGAAAAAAAAGTTATTAGACAAGGAAACAAAACTTAATATTCTATATATAGAAAGTGTTAGAAGGTCCGAAGTATTAGTGTGTCGCATCTATTGGTACATTTCAGTTGTTTTCTAAAGTCCAGTACATTAGGCAAAACGAACTTATATATAAAAGTGAATTTGGGTTAATTGTAAAAACAAAAACTACTGAACTGATTTCGGTGAAACTTTCACACTTTGTTTTTATTAGTGCTGGGGGGGGGGTTAGAGACTATAAAATGGGTGTATAACAAATAATGAGGGTCAGGATTTACAAAAAAGAGAAATAACACTTTTTATTATCTCCCTAGGCAACACAGAGTTTTATCTCCCTGGGCAACACTGGCTTATAAAGCTAGTACAATATAGTTTAGACATTTCTATAATAATTTAATACAGCTTATAGAATAATGTTAAGTATGTTACACATATTAATCTCTTTAATTAATTAATATGCAGTATTAAAAAAGTAATTACCTATAGTATTTATGCCTTTGATTTGAGGATGACTGACTATACGATCTATTTAAATGAGGGAGAGTCGGTGCTGCTTGACCAACTACTTCGTGGTCTAATGGCCTCCTTCCTCCATGATATTCTGGGCTGAAATGTGTATTGATCATATTAGTTTTTCCGAAACTGTCAAAATGTCTAAAAGTTACCTACCTAGTTTTATGTTTTTGTGAGCCATTTCCCCAGAAGTTCTGGGTTTGTAGGGGAGGAAAGCGATGGTGTTCACCGCCTCCACCACCTCCTCTTCTTCCTCCACTGTACCTTCCATTTCCACCTCCTTTATTTAGCTGGCTTCGGATCGAGTGAATCTAAAAGCCAATGGTTTAAAAAAGTTGCCAAAAGTGAAAAACAAGGTATACTTACTTCTTTGCGTTGCTCCTCATTTTCCTTTACTAATTTTTTGATTAAATTCTCTGCATCTTCTAGCCGGTTGACACTTTCTTGTTCATTGCCTTCTTTTACTGGTGCTTCTAACTGTCTTTAAAAAACATAACAAAATTAAAGTACATTCATTACAATTATATTTTTGTCTTGTTTTGAAGAATAGCTTACTTTTTTTGGTGGTCGACAAGCTGCAATAGTCTGGTATTTTTACTGTTTGCTTCGGCCAAAGACGCTTTCAATTCAGACACTTCCTTCTCCAGCATTTCAACTTGGAGTGATCTGTTGTTTACTTCTTTAGGGGACAAAATAATCTAGAAATGTGCACATTGATTAAATTGTATATACAATATTTACAACAGAATGTCAATGAGAATCTACTTTAGGCTTTGCATCATCAGGTGAAGATTCAGAACTGCTCTGAACCACCTTAACACCAGCAGACCCAAATATCAATTGAAACTGAAGATCTGCAAGGACAGATACATATAATAATAATTACAAAAAATTACATAGATAAAACTAAATAAATAAGTATACATTTACCTCTGTTTCTTAGCCTAAGCGCTTCAATTTCCTGGTGTAAACTTGCCAACATTAACTGGTGTTGTTCTTGCAAAAAGTTTATATTTTGTTCAAGTTGATTGATTCGCATAAGGGGCTCAGAAGACATGCAAGACAGATGAACCGGCTCTGCTCTGACTGTGGGTTCTGCTCCTTTTTTACCAATCTGATAATAAGAATTAATTATAGTTTAACAATATTTCATTATTGAAGACAATTTAGTCATTTAAATTATTTTATTTACCGTAACAGAATTGTAAGTAACAGGCATTTTAAGCAAAACTTGAGATGCCATTTTTCTAATTGTAAATTTACAACTTATTGCTTACAAACAATGAAAAAAATTAATTTTTTCTCCAAAAACTAACTGACAAAAGGCATTTTTACATAAAACATTATTTAAAAGCACGTTATCATCACAGTTTCACATGAAAGCTGACCCTTTTAAGTTAAATAATTTTTTAATGCATTACAGTGCATTATCAAAAGTCCGTCAATGGTATTATTGGCATTCACAAAAAGAAAATAGTACGTTTTTCCACGTTTAAAAAGCACAGTTTCACTGAAAACAAGGCCACTCAATATAGGAGTACATGTGGTTATGGCTGACTCCAGTTAGTTTGAGGTGTACTAGGGCATACAAGTATTGATTTTAACTGCACAAGCCTCTTTTATAACATCTGGGCATAATGGTAACCTGGTTGCTATATTCTATATATTTATATTCCATATTTTTAATTACATCGTCTGTCATTTTAAATCTAAAACGAAAAATTTCAACTATTGTAATAATTGTGTAAATACTTGTTACACAAGTGAATGACGTCTTCCAAAGTGTCTGTGCCACAGTTTTTCCCAATGATTCAATGATTATTTCCTATTTGTTATTCATGACTCACCAAATGTCAACTTTGATTTGTTTCAAATAAATAGCCAATTTTTTCCTTTTTATTTTCTGGAAATAGTGAGAAAATAAAAAGGAAAGAAGAAAAAATCAAAGTAGCTAATTTATTGTATGTAAAACACATTAAAATCTCATCCAACTGAAGATCCATTTTAATTCATACCATATACAATATTATGAATTAAATATCTATTAATACTATGTAGTTCGGTTTAAAATAAAATTAAAAAATGATTATTTTATTAAATAGTAGTAGTATCCAGTTATGGAAAATAATCCACTGGAAAATATATAACAAAAAATTTATGATTAAATTATTTCATTACCACTCACAAGTTTTTGAAGACGTGGACTGGACGGAGGTCTAGTTAGGAAGAAATGCTTTTCGATTATGTCCGGCGATGCTTGGCTTCGTGATATGAATGAACTCTTAGTGTAGTGCGGTATAGGTGGAAGAACCGGTTTGTTAGGCGTGATGACAGCCGGCTTTCGCGATGGCATTTCTCGTGTCATGGAAACATTGTCTTGACATTTACTGGCTGTCGATCCAATTGTCTCATGCATACTCTAATAGCCAAAAGCAGTTGCTTGAAAATATCTGACTTTATCCTCATCTCTGAAAGCCATGTAGTTCATTGTGTAAAAAAAAATTACACAATTTTATACACAAAATATAACGTATTACAAAATTAATTTTGTGAAATAAATGATAGACAAGATAATTTTTTATTCCACTATTTTAATGATTATGTTCAGTTGGAAGGGGCAACATATTTTTTAAAGTTTTGTTATTATTTTTTACTAGTGGCTATGTTTTACTAGAACCAATAGTTGTGCATTATTTACCAAGAGTTTTAACAATCTAATTTTTTATTCATCCATAATGCTTACATAAATCTAAAAGTGTTAGTTGTTTTTACTTTAATTTTTTAAAATCTTTAAATAATTTATTTGTAGCCTATATATATCAAAATACACATTACTATAATTTTTTTCCCCTGGCAGACATGTGTTAAGAGAAACCAGCCAATGCTGTTACTCAATATGAGGGATTAAGGGGCAATGAGGTCTCGACACCATTGTCCTTTAAGGCTCAGGATTGGAAAAGATGGATCAAGAGCTTGATGTTGAACTTTTGGAAGCAGGATCGGATGAGTTTAATAGTCCTCACAGTTGTCCGTGTCTTCTGTTATGCTGTTGTTTCTTAAGTCTTGTTTGAAGTTGCAACATCAGTTTGCTTTCTTGGTTTAGTACTAAGTTTCTGACTTGAAGCTCCTTGCTGTCCATGTACAGTTCAGGGCATCGCTGTTTTTCAATGTAAATGCATGCTGGGTACATTTTTTCTAGTTTGTTAACTTTTTGCAACTAACTTTGATAAATTCAAGGTGTTTTTGGATGCTAGAGGTTGCTTGGGACATTTAAATTTTACAACATTAATTATTCTTGACAATAAAACAACGTATTATAATCAAGTTATTTATTATTATAAAATATATGATTTAGATGCATTTCTTGTCAATGTATTAGTCTATTTTGATGAGAAAAGTTTTATGCTTTTCGAAATTTTTGATATCTGGTATAAATGATGATCAGTTGTCAACATTATGATTTTATATTAAAAACAACCAGAGATGAGGCCAATTAGAAAGAAAACACTAAGTTCCCCTGTCAAGCTTATACTTACTATGAAACTGTAGTTATTAGTTATTAGTATTAGTCACTGTAGTGACCATAATTGACCATGTTAATTATTTCCTTTGACTGTGCTAGCCCAGCCGAAATTCATGGGTTCGAATCCTGCTCGTGACACTAACTTTTTCGTCTCAACCATGACTATAGATAGAAAGAATATTTGAAATATATTAGGAATACTGAGTACTCTAGGGCAATGTGATTGAAGGTGTGAATATAATTTATTAGCTTGAATGAAGGTGTTTATTCCCAAATCCCCTGAGTAATATTGAGTACTCTGGCACAGTGTGAACAAAGTCTGGTGGATGAATGTAATTAATTAACGTGAATGAAGGGGGCCACCTCCAATTCCTCCGAGGAATATGAAGATGTAAAAAAAAAATAGATTCACATCAAACAAGGCCAAAAATTCTATTCAGTACAGAATGAATAAAATATGTCTTTGGAACTTTGCGCATTTTATTTTCAATTTTTCTTTTTTAGACAAGATTTTTTTTATTGAATAAAATTTATATTTAAAATTTACTTATTTATGGAAATTTCTTGTGGAAATAAATTGCAAATTAAAATGACAATAAATTAAGAATTATGGTTTTTATTTATTTATTTTTTGCTTTATGTCCCCACATCAAGCTACAGGGAATTTTTATTTGTTGTCTGCATGTTTTTTTAACGTTGTTCATTGCTCAAAATGCCATAAACTAATGTTAATATGGACCAGAATTAAACAATTAAAAATTAGAAAAACTTCATATCAAAGTCTAAAATCAGTTTGATTTGGAAGTTTAGTTAGAAAGATATATTTAAGTTTATTTTTCAATTCTGGTAACAAGAGGACAAGGACAAACACTTCATTGAAGAACACAATATTATGAAATAATTAGCGTTATTTTATTATTTGTGGTTTTAATCGAAATTTCTCGCAAACTTTCATGCGGATTACATGCAAAAATACTTCTTTTGAATATTATGTAAAGGGATTTTGTTCTGTGTAATACTCACTTGAAGTTTCTAGCGAAGTCGGCTGTTATTGATGAATGCTCATCACCATCATCTCAAGTCACATGCCCGTCACACCGGCCTCGTGGCCATCGTTGACAGAATAGCAGTATATTGCGCCAGAAGTTTTTTTTTATCATAAAACAATTTGAATAGTTGTACACATGACAGTAGAGTGGATCAACAATAGAGGGAGATTCATTTAGAAAATCGATCGGGTCATTGAAGGGCCTAGTTTTCCGTCTCAGCTCAGCAACCGTGAACAAAAAAATACGGTGTCTTCGAAATTTGTTTGTAGTTCTTATATTACATGCAAAACTGCCTTTTCCTGCTCAAATTTTATGCTTGCGTCTTTATAACTTTCCTTACAAGACACGACGTCATTTTCTTAATTTCTGTATTTATAACTGTATTTTTTTAAACGGAGTTGAGAGATTGTATTGTCTTTTTCAACTGATGCAAAATCAACCCGAAAAAATGATACTACTTTGAAATATACTAGTTTCTACTTTCAAGTAGAGTAAAAGTTGTTTACACGTCGTTTTACACCTCGTTGCTGTTAGCAACCAATAGCAATCAGAAATTTTTAGGGGGAACGTGAAAAGAAAAGACAAATTAACACATTTTTGAACATATCACAAATTTATTTTGGTTTATGTCATTGACAAACTTTCATTCTCTACATTATCTCCAATGCATTGTACTTCTTTATGCAAATGTGAGAATCTTAATCCTGACCAGATATATATTCTTCCACTGCCCTGACTATAAAGAAAGTGAATACATATTTAATTGAATTTTAAAACATTAGAGCGGATAGTAATATTATAAGAGTAAAATTCATTTTAATTTAGAATACTTAATATTTTGAATGTGCCAGCATTAAACTGCATTTATTATGCACTCGCTCAGGTAATTATTTATTATGGAATTTTTGTTATAGTGTTGTTTTTATGGAATGTTTTTAAAATTTTTAGCAAAAGCAGATGCTCCTTGTGCAGAGAAAGATTGCTCAATGTGTATAATAGAAGTTTGGCGGATCCTTACAGGTTGTGTGTAGGCATGCCACCGGTTCTCAGGCACAGTAGCAATTTTCTTTTATTAGTGTGAGTGGTGAGGCAAGAGGATGATATATTTAATATATAATATAGCATCACCATCACCCCTCCTGCAGTGCGTGTTTAGGGCCGATGATGGAATATTTATGAAAATACTTTAACAACCCTAATTTAGATAAGCTTATTACTATTGTGTGCACGCTGATAGTTGTCAAGGATCTTGTTACATGAGTGCTTCTCTGCCGATCTGGCTCATCAATACTGCCAGCTTCTTTTAATCATGCTATTTATTACATTTTTAACCTCAGAGGGCTGGATCACGTGGTCATGCCTGGAAGTTGGGGCCTTAGCCTTGTTCTTAGGCCTTAGCTGCTTTGTTTTCTCAACAGAATTGATTGCTAAGTTGTTGATTTTTTTGCACCTAGGTTTTAGCTGTTCTTTTCCTAAAACTATGACTTCTGCTTGTTCTGCAATCTTTTCTCTAGAGACTAGATACATAACTTTGTAGTAAACCATAGCAAAATGTACGGATATTTATTACCAGTATGTGTATTTATTCTACCACATGTTTAACAACATGTGTATTGAATTAACAAGTAAATTATCAATCCAAAATGTTACTCAAATTCCTAACTTGTTAGACTTTTTCAAATGTACATAATGGTGTACATTCCAATATGAAGAAGACTTATACTCACAAGTTTGTTCAGAACATTATTTTTGCATTTAACTGGTTCCAAAGCATGTGTTTTTTTATTTATTTTTTTAAAGACAATCTTTTAAAAAGACAAAAAAACACTTGCTATTTCATTTTAATTTGGTTAGAAATTTTTATTTATTTATTTTATTTTTGGTAGATATAAGACACAAATGAAGAATTTCGGCTCATTAATTTAACAAATGAAGAATGGGAAAATTTAATGATATGAGTGAGTTAATGACTGAGTTGATGCTTGACAGTGATTATGATATGCTTGAAGACGTCACTGTCTGCCCAAAGAAGACAAACAGTGAATCATCATTCAAATTTACAGTAAGAAAGGGATTTTCATCCACAGAATTTTCAATATAATGAACTCCTTTAGAATAATTCTGTATTTTTTACATTTCATTATTTTCAGTATATATCAAATAGTGAGTTTAATGCTATACACAAACAAGTGAAAAGGGAGAGGCAGAGGAAGCGTGAAGAAAAGGAATGGGAGATATTTATGCAGAAGCAGCAGGCTCAAGAGTACAAAGTTGAGGGGAGAGATGCTTCAACAATAACTAATGTTACTGTTATTGATCATAATGATCCCAAGTCTGAACCAGAGACAACAACACAAGGAGATTCAATTTTGTTTGTACGAACTGTTTAACACTATTTGAAATAAGGCAGCAGTTTTATAAATTCATTTTTGCCTAGAATGATGAACAGGTGGAACTAATTCGCCCACATTATGATCCCAATGTTAAAGAAATTTATACAGCAGAAGTAAGTATGAAATGTGCATTGCTTTAAACCAAAACAAAAACCAAAAACCTTACAGGTGGCCCTTAAGAATCCAAGCCAAAACATTATTCAATTTGTACATGTGTCTTCAGATATGCATGAAAACTATACAATTGAGCAAGCTCAGGAATCATATAAGTTTAGAGAACAATTGGGAGGAAAATTTATAGTTGACAAAATTGAGAGATTCCAGGCCCGGATCATCACAACATTAAAAGTCATTGGAGATGTTCTTTCCAAATATCCTTATGATAGTTTCCTAAAAAATGGAATAGACATCAAGAGAAACCAAGTCAGGAATGTTGCCTTCTCAAAACGGTTCAAGAGCAACTACCATTACCATCTTGTTTGCCAAGTAACAAATTCAAAAAATATAAAAATGCCTGAAAAATAATGTCTAACTGTTGTAGATTAAAAGCATTGAAAAACTTCTCAAAAACAAAACTCTACAGAAAGCAAAACCAAATTTAAAAGTAATTGAAAAATTATTGTCTTCTCACCAAGTCATATTCCAGGCATTGCAAGTAATAATTTAGATATTTTCCTAAGAAGTGTGACAAAATGATAGAATCCAATATTATTACATGTATCAAGGATTTGTTTTTTTTATTTTATATGTAAATTGCTGCATTTGAATTCTTTTTATTTTTTATGGAACGATTATTTTGAGTTGTAAATCTCATTTCTTAAAAATTGGTTTCCATCATTTAGAAGGTGTTAGTTTGCATAATAATTATTTTTTGTTATTGTTTAAGGTTGTAGAAAAACATTTGATTGGAACATACCCAGTTAATGAAACGTTCTGCTGGCTGAGGGATTTCACCGAGTTGATTAGCAATTTATACAACCTACCATCATATTACGAAAAAACATTCAAAAATTATAATGTACTATAATTCAAATGTACTTTGTCGCCATTTTTCACAAAATTATATTTTCAGGAAATGAAAAATGCATGTCAAGAGCTCATCTATATAATTGATAATTTTAACGACCGGATGGCTGAATTAGAATTATTTGAAAAATTTAACAGACCGTTAAAAAGACAATACCAGACCAGGTACTGAGCGCGTGAAAACACTCACTCATTCGAATGAGCCGAAACTTCTGTCTCAAAGTTAAATCTTTTTGTAAAAATATTGTAAATTACAATAATTTATAACTAATAATTTTTTTATTTGTTCAAATTGTAGTTTTTCATTTTTAATGATACCTAAAGATTAAATTAGTCGCCAGACGGTATTTATCATAGTGTATAATTAATTTACTTTGTTTTGTATATATTTCTTTTTGTTGTTACATAAACATTATTATTATTAATTTTTAAGGGCGTTTTAATGGCTCAGGTCATTTCACGCCTTACATCCAAATTTAACTGTCAGTAAGTGAATAACAACAAAACAGTAGCGGTGTCATACGGTGCAAACCATATTTAGGCACTACTAATTACAATTAATGTTTAGTTAAAAATGAAAAACAATAAAATTGAAAGAACATTATTTTTATGAATTTCCTGTTTAAAGTAAGGAATGTTAATGTTAATTTAGTTCCAGATGTCAAAATGTAGCTTCAACAAAAAAATATAATTTCTGGTGCATTAATTTAAATTTATAAATAAGGGTTGGCTTTTATAGCCAATTAAACTCTAAAGACCTTAACTTTTCTAACTAATTTTGGGGAAAATCATTTGAAATACAATTTTTCCTATTAATTTACAACTGGACATTTGAAACATTAGAATAAAAACACATGCAAGAGTTTAATAATTATTAGGTTATTTTGTTGAGTTTTTTTTTATGGATAAATATAGTTTCTATTTGTTTTATATTGAGTATATACCATTTTTCTCTTTCTGGGCCCCATGTCAACTGTAAACAGTTCCGGTGAGGACTTCAGATTTTCAGTAAGTAATTCCCAAGATAATGTTTCAACTCCCCTGGAAATTATGTTCTGCTTTCTTAATAAACTGTACATTATTTAAATCATATTTGCAACAATAAGCCTTTTGGCCGTAATGGGTTTCATAAGTTGGCCGTGTAAAGAAATGTAAGAAATGGGAAAAGATGACAGAGCATTAATATTACCTGTTGCAGTTCATTCAATTGATCAACAGCTGGGGTGCTCCTTCAATTTTGAACCATTCAACCATTCAATTTTTTCAGTTCATTGTTTAACTTTCAAGATAGCAAACAATTTTTATATAAAACTTTTATTGTATACATACAAAACAACTATAAAACACTATCTTTTTCTAGCTTTAGAGAAGCTTCGTTTAGAACTTCGTGTTTCACTGGATTTACAAATATAGTTCAAAAAGGATTTTAATTTTTTTCATCATATTCTCATTCATATCTGACAGAAAAATAATTTTGAAATTTATTAACATAAAATTAGAAAACACTATTCATGCTTTTGTCACTCTTTAAAGAATAGACACACTAAAAATAAATATTTACAGATTGAATAAATGTAATGTTTTTTTGTTAACTCTTAACCATATGGTTTTACATTTCATTTTGTGTTAATAATTTGAATAGCTAGCTATAAGGTCGTATATAAGAAATATATTTAACCAGAGTTTATAAAAGTATACGATCATTTGAGTACGTATTGGTTTGAAAAGTTATACTTTTAGAGATGTAAGTTTAACCGTCTTAATTTTTACCTACAAATCTTAATTTCAATTTTATTTAAGTGTATATCTGACAATGAGTTCAATGAGATTTACAAGCAAGTCAAGCGTGAGCGGCAGCGCAAGCAGGAGGCTAAGGATTGGGAGAAGTTCCTAACAAAAAAACAACAGGCACAGCTGAAAAATGACAAGTGTTGTCAATCACTTGTGTTGATTCAAGACGAAAAGTTGGAAATATCAACTCAAACAGAATATAATCAGGTGTGATAAATAAATACAAACAAGCATTAACACACACATACACAGACATATACATAAAAACATTGACAATGAAATTGTGAACTTCTTTTAATTCTTATTCTCAGATGAAAGATAAGAACGTACTTGCAAACTTTGAAAGGAAATCCCATAATATACATAAAAAGCCTGAAGGCCTGCATGGGAAAATGAGTGTGCCAATAAGTGGAATGGAACAGCCTATAAGTAACGATATTCTAGATATTAAAGAAAAAGAAGTAGTTATTCTGAGGAGAACCAAATCCTCCCCAATTCAAAAGGTAAAGTCCAAAGTTCAAATCGTATCTTCAATAGTACATTTCAATTCGTACTTCCAGGAAAGAGATGAGAAAGCCCTTGCTAACGCCGAATTGAAGAATTTGATCAAAAAGTTTGACGACCTGAGAAGGAAGATAGTCCTCACTGTTAACGGAATTGAACAGGCCTTGAACGATGAACCCTTGGACATCAGTCGGGAGGAAGTTGACATTTTGAGAAGCAAAAAGAGAAACTCAGCTTTCACATCAAGGTTCAAAGGCAATTATCACTATCAGTTGGTTTGCCAGGTTAAAATTTATTAATTTCATCATGAATCATTATTGTTATTATTTTTTTATAATTTTTTATTGTATTTTATAGATTAACGACATTAAGAAAATACTGTCAAATGAGACAATCTTGAAGACAAGACCTATTATAATCATGCAAAAATTTGTGTCCGCACACCAAAACGTCCTTCAAGCTCTTCAAGTAAAATCTTTTTGAATATATTTAGATTTTTATTTAATTGTCAAGCCAGATATAACAAAATTTCATATTAAAAGGCGATCAGAAATGAGGGCAAATATACTTGTCCTTAATTATAACAGAGATAACAAAATGTCTTCATTTGTAATTGTGTATAATTATGCACTAATTAGCGTGTGAATAACCAAAAATATTTAAAGTAATTTAATACATTATTAAAACGTATTTTATTTTTGCTATAGGCACTGGAGAAGCATTTACTTGCTTCTTGTTCTAGTGAAGAGTCTTTCCGTTGGTTGAAAGAATTTATCGAATCCATTTCTGAGTTAACCTCCATGTTACCGAACTACGATGGAATCAATATTGACACAATGGATAACCACAGTGTAATAACATAAAAGTTAAAAACTAGGTAAATAAATTTCATTTAATTTATATTTTAGAATGTCAATCTAGCTTGTCATCAGTTGATGGATAAGATAGACCGTCTAAATGATAGAAGAGAGGCGGAGGCGAAGATGTTAAAGAAAAGGGCATCCAGGAAGATCAAGTCGGGCAATGCGCCGCAGGATAACCTCTGGATGTACCGAACCCATAGGCTGACCTGGAAAGAGAAAGCCGCAGATTTGGCCAAATTTCAAATAGCAAGGCGGAAGAGGAAGAAAGGTGCCAGGGACGAGCTCCTCTGTGAGAAAACTGTGAGCTTTAATGTTTGGCCCATCTCGGTTATTATTTGATGACTGAGTTTCCAGGCAGAACCGTCAGAACTCAAACTGCTCAAGATGGAGGTCAAGCAGAGGGAAGGGTCTGAGCTAAGAAGACACAGCAGGTCAGTGAGAGAGGAACAAGTGCGAACAATGATGGAAATCATTCCAGAAGAATCAGAGGTATTCCATATTTTTACAATGTTAACAATACATTGAAATTTTTAATTTTTTTTTTAGAGTGACGTGGAAATTAAAAAAAATGTGAAGTGTGATTTGATTACAGAAGAATCTATGAAACAAGTATGTTTTCAATGTTAAAAAAATAATTTTGAGCCCAGAAATAACACCAATTACAAGAAAAAAAAAACTTTTGATAGAGACTTTTGCCAATTTATGTTTCTATGTATTAATTTTAAATTTATTTAACAAAAAATTATATACCTGATCTCACTTTGGAAGGATACTGAGCCTGCTAAAGCCAAGCTCCAAGAGTTGATAGACTGCCGGAATGCTGTAATGCTGGCGGCTAAAACCGAAGAGCAGAAGTACAGCTGGTAGTAATTAAATCCGTCATAATTATTAATTATAGAGCAAACTTGTTTCAGAAAAGAAGAGATAGTAGAGCAAAAGAGCGAGTTTCCCTCCAATGTCAAATTGGTCTACATCAAGTGTGAGAATGAGGACATAAAGCCATCGAGGCAGTTCAAACTTTCTAGACCTTCCTCTCCTATTTCAGAGTCAAACAAACTTTTCCAATTGGAGAACAGAGATGTGGTGTGTGATTACCGTACGGCATTCAAGAGTTTCAAGTCTCAAAGTGTGTGGTATGATGAAAATGTGAATAATATGGTTAACAGGTGAGACAAACGCTTATAATTGTCGGCACAAATAATGATAACAAAAATTATAGTATTACAACACGGCTGACAGACGAAATAATTAAAGATGTTGTTAAAGAGATTAATGTGGATCATATCATAAGAAAAATTATCGATTTGGAACTCCAAGAACTATAACAGTTGTAAATGATTATTTTCTAAATAAATTTTAGACATTATTTTTTAGTATTTTTCTTTTTAGTAATTTATAGGCAAGACATATTCACTATATTTTTTAAACTTGAGCATATAATATTTACTTCATGAAAAGCAAATTCTTTATTGTGTTTTCAAGCATTTATTCTTCTCGTTATATAACATGGTAAGTCCTTTTGGATTTAACTGCCAAGTTGTTAAAAAGTTCAGCACTCTGGATGATTTACAGTTAATTAAGGTTTTTAGTTGAGATGAAAAAAAGTTAAGGGCACGAGAGAGATTCGAACCCATGACCTTCGGCTAGATACGCCGCTGCTCTACCACCTGAGCTATCGTGACCTCGATCCACTCGGACATCAACACCCCATCTCAACCCCACCTTATGAGTTTTCCCTCCTTTTGCCATTTTTCAATTGTCGTCGAGAATCCAAACCGATTACACGACATTTGAAAAATGGCAAAAGGAGGGAAAACTCATAAGGTGGGATTGAGATGGGGAGTTGATGTCCGAATGGATCGAGGTCACGATAGCTCAGGTGGTAGAGCAGCAGCGTATCTAGCCGAAGGTCGTGGGTTCGAATCCCTCTCGTGCCATTAACTTTTTTTCATCTCAACTAAAAACCTTAATTAATTGTAAATTATTAATTAGTCAAGCGGACCACGAAATTAGTGAACTCTGGATGATCTTAAAATTATCTAGGAACTCTACTGTTTATTAATTTATTGGATTCGTGAGGAGGAGTGGTCAAGAATGATGTAGTTTAGAAAAACACCTATTTCATTTTTTTGCCGATGTTTCGACCTTTAGTCGCGTCATCTTCAGGGCGTAAAGTGTGGTGCTATTCTTGTGGTGTCATGTTGGTGTTATTTGAAATTGTTGTGTCTTGGAATTCTGTTTAGTTAAATTTAGTTAAGATCTGAGTTCCCACAACTAAATACAATTTTAATTTAAAAAAAAAGAAAAAAAAAGCCAAATCAAATTCTACGGTTTCTTCACAAGAAATACAGCAAACTTCCATAACAGTCTAGCCTAAATAGTTTATGTAAGCAGTGCAGGGTCACACATACGCGCGCGCGCGCGCGCGCGCACACACACACACACACACACACACACACACACACACACACACACACACACATCAATATCTATATAAAATGTTTGTAAAAATGACTTTGACTGGTCAAACTGATACTAAATTCATTGACAATGAACAAGAAGGAAACTCCCATCAATAATGGTAATGAAGTCTATCAGTTTTAAAATTCCACCTCTTGGCTTTAGAGCAGTGTGTTATGGATATTGGATCTTCTTGTTGCACTTTGATAACAGGCAATGAGAAGAAAAGTATGACCTACAATGATGATAGCTCTGACTCTTCAGATTTCACTAACAAATCTCAGAAGCATGAAGGTTCAGCTTCAAAGTTGCAGGTCAAAAATGTTACAGAAAATCAAAATATTGTAAATACTGAATAACGACAATTACATTATATGAGAAAAAAAAAGATTGCATGTCCTTAACTGAATATAAAAGCATTCGTAGTTCTTATGCTGCATTTTTCTTTTCATTGTAAGAGCAAAGTAATGCAAATTTTAGAATCATTTTAGTTTTCAATGCTAGAAGTATTGACCATTTTTTTACTTGCGAACACTCTGGATCAAGGTATGGTTTTGAAGAAGAAAGCAAATTCAGTTGTTACTGCCAATTGCCATTTAAAGGTCATCATCAGGCCCTATAATAATTTCACATTATGAAAAACAATTGTTAAATCATTTGTACAAATAATTTTCTTATGCTTGTTTGTTAGGTTTGTATGTTGTCTGTTATTATCACAAAGGAATTAATACTCAAAGTCATTCATTGACCCCAATTATCATTAGAGTGAACAAACTTAAAGTACTGAGAGCCTATATCATGGAAGAAAAGTGTCACAAGTCAAAAAGGGGTAGTTTTTTAGTGGTAGAACTGCTGGAATTTTAAAGTTTTGTGTTTTCGCTTTAGTCTTGGAGAAACGAAAGATAGTATGGATGTATCATGACAGTTTTTATTGCCAACAATGGCGTGGACTTAAACATAAATAAAAAAAGTAAACTTCCATCTGCCTCTCCTGTAAAATTTTCTATTGTTGAGTTGTGTCAATTTTCTTGCAGGGTGTGCGTACCCCTCCTGGGGACTAATGTCGCCAGGAAGCAGTTGTACAGAACAATTTTCTAAGGTTTGCGACAAACCTGCACAATGCTACAACCATGTTGATGTTACTGGAATAGGTATGATGTGCAACCATTAAATTTTTAAGCAATTCTGTTGCCAAATTAAAAATTCATTAAATTATTTTATTAATTATTAATAAAATATTAATTTAAATCTGTGAATAGAACCAATGTATACAAAAATTGTATGCTTAATTCAATGTTTTTGCGCAAAGCGATCAGTAGTTGGAAGTGAGCGAATCCTCCGTAGAAGGGAGGAGAGTTAGACCAATGACAGTTCAGCATTATATTATAATTTCACTAGTTTCGTTGTCCACTTGACCAATTAATATCTTTCAATTAAATATAAATTCTCTGTTTCCCCTTTGGCCGTGACCGACGTCAATCAACTATAGACTGTGAAACTATAACATGACCGGTCGCGGGAAAGGAGGAATAGGTTTGGGAAAAGGAGGTTCACGGTAATATGGGTTGTTTGATGGACATTTATATAGAAAAACAAATTAAAAAATATTTTTAAAAAACCATCATTTCCATTTGGTAACTTCTTTCTCCAGATGATTCTTTCCAGAACTTCATCAGGCATGTCAAATTGTATGGGAAATCTTGACCCGGTCGCTTTTGCTGAAGTAAGAGTGTACATGAGGTACATATCATGACCCTGAAAAGAAATCAAGCTCTCTTCAAAAGTACATATATGGTAATTCCGAAAGGTTAGGCAAAAAAGTTCTCATTTACGAATAAAAAATTATTTTTTATCTATTTTTCGTTAACTGATTATATTAATAAAATGAAATGGGAAATCATTATGTTAATAAAGTAATAAATATGAAACTCTGCAATACAATTTCTTCAGCAGAAATTTCTCTTTCCACTGATCCTAGTATATTTTAAATTTGATCCCTAAATGATTATTTTTTAATAATATTTATTTATTTATTGATTTATATATACAATTAATTAAAAATCATGTTTTGAAATGTCTTGCATTTATTTTCATTTAACTTCATTTAAAAATCAAACAAAATTAATTAAGAAAATTATAAAATTAAATAAAAAGCTGTCCCTTAGAAAGCAAGTACTGAATCTCAAAGGACCTCCCTTCAAATCCATTTGTTTGAACAAAACAGTAGTCCAACAGCAAAAAATAATTTGGTTTGTTTTCCCATTATTTCTGGGATCACTGGTGACTTTAGGCTCCCTTTCTCTGCAATGTACAAGATCCAACGGTGATACCTATATAATTCAGAATTGAGCCTTTTTTTTTTTTTCATACATTAAAGTTAGTTGAGCACTTTCCAGGGTTTCTCTTAGCTAATTTCCTTCTATGATCACCATTCAAAAGAGGCTTAACGTTTTTAGGCTAATGCTTTGCAGTCGCATTGTACATGTTCTAATGTTTCTACCTTTTCCTGGCAGAATCGGTGGGTTTAAAAAAAAAAGAAAAAAAGTCAATTCATCACTATTATTTTCAAGACTTATTAAATAGTGATAAGAAATTTTTATTTGAACTACTACTGCTTTAATTTTATATTTATCCCAGTGTATAAACCTGATCATAAACAATCTAAGCAGCTCTGTAATAAACGATTTCCTACGTATTTTTCCTCAGTAAAGTTGCAGAGGGGCGGAATGACCTAGCTACCAAAACTCGAGATACACAATTATCTTGTATTGGGTTTCTTTGGTGCGAGTGAATGTATATATTAGTGATAATGTGTAGTGTGAGAGGGTTGATGAAGGAATATTCTGAAAACAGGGTTTTATTGTAAGCAGTCCTTGTGTGTTTTTTCTTAGTATATTGAGAGTAAGTGTATTTATTAGTGTGAATGTATGCATTAGTATCTAATAGACCTTTAATTAGATTAGGGTAAATAGTGTATGAAAGAGTGATGGACGACCAAGTACTCCATACTAATTGAGAATGTAAATAGGAAAGAAAATATTGTTATTAAGAGTAAGTCAGAGGGGCTGAATGTTGGGCTGTTCATGGAGCCTAACTCTAGCGGCAGGATGGATAGAACTAAGGTCTTACCCTGGACTTTTTTTTTTTTTTTTATAAATTGAGAGTGAATGTATATATTAGACGGAATATGTACTGTGAGGGAGCCTTTAGTTACTCAATTTGATTAGTTTGATGTAGACTGTATGAGTAAAGGATCATGGAGGAATATTCTGCCCTGCTATGTTGATATGTTGTTTCTTTAAATTTTTCAACTTTCTTTTTTTTCCATTGTATTCTTAGCTTCTACGGAAAAATATGATAAACTGATGTAAATCAGCGCAGAAATATTAAAAATATTAATGCATTTAAAACATTTTGGAAAAAATACTAGTCAACAAACCTGTATTTCCGAAGTTTTACCGTATCCTAATAAAAAGTGCTTGTATTACTAGATAAAATATTAAAACAGTGATATAACGCTTATGTTTAAATAAGAGTTGTTTCCATTGTTGTTCATATCTGTCCAGTATATACTAGATAAAGAAGTCCAATATTTTCTGAAAGGGTTTTTATTCCATACATGTGACATATTTAAGGAAAGAATTATTAATTTAAGAGAGGTCTGTCTGGTTGTACAAGAGTGTACAAATAGAAATACAAGAGACAAATTTACATTTCTTTCAAAAGGATTTTCAATCCTAATGCCAACAGCGTTGTTTATATTTCTTTAGTAATCTAGTAAATATCAGTTTAAAAAACGTATTTTATCTAATGTCTACATTTTATGTTGATTTGACAAATTATTTAACATAACAATTGAAGATTTAAAAAAACAATAGTTATTACAGTTGAATTTTTAAAAGACAAGACTTCTGAAACTAAATTAAATCGGTGTTTTAGTTACTTTAGCATGATTATACCACACGACCCTTATCACACTGTCGTCCTGCGGGTATAAAAAGGACAGTTGCCAGTACAATAAAAAATCTATGGAGAATCCGCTTGTCCAAAAGAAGTATATCATAATAATTTAATGTTAAAAAAAGACATCAATCCCAGGATTGTGGAGGTGTTCAGGGGTAGGTCGTATTTATTTGCGTTTGGGTCACACCCAGATCGTGGGGCCCAGATCACTGTTTTAATACTTCAGTCATGTTTTTAACTTCTTTGTGTGCTTATGTTTATCTATAACTTATTTATTGGAATGAATGTATTTATTAGCAAGAATGGAGGGGGGATAGATCACAAGGAATATTGAGAAAGAGATTCATTTATACATTTATTGGCTTGAATGATAACGTTGAATGAGAAACAGTTCTTATTTTTTATTATTGTAACAAATGAATATAATTTATTAGTGTGAAATTAAAGAGTCCGAGGGTTATCGAGTACTCTGGGGTAGAGTGAGTGAAATTGTGAATGTAAATTTATTAGTATAAACGGAAGGGCTTCTTCCACAATTTGGCTAACTATGTATAATTTTCATATAAATGAAGATTTAGTGTTTATTATATGAAGATTTTTATCCTTGACTGACAAGACTCTGAGATAGAGAGGCTGGCAACAGGATAAAAAAATGAAATTGTCAGTTACCTTAAAACCCACAGCCTAATTGACACGAATATACAAACAAAATGAATTATAATAAATAAAATGTATGTAGTAACATTACGACACATTAAGAGAATGATTTTTTAAAATAATTTTGATCATAAATGTTTCTTGGCTAACCCAACCGTACCTTAAGGAATAAGACATTGAGTATATAATAAGTATATATAATGAAATACATATTAGTCTGGTTTTTACAGAAAATGTTTATAAAACTTAAGTAAATAATAGGAATAAATTGTGTCTTTTATTTCAGAGATTTCTATGATTATATTGAAATTTCCTGAATTAAAAAAGATTAAATTATCGAGGAAAAATTACATTTTTCGATGTCCTTGTGCGAATGTTGAAATTATCTAATCACGGTAAAAACAATTGTTTCTCTTTTTATTCTACTATCTCACCTGATTCCTTCAGCCACTATTTTCTTTTCTATTAATTCCTTTCTTTTTTTTTTTTTTATAGCTCCGCTTAACTTATAAAGTCTCAAAAATCATTTGCATCTGCCTTCAGTAGAGTGCGAGGAAGAAGTGTGGTGGGGTATGAGTGAAAAGGACGATGAGGGAAAAGGTGGAAATTTCGCATATCGAACTCCCCGAGGCCAAGAGCGGCAACGCCCTGGCCTACAACAAAGCAGTGGAAGATATAAGAAGATGCATGAAAGAAGGTCAGTCAATTGATTGATCGTTAATTGACAAATTGCATTGATGGCAGGTCTTTTAAGGACAGAAGGGATTTTCAGCCATACGATGTACAGAACCATTACAATAAAAAACAAGCTTATACCTTTGCAATTATGCAATATTTTGTAATAAAACACATCAATAAAAGTGTATTTAAAAAAATCAAATTAGTCTGATTATATTATATTAACAAATTATAATACTTTTTGAGTCTTTCTAATAATGGCTATTTGTGATTGAACAAACTTGATACATTCACATGTAAATAATCATCCCGGTAACAAATAAATCATTGCAGCAAAGGTGAAAGGTGTAAAATAATGTCTAAAGGTTGCTAAATAATTAAAAAAGTATATTTTGAATGCAGACTAAAAGCCAATCAAATGCCAAGCAATATTCAAGAGAATTTCTTCAAAAATAAATCAACTTTTGAGTTTATATTTTTAATTGTACACTATTTCTTTTTAACACTTTGATTGGTCAACATGAATTTTTTTTTGGATAGCATGATTATTTTATTATATGTGGTGATTAGTGACCGTTAATCGATATTTATTTAGAAATCGTGAGATGCGGTCTGGTGTGATGTAGGTTCCAGAAAAACATTTTCTTTATGTGCCAACGTTTCGATCTTTATTGAGATCATCTTCAGAGCTCAAAGTGTTTGTCCTCTGTGTAATTGTGTCATTCTTTCGTGTCGTGTCACTCTGTGTGTGGCACTCTCGACACGACACGCAAGAATGACACAATTACACAGAAGACAAACACTTTGAGCCCTGAAGATGATCTCAATAAAGATCGAAACATTGGCACGATAAAGAAAATGTTTTTCTGAAACCTACATCACACCAGACCGCATCTCACGATTTCTAAATAAAAATTATTTTATTAGTTTAAACTTTGATTAGTTAATATAATTACTCTAAAATTTTTCATAAACGCTTGCCAATAAAACGTAATGGTTTTTCATTACCAATCATCAAAAATAATCAAACATACAGCACATACAAATCTACCTGATTTAGCATTAAATTAAAAGTTCCTTTTTGTTTTAGTAATAGTTAAATAATTTTGTATTTATTCAGGGGGTTCTAATTATTCAAAATCAAATACATTAATTGTTAAACCATTTTAATGAAAAATTTTGATTATTAAATTGCCAATTTTATTTTAATTTGAAATATTTACTTTTTGACTTGTTTGTTTCATGCGTTAATTTAAAAATCTTCAGTCTATTATATCACACATTTTAACAACGGCTTCCAACTTGTCCATTGGGTGTGGATCATTTTACATTTAAAAAAATATAATATATATTTTCAATTAAAAAGCCATGGGCTATGATTTAAACCCAGAACCACTAACGTGGCACCTAACCCATGAGCCACCTCAGTCTTCTCCGTCACACAATTTATCCAATAAAACAACTGTTTTAATTTTTCACATCGCACTAGTTTTTAAATTTACAATTGAATTTAAATTATAGTTAATGTTCCAATACATTTTTTCTGATATTTATGTACGGAACGTAAATGTTAATATTCAGTAACAGATCAAAGTTACAAAAAAATGTGGGGTATATAGCTACCAAAAAAAAAAAAAATCTATAAAATTTACCTTAATATGCTTAAATACTGATTGGTTCTGAATTCTTGGCTTCATTCTCTAGCAAATAAGAATAAATAAAATGATAATATTGTCTATTTATTGTTTATTTAAAAAATGAATAGTTTTTTTGGTATATCTGCAGAAAGTTCTAGCATTGGACAAGAATCGGTTGATTTTGAAACAGCAATATCAAAGGCAGGTGTGTAGAAATTTACATTTTACATGATTACATTTTACTTTAGCTTAAAACTAAAACTGATAATGGTTGTAATTTGAAAAAAAATTCAGGGTATGGAAAGTTTAATTATTTTCTGCTATTGATCGCTGTTCCTGCTTCGTGCTCATCTGCCTATGTCACCGGTGCTGTTTCGTTTATTCTACCCGTTGCCGGATGTGAGCTGGGTTTGTCTTCATTTGAAAAAGGCCTGATCAACTGTGCCCCTTACGCCGGTATGACATCAAATTTAAGTTTTATTGCTTAAGACTTAATTGTAATTACAATTTTCAGGTATGGTTTTATCCGCATTTTTTTGGGGTTTTCTTTCCGATGCATTCGGACGAAAACACTTGCTTTGCTACGGGTTTCTCCTGGATGCGGTCATGAACCTATTATCAAGCCTGGCCCCTAATTTTGCCATTATGTTTTTATTTAAGTTTTTTAGTGGTGTCATGTAAGTTTAACAAAACCAAATGGTATTATATATTTTTTTACTTTCTTTTCTGGTACCTGTACATAAAAAAAATAGGGATAAATTGTAATTGTTTTTATTATACAGTATTGAAAACATGATTCAAAAATATATAGGGTTTGTGGTCCTTATTCAATATTCATGGCATACTTGTCAGAAGTGTTTCTGGACAAAAGACGTGACATGGCTGTCCTCTTGGCAGGGATGTTTTGCGCAGTAGGAAGTATTTTTCAACCAAGTAAGCAGTTCCACTTGTAAGATTTCGATTAAAAACGATTTACCTATTATATTAAAATATTTTGTTTTAACAGTAATGGCAATGGTTCTGATCCCTCTTGACATCCACATCCAATTATTCGGGGGTTTCGAAGTAAAATCTTGGCGGATTTTCCTCATGGCCTGTGGCCTGCCTTCTCTGATTTGTGGAGTTTGTTCGATCTGTTTCGTTGAAAGCCCGAAATTCTTAATGGAGCATGGAAGGAAAGAGGAAGCGCTTAACGTTTTTCAGAAAATCTACACTATCAACACTGGCCTACCCCAGCATACGTATCCCGTAAGTCGTTTTTTTCTCTCCTCGTGGACATCATCTAAATAAATAATTTTCAGATCCATAAGCTGCACGATGCAAGAAGGCTGTCGGCTATTGAAAGGAGCAAAGAAGAGAAAGACTTTCTAACCTTGCTGAAAGATGGTGTAAACCAGGCTCTTGTGCTTTTAAAACCACCATATGTACGTAGAGTATGTTTCTTCTTTTTCATCCAATTTGGCAGCATGGCATGGTAAGCAACTGTTTTTTTTTTTTTTTTTTTAATTTTAAAGTAAACTAAGACACATGTTGAATTAACACTGGATCCGCCTAGCTTGTTTTTGACTCGCCATTCAGCTTCGGCCATTTTCAGTGAGGAACAAGACTAGTTGGCTCAGTGCTAGATCTTAAAGTGTTAACCGATTGTAGACCAACACTTTCAACAAGTATACCAAAAGTTATAAAATATTCTTTGATCTAAAAAAAAATAATCTGATGTACTTTAAACATGAATGTACTCAAGGTTTCATGCTGTGCAATCAAACGTGTTAATTTATAGCCAGCCCTGGAAGCTATTCTAATAGTTCAAATATCTTTAAAACCCAACATTAAGCTATAAATTTAGGCAAAGCTCTTTAATTAAAGATGCTGGATTAAAAATGAAACGAGTGAAAAGCTCAACTTTTATATATATTTTAAAACCAAATGTATTAACCCTACATATATAAAAGATTACATGCAATTTTTGAAACTGGCCATTTTAGGTGATAGAAAAATATCCCATTTTAATTTTAATATTTTTTTAATCCTTTCGATTTCCCAAGAAAGTCAATACGAAGGATGTTGAAGCTATACCAGCAACGTCAGCAATTTATTAAATGAATTTTGTCATTGTGTGCAGGTAATTTGGTCATTACTGATCATTTTGGTCTGTATGACCTCGCCGGGTTGGTCTTTCAGATATTTTTGACATTTTAGACACACTGAAGATTGTGAAACGCTGAAATGCGTCTAAAGACCAAATTACAAGTTTATCTCCCTGTAGGCGACAGGAAGAAATCTCAAAACTAAAAACTCTGAAAAACGTTTTCAACTGCATGCCAGTAATTTATATTTGCTCATGATTAAATTAGAAAGCTTACCATCAGCTTTAATAATTTAAAAGCTAATATTGACAAAAATAAATGAATTTAAAGATGGTGGAATACTGAGACATCTAGTAATTTATTGCTATTGTACAGGCAAAGGCTGAATCTATCTGATTATATGCTCATATTAGCATATTATTTTTACATACAATTCACATTTTAGCAAAGTAAAGAAATCACTTTATTTTTAACTTTTTAAACCAATCAATTCAGAACACATTAAACAGGTTGTATCAAAATTTGCTAACCATACTTCAGGAAATTATTGTACTGCTCATTAATAAAAAATAATTCCTTAGGAAAATTGAATTGTTAAAATATTTTAGGAATTATTAAAATTTTATAAGGAATGGTTTTGAAATATTGATATACATAATAAAATATCAAATATCTCAAAAGTGGTTCAGATTCAGGCTGAAGTTTGCAGGGTTTTTTTTTCTGCAGTTGACTTACACAGCTTCCTTTTGTACAAAATATTTTATTCTATATGCAATTTGTCCTGAGATTTCCTAAGTTTTATAGATATATTTATAAGCTGTTTAAAAGTATATCGTATTTGCCTATTCCAATATTTGATTTTAAGTATAAAATTATATTGTACATTGTTAACAAATAGACAAAAACTATTATAAAATATATTTTTCCTGTTACATTGCCATGTATATATGTATATATATTTTAATAGTTTGAATGTACTAAGACTTTGGCTACCCCAGATGTTCACATTGGTGGAAATGCAAAGTGAACCGAATGCCACATTGTCCGATGGAAGGCGAGATCTAGGGTTCTGTGAAGTATTTGTAGAAAATGCTAACAAGCCGGAAACAAGCTGCAATGATGTATGGACAATTTTGAACAATTTTGAAAACTAAAAATTAAATTAAATTCCTTTTTTTAGCTGGTCATGAAGCCGGAAGTTTTTCTCAACATGATGTGGATCAACGCTGGCACATTGTTAGCGCACGTAGTTTTTATAATTTCCGTCAAATACGTTGGAAAGAAAATGATAATCAGTAAGTTATTTCCCCTGTTTAAATTATAAATAAAGGTTGAAATTAAAATAATAATAATTTGGATTTTAAGCTGCAACGACAATCCTGGGTGCGACTTGTGTAATCATGATACCATTTTTCTCGACCAAATTCGTTGTACCACTTTCATCAACGTTTGTCGCTGTCCTTAACATAACATTCTTCTCTGTCATTGGCTTAGTCGTTGCGACTTTTCCAACAAAAATACGAGCGACTAGCGTAAGTCTTACAATGATGTTCGGAAGAATTGGCGTCCTGTCGGCCAACCTGGGAATCGCCAGCATTATGTACACACAGTGCGATTTGATATTTTACATAATTTTTGCGACTCTGATGGGTGAGTTTTTAAGAAAATTGTCAATTTGAATTTTATGACTCACTTTTCTTTTATTTTTCTTTTCTTCAGTGATTGGAGTTACCTCCACATTACTTTCGACAACCCCAATTGACAATAACGCTCCAACTCAAAAAGTAAAAGAACAAAATTGTTCAAAAGTTGGTTAATTTTTTATTAATTGACTATAGGTATGTATTTTGTTTCAATAATTGTCTATTGTACAAGCTTTTTTTTTTTTTTTACTTTTGTATTACAATGTGTAAAAATATGTGAATTTTTATAATTACTTTTTTATTTTATTGTCAAAAAGTATATTTTGATGTGTAAAATTAATTTTATACATAAAATTTAAAATTTAAATATTAATTTTTAATTTTTATGTGTTTACGTTCTGGTACATTTCAGAATACTAAGATGTACCTGGCTACTAATTAAAAGATTAAAAAAACAAATGTTTTTCTATTATCTTATTTTGTGTTCACCTTACATATTATTTTATACTATGCTATAAAAATAATTACAATTTTTGTCTAACCCCTAAAAAGGAGATGTAATAAAAATAAGTCAGTTTAACATTAAAAAAATTGTATTATCTATTATATTCAGTTCAAGTGGCTCACTGACGGGTTGAGACAAGGGTGCCTATTGTCACCCATTCTATTTAATCTGGCCCTCAAAACTGCAATACAAGAGATCCGGATGAAACCTAGAGGAACAATCTACAGTGGGGTCATAACAGCATGAACTTTACTACCTTATCAAGCCTCCTGGAGGAGTTTGAAATAGCAGCAGCAAATGCCAGCTTAAGTATCAACGTGAATAAAACAAAGATATGAAAACAACAAAGATATAAGGAAGCGGGGAAGTAGAATACTGATAAATATATTCGGATGCTGCAAAGGTTTTAAATACCTGAAATTTAAAGAATTGTTAGGCAGCAAAAATCTACCAAAGAGTTATATACTTGACTTCCTATAAAATCTCAATGGACTATAAAGGAGAGGAAGAACACAGGAGAGCATCAGATACAATGATATGGTACACAGATGGCCGCAAAACAAACGAAGGAACCGGATCAGACGTTTTTTGTACAAGCCCAAAACATGAGCAATCAAACTCTTTAAGGAAGTACACTTTGGTCTTTCAAGCGGAAATGGATGCCATCAATGCTTGTGCCCTGGAAAATCTTAAAAGAGATTACACTGGCAAAAAATCCTCATAAGATCTGCTAGCCAAGCAGCCATTAAAGCATTAGCGTGTATAAGAATCATATCAAAATTAGTCAGTGAATGCATCCAAAATCTCCAAAACCTGGGGACAAATAACTACCTGATGATATCTTGGGTGCCAAGGCACAGGGGAATTTTGGGTAACGAGAAAACAGACAGTCTGGCCAGAGGAGGATCTGCAAGACCATACATAGGCCCTGAACCTATACTTGGGATACAAAAACAAATATAGAATCCTCCATCATAGGATGGATCCAAACAAAACAAAAGGATAAGTGGATAAACTCTACCGGTGGTAGACATAGTAAACTTATGATGAAACAACCCTCACCGAGACTGGCAAAAGCACTGCTGCAATTGGAGAGGGCCAAACTCAGAGGAGTGGTAGGACTACTAACCGGTCACTGGTATCTGAGAAAACATCTGCACAACATGGGTATATACATCGATGATCCCATTTGCAGATTATGTAATGAGGAGGAGGAAAGCAACTCGTATCATCTTCGAATGCGAAGCAACAGCTCAATGGAGATTTAACCTAACGTACGGAAAACGCTTAGGGAATCAAATTGCAGCAGCGACAGTCTATGACCTGTTACTTCCAAGGAGAAGGATCAAGTCCATTGCACTGAACTAAGGAACGAGGAAGGTACAGTAAGCCAGAAGGCTGCAGTGCCTGGGGAGTGCAAACCCCCTTCCTAGTATCCTTTTTCACCATACCATAAATACTTGTCCTGTTATATGCCTATAGATGTGAGAGCTAGGTAACAAAGAGAAGTGAAATGACTCTAGGTGTATGGAAAAATAAGGTACTCAGAAAGATATTCAGCGCAGTCTGTGAAATTTGGAGAATTGGTAAAAATTCAGAGAGCTGTTTTGTGAGCCAGATGTAGCCCATATTAAAAAAAAAAAGGCAGACTGAGATAGCTAGGCCATGTTCAGAGGATGCCAGAAACAAGACTACTGAAGAAGATATAGTGGGAGGGCCAGACAGTTCTCAACTGAAAAAAGACTGAGGTGTCTAGATGATGTGAAGGTGGACTTTAAGAGATTAAGTCAGAAAAGAGTTGCGCTGTAATACATAGACATACTAAGCATTCAGTGGCTTCCCAGGCATAAATTAACTCTAAATAAAAAATGCCAAGGAACACAATTTATTATAATGCAATGTAATTACACTGTGCAACATTAACACAATACTGAAAATAGTAAAAATAAAAAAATAAAAAATACAAAAACAAAACAATTGTTAAACTTAAAAACAATTAGTTATTTAAACAAATAAAAGTAAAACAATATAAAAATTAATTATATAAAGTTTACTTAAAAGGTTACCAGTAATCATAATCTGAAACTAGATTGTAACAAAAACTGTTTTGTAGTGTGAAATTTTTCCAAAAAAATTAGATAAAAAAAATAGGATTGCACTTTATACATTGTTTGTATTAGCCCCCGTTTTTCTTTTTTGCTTACACTTGGCCAAAACACCTCATTTTTTAGTTGTTTTCTGTCTGAATTAACTGGCCAAATCTGACATTCATACTGTCTACCAGCTTTTTTTTAGTTGTATATCTGACCAAATAGAACTACCTCATGTATGAAATCAAGTTGACTTTCGATCAAATCCTTCCCGTTTGGCTTGTTGCCCTGTGTTGTAAATAGAGCCATCTAACGTCTATTAAAATAGCGGACAATACTACTTGCAATTTCTAATAATTCTGTACAAGTTAACGTTTCGCCCCATTCTGTTAACTCCATCCACGGTTCATTATAAAAATACAATCACAAATATTAAGTCAATTTAAACTTAATAAAACAAGTTAAAGCAGCAATTCAATGTGAATTATGCAAAAAATAACATTAGATTTATGAAAATGTATATAAAGATGAGTCAGGAATATTGTACTGAGAAGTACTTAAAAACTTAAATAAATGTGTTTTGTGATCAACCTTCAACATTTTATAACTCAGTATTTAAGCTGAGTTTTTTTAGCTGGGGGGGGGGGTCTTTTTAAAAACATCAACTGCTACTTAGCCAAGTTGTCAGCACTTTTTATTGCTAATACAACTGTATGTTAATTTAATTCTGTAGTTTTCGTGGTCCGCTTGACCAATTAATTAAGGTTTCAATTAATTAAGGTTTTTAGTTGAGATAAAAAAGTCAGTGTCACGAACGGGATTTGAACCCACGATCTTCGGCTAGATATGCTGCTGCTCTACCACTTGAGCTATTGTGACCCTTGTCTTGTAAATTAAAAGTTTGTTGTCTAGCCGAAGGTCATGGGCTCAAATCCCGCTCGTGACACTGTCTTTTTTATCTCAACTAAAAACCTTAATTAATTGAAAATTATTTTAACATCTAAACTGAAAGTATATTGTATTTTGGGCGAAAAATTCCTGAAAGATTGACAAAGAAGCAGTTGTTGTTCTTAAAAAGCCCCCCCCCACAGATGATTCATTAAACAAATAATTTAACCTAAAATTAATTAAATATAGCGTAATAAATTCAGATCCATAAGCACAGCTTTGTACAATATGAATTTTACTATATTTTCCTTTCTTTTTTTTACTTTAAATTTTATAGTTTTATTTATTTTTATGCCATTTTTTCATGACAGTGCAAAAATTTGTCAACAAATTTATTTTGTTAACAAACTTTGAACTCTGGAGGAACAAATTGGTAGATCAAGAAAATAAAATTATCTGTTAAACTTTGAAATGTTTTATCAATTGTGTTAGAGAACTTTACTTACAATAGAGGTTTAATCGAAATTTTATCTTGCCCCGAAGATTGACTATCTGAACGTTTTCAATTTTATAAAATAAAAACCTTTTCCTGTCTTCGCAGCTTGTACAGTCCTGGAAATGCGTTCGAAGAGGGAAAACATCTGGATATGAGAAAATTATCAGGCAGTAGTTTAATAATAAAAAATAGCTTAATGGGAAAGAAAACAACAGTCTTGGGTGAAAATAGTTGAAATTATTTATCTTTGGAATGAGACGCCTTTCCGATTTCAGTGACCGCTATGGGACGTTTCAAGGTAAGCCAAGCTTGGTGATTTTCCAATAAACATTGCCAGCCAGTCGATTTACAGTTTATATGATTTTTAATTAAATAAACTTTTAAAAGATTTAAAAAAGCAAGATGTAAGATACTTTATAATTCATCTATGTATGATGCACAAGCAGCATAAGAAAACACTTATACTTCCAACTAACCACAAATGATTACAATATATATCAACTATAATTTATTTGAAAAAATATATACTTGATATAGCACCACTCCTTTCACAAATATATACATAAATTACACACTATTAAGACTTCTAAATATGTATATGGGTTGGGGCTAAAAAAATGGTAAAATTGGCTTTACCATGGATTTATATAAGCTTATTCTGCACATTTATCAATCACCCAATTTGTCATTTCAGCATCTGGGTTTAGATCTTGTCCTTCTCTGTCCTACCAACGAAGTTAGGCTCCTGAGGCTGTCAACAGCTAGGAAATTTCAGCACCAATGCATGCAATTATTAAACACTCACATTCTCACTCATTCTTTTCTGTTAAACTGATCACTTAAGTGGGGTGGTGGAATATTTGATTTTTTTTTATAGTGCAATTCAAACCTAATCTAATTGAGGGTTATGGGGGTACTCATTGTTCCACCATTGGCCCTCTTGCACGACACATTCACTCTAATAAATACATTCAATCTCAATATTGACAAAAAAGAAACAACAAAATGTCTATCAAGTAATAAAACAGTCGTATTTGTCCAAAAATTGGAACATTGCCCCAAATTCTCTTAGCCATGCTCAGGAATTCTCATGTCAGGTGGCATTCCTTCCTATGGAACCAAAGATTGACCCTCTTTAATTAAGTAATTGAACAGCTTTTTTCTACATAAACAAGCTTGTGTTTCAATCTCACATGGCTGGATTTAGATCCTCCGAGGGCCTTCTATGGACGTTGCTCTTGATGCAAAGGAATTTCTCTGTCGATCTGGCCCACTGATGCCGACATTTCCTTTTAATCGTACTTTTTATTGAATTTGTAATTTCAGAGGATTGTATCACGATGGTGGCTTTAGCCCACCTTTTTTGTGACCCTTCATGGCACAACCATCACCGTTTTAATATGCTTCTGTTCCGAGTATCACTGCAACAGAACTTGGGTTTTATGTTATTATAACAGAAAAGTGTCAAATAATGTACAATTTCAGTTACTATTTTAATTAAAAATAGTAATTAATGACACTTTTAGTTATAGCTTTTTTAAATTTATTTGATATCAGCAAAATGTAAAAAATAAATAAACTCTTGCAATTTTTTCTTTTAACTGGCCATTTATCTTAAACAGTTTGGTTCAATATAATCTGAATAGCTTCCTTATTTGATATTATAACATGGGGGCAAAGTTTAGTTAGATTGAAAATAAACATTTCTCTTTCAAAAGTTTAAAATTTCAACCCAATTATGTATTGAAATTTGATAATACACGTGTCATAAAAGGAAATTTATTTTGTCTAGTATAGCTTGATTACAAAGGCCACTTTTCAGAAGAAAGTAGGTATCCCTTGTGACCCATTGGTTATGAATAATTTATGAAATAAAGAATAAAGCCATTAGGCAAGATTCTCAATTTTAAAAATTTTATTAAAAAACTAAAAATCATATGATGATAGAATGCACTTGGATAAAGTTACGAAATTAAACATAATAATAACAATCTTGATGAACTGGCGACTTAAACATTAATTATACAAATTTGTAAATAACTACGCTCGAGCAACTCATCTTTGTTTGTTATTGGTTCATTAATAATTTGCTAAATCCATAAAGTTGCCTCTATAACTTTTATGTCGATGACTCTCAAATTCACTTTTCTTTCCCATCATTTTGCAAGCTGCAACTGTATGAAACTAAGAAGAGGACTTAGAACAGACAACCAGAACGTAAAAGTCTCAGGATGTTGTGTTCTGATTCAGCTTCTCCCATCGGATGTCCTCAAGGAGGGATATTATCACCTCTCTTATGGAGCCTAACAGTTGATGAACTGCTTGAAACCCTGAACCGCTCAGGAATAAAATGTCAGGGATATGCAGATGACATAGTCCTGACAGCCAGGGGAAAATTGGAGGAAACCCTCTGCGATATAATCCAAGAGGGACTGAAAATCACAGAAGAATGGTGTAAAAGTGCAGGCTTGGGGATTAATCCAAACAAAACTACTATAGTCACTTTTACACGGAAAAGAAATCAAATGAAAGAAATCAAATGAAAGAAATCAAATGAAAGAAATCAAACTCAACAACACTGTGATAGAAATCAAAAATGAAGTCAAATGTCTGGGCATCACACTATATAAAACACTAACATTCAAGAAACACTTCAGCTCCATTATCACAAAGGCGACACGAGCTTTGATGGTGTGCAGAAGAATAGCAGGGAGAAACTGGGGATGTAGGCCAGAAACCCTGTTATGGATGTACACCATAAAAGTAAGACCTTTACTTACATATGGAGCTATAGCCTGGGCTGATAAAGTGGAACAAGTAACCAAAAGGAAAGAACTCACAAAAATACAGAGACTTGCATGCATCTGCATAACGGGAGCAATGAGAACATGTCCTACAATTAGCATGGAAAAGATATTGGGACTAATCCCCCTACATCACATGGTAGAAAGGACAGCACAGAAAACCATAATCAACTTTATTAGAGAGAAACCTCCAACAGGAATAAAACTGAAATGGAGAGACAGAAACAAACTGTGAAAAAACCATCTCATGGCTCCAAGAGATGACATGAACAGGAGGTTTGAATTTAACCAAAAATTCTGAATACATCTGGGCACCAAAAAGGAATGGGAAAGAAAGGGAAATACCTCCCTCAAAAATGGCATCATCCTTTGGTACACAGATGGATCTAGAATACAGGTAGGTTCGGGGGCAGGAGTGTTTGGACCCGGAACCAAATACTCAGAACCCATGGGAAAGCACACCAGTATCTTCCAAGCTGAGATTCACGCAATTGAAAGATGTATCCAATTCAATCTAAATAGAGGGTACAAAAACAAGAATATAGCTATCATGTCAGATAGCCAAGCAGCCATCAAAGCACTAAGCTCAAATACCATTAGTTCAAGGATGGTGCAGAACTGCAAAACCAAATTAAACATATTAGGTATGCAGAATAAAGTCAGCCTCTGCTGGGTCCCCGGACATATGGGAGTAGAAGGCAACGAGAAAGCGGACACCCTTGCAAGGAAAGGGGCTGCCACACCGCTGATAGGACCCGAACCCTTCTGTAGCATAGGAATCCACACTATTAACGAATATCTCAGACAGAAGGACAAAAAGAAAATGAGCGAACTTTGGAATTCACTTATTGGACATAGACAATCCAAGAATCTAACCAAATTTGGCAAGAAAGAAATCACAGAATATGTCAAAGGAAGCAGGAATAGACTGCGAATCCTAACAGGATTCCTGACAGGACACTGTAGATTAAATGAACATCTAAAGAAAATTGGAATAATCCAAGATGGCACATGTAGATTCTGCAAGGGAGCAGAAGAGACACCAACACACTTACTAACAAACTGCGGAGCTACATTAGCCCGCAGGAGGAAGTGTTTTGGGATGTACAATGTGCCCATAGAAGAACTACAACCACTGAAACTGGGCCTATTAATCAAGTTTCTTGATGAAATAGGACTCACCGATGTGCTTTAGGCAGAGCACAGGGGATACAATAACTCTTAAAGGGCGCAGTTTACCATACCCTGAAATATTACATCTACATCTTCTCCCATTTCTCCGTTTACCATATAACATTGTGGGATTAATATGATGGTTATAAAAAATAAAATAAAATAATAAGTTTGTACCTGTTAAACATGAAAGATCCTTATATTAATAACAAATTAATGAATCGAATATATCTTATAAATGGTTACAACTAATTAAGTAAGGAAAAGGGTATATTTTCTTATGATAGAATATAATTAAGTGTAAAGTTATTTTTTGGTTTCCTTTTCTCTGGACAAGTTGTATAGTATAGTGTAACAAACCTTTATGAATGAACACCACTCCACAAAAATTTTTCACTAGCAGTTTTTTTGTCTTGATATCACACACTTTTATTTTTACTTTATCTTCTTTCTAAAGTTGCAAGCGACCGAGTAACTCCAAATCCAGCATGGCTCTCCTTAGGCCTCCGCCGTCCTCTCATCTGCCTCCTCAATCGTTGGAACTCTGCCTTATTGATTGTTTATGTCGCTTTGGCAGCCTTTATGAAATGACTTTGTTATAACCGTTAACAATTTTTGATTAACCCTATTTCCTTCTGTCTCTCCATCAAGAATCTTGTGTTGCTCAGACCTTGCCCGGAAGCCCAATATCTTCCAGATTTCTCCATCATATTTGTCATGCAAGCCACCTTCCACTCTTTAGTATGCATAAATCCTCGTTTCCTCCCTTATTCTCCCCAACTATGATTATGTCTAATGAATTTTTTTTGGTTTCTAATAAAGTCCATGTGACTGACCTGTGCACTAACTTGACAATAATTCCTTTCTCCCATTTTATAATTTCCATGCTTTCATGCTCAAATTTATCTGATGATCCCATTCCACTCCCTACATATTTACATTTTGTATATATACATATTTTTTAAATATACATGTTTGTATAGCCTTGTCATGCTTGAATCTTTTGTAAATATGTCATGGTATATAAAATTATCCAAGATTATTTAGTACATAATTATTCGAGAATGTTTGTTTTTCATTTCATGTCAAATATAGAACATTTATGTATCTAACATACATTTATATTTGTCATTGTTTTGCTCTAAGCATTTGCAGAGGTGATAACAGAACCCAGACGTATTCGCAAATACGCTGGCCTCATTTTGAGACCGTATTAAAGCTTTTGAAAAATTGAAAACAAAATTAATCATGCTGACTGAACCAGTTGTATTTATCTTGGAAATAAAAAGAATAATTCCCTATAAAAGTGATATGCAGAAAAATTGCCTTGCACCTTTTTTTCAGAAATGACACATTGTTTTTCTAAAACAATAATCATAGAATAAATATAAGTTCTATTTATCTAATTTACAACCTTTTGTACAACGTGCCAAGTAGTTTGTTTGTATTACATAATACACGAGGATAGCTAGCTCTTAATGTAGTAAATTCCTTTTGAATTTTAACTCGTCATATGCGCAGACTACTTTGAAATGGAGCTCACAGCCAAAGGTTAGTTTTAATTTATTTTTATTAATTAAAAAAAATCTAAAGGAAACATCATTGTAATTTAATTATTATCAAGTTATGAAATCAATATGTTGAAAACAAAGGCAGAACACAAACATGTTGGTCATCTTGGTCTTCTGACTGCTTTGGTTTATTCCTGTTGTGTCTTGGCATTTCACCATCTTCAGAGGTGGTAAAATTGGCCACAAGCTTTAAATCATTTCAAAGTGGTAAAGTATTTTGGTCAGGTTTTAAACCTTTTCTCAATAGGAATTGCTTCTAAAGGAACTTTGCCAATTATAAATCAATAAATTGCAAAGGAATCAAAGCACTAATATGTCTTATTGTTAAACTTCTAAACCGTTTTAATATACTAATATATATTTAGAAATCGTGAGATGGGGTCTGGTTTGATGTAGGTTTCAGAAAAACATTTTCTTTATTGTGCCAACGTTTTGATCTTTATTGAGCCCTGACGATGATGATCTCAGTAAAGATTGAAACGTTGGAACGATAAAGAAAATGTTTTTCTGAACCTACATCACACCAGACCGCATCTCACAATTTCTAAATAAATATCGATTAACGGTCACTAGTCACCACACATATACTAATATAATTTTTCATGTGCCCCTGTGTGCTATTTGAGCATGCTCGTCAAAAATGTAATTAAATTAATGCTAAACTGGTTAATTTCTCATTGAGTATTTGATCAAGTGTCTTTAAGTTTAGTTTTTCTTGTATAATTTATACACAGTATATTTAAAATATTATTATAATTTAAAATGTTGTCGTTAGTTTAAATACTTTCATTGTTGTTGTATAGGTTGTGTTCATTGTGTTGTTTACACTGTTTATCTGTGCACCTACTTGCTAAAAATTTCAACTACAAGTCATTTTATGCGTAACACCAATGTACCAATCAATGGTGGATGAAGGATTAACTTTTAACGGGATCAAACTTAAAAATGATTAATTTTTATATAAAGTGCGGTTGAGATGAAAAATATGAGTCAATTCAAATAATTTACTTTGGTTAACTAGGACCAAGTAAAAATATATGCTTAAATGTGATCCTGAGAGTCTGAAATTGTAATTTAGGCTGGCATGACCACTTATGGGACAGTTATCATAAAGTGTTCTCACATAACCTTAGATTCTTGCTATGATGCTGTTGATGATGTATGGTTTAGTCAGAACATGATAGAAATACACTCTAAACATTGTTTAATAATAATAAATATTTTAATAATAAGTTTTGTTGCACTTTTTGTTTAATTTTACACCATAGGAGTTTTCATAAAATAATATGTTTGACTGGTAGAAAGCATTTGGTGAGGTTAGCCATTGCGGTTAGCCAAATGATGATCATTTTGTTGGGGTCGTTTCTCGGAGCCTTTGTCCTCTCGTCGAAGAGGGTTTGTTTTTAATCTGTGATCTTAATGTAGAATATTTTAAATGTAAGAAAAGTTAATAATATATNATATATATATAAAGAAACACACTGTGATCGCATGTACCTGAAAACAAAAGGAAGTTTACTAGTTTTTTAGACTTTTATGAGATGCTGAGCACCAAAAAACATAATGTACTTCGGTGCCCATGACACCATGTTCCTTTTTATTTCCCCACTAAGGTTAAAGCCCTGAAGATGACGATGACAGTATAAAAACTGTCGAAAGCTCGGCGAAAACTGAAAGGAAGTTTTTTTCTCTGTGTTGACCTCTTCCGTAGATTCTCTGAAAAACTTCATAATTGAAACTTGTTTACAATGTTGTCCATCTCATTCAATTTGTTTGCACATTTGTTCATTATACTGTTGTTCAATTATTATTTGTATTTAACTTATGTTTAGTTTTATATATGAATTTATATTAGAAAGTTGACTGTTTTTTTTGTTTTAATTTATGTGAAAAGCTTAAGCCATTAATTATTGTAAATAAAATAAAAATAAATAAAATTGGTAATTTTATTTACCACACCAAAATAAGTTATTACACTTCTCGAATTTATAGTATTTATAACTTGTCAGATTTGTCATGGGTTTAATTTAATTTTTTGTAACACATAACTTATTTTTTTTAGAGAATGATATGTCAAACCAAAGGAATTCAAATGATAAAGCTGTGAAACTTGAAGAAGCTCTGATTTTGTCAGGTAATATAAAATAATTAATTTCTAGTCCACAATTTTTTAGAAGTACATTTGTAGTAAGTTGGATTTTCAGAAAAACACCTATATTTATGGGTAAAAAATATATTTAATTTAACCTATTCAATATAAATATATTATCTGTAAATAGGTTAGTGTAAATGTATCAATGAAATGTAAATATATCGATGAACATAAAGTTTGTTTTGAAATGTTTAGGATATGGACTGTATAATTACCTGGCGATATTGGGAGGTGGTCTGTCCCTTTTTGGAGGTTTGGGAGTAGTTTTAATATTGTCCTACACATTGCCTGCAACTGACTGTGATATGCATTTAACACCTAAAGATAAGGGTGTTTTGACGTCAATAGCTTATACAGGTATCGCTAACTATTCTATAAAACCTCATTCTAAGTTGTCAATTTTCTGTTTTACGTATTAGGAATGCTATTTTCATCGCATTTATATGGTTACCTGTCTGACACTTACGGAAGGCGGAAAATAGTAATATACAGCAATTATAGCTGTGCCCTGCTTTCGTTTCTGGCCATGTTCTCGCCCAACCCTTACTTCCTGACAGTACTATGGTTTACCAACGGATTTATGTACAATTCAAACGTTTGAAATTACCAGGTGAATGAGAGTCACATGAAAGATCTTTTGTATTTTCAGTGCAGGAGGCCTCCTTACACCGGCTTATGTGTATATAAGTGAATTCTGCGCCTTTGATAAACGAGCCACTTCCCTTCTTATTGCCTCTGCTATCGCTTCACTCATCACTACTTTCCTACCAGGTAACCAAAACACAAATAATCGTAAAATTTCCCAAACAAAAAATTAAATACTTTAAATGTTTCAGGTATGGCTTGGGTTGTGATGCCTCTGAATTTCCGAATTCAGACCTTTTATGGTGTGGAACTGACCCCTTGGAGAATCTATATCGCCCTGCTAGCGATACCGTCGTTGCTTTGCAACATTCTCATGCATTTTCTACTGGAATCTCCGAAATATTTACTTACAAGAGGACAGAAGCAGGAGACGCTGCATGTTCTGAGAAAGATGTATTCTGTGAACTTCAGGGTCCCACCGCACACCTATCCTGTGCGTCTTAATAAAACTTTTTCTAGGACTATTTATAATCATCGATGAATCTTGACAGGTTGTTGATATTTCATTGGATGATGGGGACATGGTGCACGAAGCCTCACAAGTTGGATTTATTAAAGATATGTGGAGGCAAACCGTTACATTGTTCTCGCCACCTTTGCTATCAAGTACAATTTTATCCTGTTTTCTCAATTTAGGACTTATCGGGTCGTAAGTTAATATATTAGCTTTTAAAAGTGAAATTTAGTTTAATAATTTATTTTCAATATTTGATAGATATAATGTAATTATGCTGTGGCTTCCTGAGTTAATAAGCAGAATGTCAATCTATTCCACAGACCACGAAGTTTACAATGCAACTATTTGCCAGGTTTTTAATTATAAAGATGAAATTATTGTAGTTGTGAATAAAACTATGACATCAAACACAGCTTATGAAGTAGGCGAACCTTGCAAAATGGTAGTAGATGAAATAATTTATCTTACAACAATGGGAATCGGAGTTTGCCAATTTGTATTCTTTGGATTGATGAGTATCCTGTCAAACCATTTCTCTAGAAGAGGCCTGATAGGTAATTTTTTTTTAATTTTCTAATTTTTTTTATTACAAGGATAAAAATTTTAGTCAGCTGTCTAATTATTGGAGCTGCAAGTTACACAGTCGTAACGTTAATGCATGCCATGGCTTTGACGACGGCAGGGCTTGCACTTGGTGTGATTCTTCTAGGAGCTGCCCTTCCTTTAGCACTCAGCATCATCGTAGACTTTTTCCCAACTCATCTCAGGTGTGTAGTATTTGTGTGAGATGACAATACTTCCTCCTCAGCTTCAGGCTTTTTTCCAGTCTACAATAAAAAAGCTGCTTAAATATTTAACGCTCAAATTTCAGGGCGATGGCAACATGCATTTGTATGATATTTGGAAGGTTAGGCTCTTCATTCGGAGGACAGCTTTTTGGCATTTTACAAGAAAACTACTGCGAATATTCATATTATGGTCTTTCTCTAATCTTACTAGGTAACAAGTACATAAATAAATATATTTTAAATATACAAAATATATTTCCTCAATTAACTATACACAAATTTTTCATTTCGAAAAAATTGTATCACAGGCGGGATTCGAACCCATGCTAATCTAGTATAATCGTTAATAAAAAGTGTTTCTATATGAAGCCGCGATTTGCTTATAATTAGAATAAAATCGGGTAGTCGAAATGAGAAGTTTGTGGCATGGGCGATCGAAGTCACGGTAGCTCAAGTGGTAGAGCAGCGGCGTATTTAGCCGAAATTCGTGGGTTCGAATCCCGCCTGTGACACAAAGTTTTCATTTCGAAAAAATTATGTATAATTAATTGAGTATTTATATATTTAATAGAAGCTGATAAAATTTAGTATTAAAAATACATTTCGTTAATAGTTGAAAATTTCAAAGGGTGTTCAAAAATAAAAAAAATTCGAAATGTTTTTATTTTTTGGACATTTGGACGTATTGGCCTACAGTGGTCCGGTGGAAACGAAAAAAAATACAAATAAAAAAGACCATCCCTACATAGGACCTAGGTAGTCACTGCAGTGTAGTACAGTCATTTGTCCTGTTTGGTTGAGTATTAAGAAGCTCGTCTACACCCCAAGGTACCGATGTTGCAACATCCATTCCAAAATTAATATTAATTGTCCTCATGATCATTTTTGAATAAAATTTTGTAAATACTATGTAATAAAGGATGTCACTGCGTATTTAGTTTTTTAATCTTAATCATCGTGATCTTGAATCTAGAACGACTTAATAAAGACGCAATAATTGGTGACCCCGATGTGATTTCTGTTTAATTTTCATATTGATTCATATTTTAATAAACATATCCTTTCTTTCTTTAATAACATTTTTTTATTTCGTAATTTTTGTATAAGAATATTTCTTTCATTTTTCTTAATTTTTTTTTTGTTTTTCTGTATGTAATTATGTTTGTATATTTTTCTTGATTATTTCTAAAATTTTTTGTAACATCTGCACAAATTTTACTTAATTGGAAATGAGAGAAGAAGAACAAAAACTAATCAACCAGGGATCTGGTGTGGCAGACCGTCTCCCAAGTTTCTGGAAACAGGACCCGGAGTTATGGTTTTTACAATGCAATGCCATATTTGCTTAAGGGAGAATTACCACTTCAAAATGCAAGTTCCAAGACGCAATTTCACGTCTAGAGTATGAGGTTTTAAGGCAGGTAGCAGAGTTGGTAAAAAATCCTGGAAACCAACCGTACGAGGACCTATGATAAAAGTTAATTCCAACTCCGAGAATGCACGCATCAACAAACCATTAGAATACAAACAACGGGGTGTAGATGAGCTTCTTAATACTCAACCAAACAGGACAAACTGTCCTACACTGCAGTGACTACCCTTTCTTAGGGATGGTCTTTTTTATTTTTCCTTTTACACACTTCCTGCGAGGAGTGCTTAGTGTCGGTGTTTCGGACCGCTATAGGCCTATCGTCACCATATCAAATGGGTTAATTCCTGCAAAGTACTCCACAAGTCAACCGATGTTTCTTTGGAATTACTTTGAAACTTTGGGCAGGAATTAGCCTAGGCTGCTGTAAATGTGCCAACAGACCAAAACGTTCAAAAAATAAAAACAATATGGATATCTTGTATTTTTTAATAGCTTTCATCTATATCTATAATCATAATAATACAACAAAATGAAAATTTCAATGTATTTATTAAATAATAGTTAATAAATAGTTCACCACTATTGATTTTATCAAAATAACAAAGTATCTATCAAACAAAAAAAAGAAATTTAGGGAAGGAACAAACATAATCCAATATAACGCACATATGGAAATGCCTTAATATTTAAAATAATATTTAATTAGTCTCAGCTTTACAAATTGTGTCAATGTTTTTAAATGTTTACTTATATTAGTCTTATTTTTGTAATATAACGTAATAATTTTAATCATTTCTGTTTTACAGGCATTTCAGCACTTTGTTTTGTTATTCCTTTAAATAAGAAAAACTAGATGCAGCTAGAGAGAAATATCAAAATGCCACGTATGTTTTTAATATAATAAAACACATCATTTCCTACTGACGTTAACATTGTTGAGTTCATTTTTAATCCCTTTTAATTATGTTTGTTTTCTTCTGCACATATGAATATTAGCTAAAGATTAAATTTTTTTTCTTTAATTATCCTTTTTTTCTTGATTGTTTTGCATTAAATATGTGCTATGTAGCTTGAAACACTTTTTACGTCCAACAAATTTACAAAATAACTATTTCATGTTTTATATTACCAACTCCATGGTTGGTCTGTGGATCTATATTCTCTACTGTTAGGGTGAAAAATTCCAAGATCTCTGTGGTTGAAAACTTTTATTCAATTTAGTAAATTACAAGGACGTTCAGGCTCCTGGCCCATCATCAGCAACTAAACAGAGAAATCTCATGGTATAATTCACAATTTGAAGGCACACCCATCAGTAATTTCCAATTTTTTAAATAAAAGTATTTATACCTGGACTATGCCAATGATACATATATATTATTTTTCCACCCCCCCTTTATTTGTTGAGGGGGAATGTCGTCAAAATTGTTTTAAAACTGTAATAGAAACATACATTTTATTTTAGTCTACTCATTGGTATACCACATGGTAATGATATTACACTTATACAGGGTGAGCCATTTTTTGACGCACCATTGGAAAATCAACGTGTTTAAGTCTGACTCGAGGGTTATTTCCTTTGATTAATAAAAGAAAGTGAGTCAATTTTCAGTGCACCATTGGAAAATCAACGTGGGTGTGTTTAAATCTAACTTAAGGCATATTTCTTTTGATTTTAACATTAAAAAAAAGGAAGTGAGTAAATTTTCGGTGCACCATAGGAAAATCAACGTTGGTGCGTCTAATTATGACTCAGCACAGTTTGTTTTGTTAGTCTCATACCAAAAAACAGGCTAGTCACTTTTTGACGCACCATTCGTTACAAATTAGTTTTAGTAGGTTGGAAGGAAAATAAACAAAACCAATATTATTAAAACATTATTCATACACAATGTAAAAATTAAAAAAAAAAATTCTTCACAAATTAATTTGATTAAGGTTTAAGAGTATTTTTTTCTGGTAAATTAAAAAGTTAAATAAATGTAACAATCTCCTTTGTTAGCAAATCAAAAAGGTTCAAAATCATTATAATAATTGTTCGAACAGACCTCCATTTGCTGTAATATAGTAGCCTAGTCTATCGTAAAACGACGATTGGACGAAAAAAAAAAAACTCTTAAACCTTAATCAAATTAATTTGTGAAGAATTTTTTTCAAATTTTTACATTGTGTTTGTATAATGTTTTAATAATATTGGTTTTGTTTATTTTCCTTCCAACCTACTAAAACTAATTTGTAACGAATGGGCGTCGAAATGTGACTCGCCTATTTTTTGGTACGAGACTAACAAAATAAAATGTGCCGAGTCATAATTAGACGCACCAACATTGATTTTCCTATGGTGCACCGAAAATTGACTCACTTTCTTTTATTAATGTATTAATCAAAGGAAATAAGCCTCGAGTCAGATTTAAACATACCCACGTTAATTTTCCAATGGTGCGTCAAAAAATTACTCACCCTGTATACCACTCGGAGAAGGGCAGATAGCGACTGAAGGTATATACATATATATATAAAGAATATCATTACCATGTGGTATACCAATGAAGTGACAAAAATAAAATATATGTTTCTATTACAGTTTTAAAACAATTACGACGACATTCCCCCCCTTATACCATGAGATTTCTCTATGTTTAGTTGCTGATGATGGGCCAGGAGCCCTGAAACGCCTTGTAATTTACTAAATTGAATAAACGTTTTCAACCACGGAGATCTTGGAATTTTTCAACTTAACAATAGAAAAAAACTATTGCTAATGCAATGTAACTTGAATGGAGAATCTGCTGGTAAGAAAGAAACCATCCAAATCGTGTAAAAAAGACATCATACCAAGACATACTGGTGTGACGTTGGTTTTAGAAAAATGTTTTCTTTATCGTGCCAACGCTCAATCTTTATTGCGATCATAATCAAACAAACACTTTGAGCCCCGAAGATGATCTCAATAAAGATCGAAACGTTGGCACGATAAAGAAAATGTTTTACTAAAAACTACGTCACACCAGACCGCATCTCACGATCTCTGAATAATCATAATTTATTAGCATGAATGGAGGAGCTTATCGTCAATTACCCCGAGGAATATCGAGCTCTAGGGGATAGTATCAATGAATTGTGGTGTGTGGATGTAATTTATTAGCTAGAATGACGGCTTATCCCCAACACCTCAAAAATACTGAAAACTTTGGGGGGGTAATGTGAATGAATGAGAGTGCAATTTATTAACATGAATGGATGGGTTTATCAACTGCCAATTACCTTGAGGAATATTAAATACTCTGGGTAAATATGAATGCAATTTATTAACATGAAAAAGGGGCTTATAGACAATTACCCTGAAGACAATAGAATACTCTCGGATAGTGTGAATGAATTGCAGAGTAATGTAATTTATTAGCATGAAAGGCAGGGCTTATTCTTAATCACCTCGAGAATATCGAGTAATCTGGGGTAATGTGAATGAATGTGTGAGCATAATTTACTAGTGTGTGGTGATTAGTGACCGTTAATCGATAATTATTTAGAAATCGTGAGATGCGGTCTGGTGTGATGTAGGTTTCAGAAAAACATTTTCTTTATCGTGCCAACGTTTCGATCTTTATTGAGATCATCTTCAGGGCCTGGGATTTACAAACATTGTTTACATTTAACAAATGCATGTAGGATATGGAAAAAAGTGAATTTATACAATGCAAAATATATTTTTTATATTCAATCAAAGTATTTCTACTCACTCAAAGTGTTTGTCTTCTGTGTAATTGTGCCATTCTTGCATATTGTGTTGAATCCCAGGCCCTGAAGATGATCTGAATAAAGATCGAAATGTTGGCACGATAAAGAAAATGTTTTTCCGAAACCTACATCACACCAGACCGCATCTCACGATTTCTGAATAATAATTTACTAGCGTGAATCCCTAATTACCCCAAGGAATATTGAATATTCTGGGATAGTGAACCCTAACTAGACTATTGTTTTATTTATTATTAAATTTACTAATTTCGTGGTCCGCTTGACCAATTAATATATTACAATTAATTAAGGTATTTAGTTGAGATTAAAAAAAAATGTCCGAGTGGATCGAGGTCATGATAGCTCAAGTGGTAGGGCAGCTGCATATTTAGCCGAAGATCGTGGGTTCGAATCCCACTCGTGTCACTGACTTTTTATATCTCAACTAAAAACCTTAATTAATTGAAATATATTAATTGGTCAAGCGGACCACGAAATTAGTGAATTTAATGATTTAAAATGAAGAATACTTCACTAAAGCTCTCCGTGGCCATTTCACTTGTCGTCTAGAATCCAATCCGATTACACGACATTTGAAAAATGGCAAAAAGGAGGGAAAATTCAAAAGCTGGGGTTGAGATGGGAAGTTAGTGTCTGAGTGGATCGAGGTCATTATAGCTCAAGTGGTAGAGCGGCGGCGTATTTAGCCGAAGATCGTGGGTTCGAATCCTGCTCGTGCCATTGACATTTTTATCTCAACTAAAAACCTTAATTAATTGTAATTTATTTATTATGTACTTGGGTACAGCATCATTTTCCAATCAGCACTCTGCGTGAAAATTCTCTGAGGATGAGATAAGTGCAGTCTCAAAAATGTTATGACATAATAATATATAAAAAGTTCAGGATACCGACCACACACTAAATTTATTTACATTTGTAATCTAATTTTAGTTTTTGGGTCGATAAGCTAGGAAGAGGTAATTTAAAAAGGCTAAGACAACTTAATGGGAATGTCGTATGTATTATTTTCCTTCAATAAATGAAATATAAAAATAAACAACACTGAGTTTTAGAATCACAATTGTTAAGAAATTACTCTTCTTCTCTATAAAAATATTTGTTCGAAATGCTTAAACAATATAAACAAAAAAGAAAAGAAACCGAAGAGTATTTTTAAATCATTAAATTATTAAAAAATTGTAACAATTTGTATTAATAAAAGATATTTACTTATATAACAAGCAATTATTAACAAATATATTAAGGCATTTAATCAATTTGGGCGCAAAGTCTCTCCTATTTGTACACATAGCTTTAACTTTTTGCTATTAGTATACTTTTTAAACTGTAAACAGTAAGTAAATGAAACGCGAATGAATTTTTCATTAAAACATGAACTTTTGTTTCGCATTATAACGAAAATCATACACAATAAAACTTTTAAAATTAAATATTAAATAAATAAAAAAGAAGTGACAGTTATTTTGAGGGTTTTTTTTTCTTTTGATAATCAGTCTTTTTCCATCAGTTTATCAAATATCAATAAAACTAATTTTCTTTGTCATTCGACTATGTAATAATTACCATAAAGATTAAGACTGGATCAAAAATCTCCACAGCTAGGTTAATTTAAAGTAAAAATGAACAAACATAAAAAATGCTTTTGTCTATGAAAGCTATTATCGGTTAGCACTCTAGGTACTTTAGAATACGAGATTGTGCGGTAAGATTATAATTGATTAAGAAGAGAAGTTTAACTTAAATTAGGTTTGACCAGCTGTGGTTTTGGCAAACCGAGAACAACCGCAAGGGAGTTTCTCGCTTCCCGAACCTCTTCAACACATTGTATTGCCCATTCCGTGTCCGAAAGCAATGCCAGTGCGGAATCCAGTCTTTCGGAATTATTAAAAACCTCATCGCCGTAGACAACAAGACATTCATATAATTTGGTCGCAGCCGCTTTTCTCAACCAGCCGAACCTGTGGCATAGAAGAATTAAGAGTCTTCCCATTGCTTTCCGTCCAACTTCTCCTTTAACCTGAAATAAAAGTTTAATATTATCAAGTTTGTTCGATATTTTTAAATACCACTAATACGTTACCATACCTGTATTAATAAACAGTAAATATCGATAGAGCCGAGAAGTTTATACTTGTCGGTGCTGCCAGCGACAGCGTTCTTTGTCAGATTAAATACGCCAAGGGGAAATTTGGAATTTGAGTCTTCGAGCACCTGCCTCATAAATGCAGATGACAATAGCTTTTCAAGGAAATTCAACATCGAAAGTACGACTCTATCAACTTTTAAATGTTCTTCGAATATTTGCAACACTAAGTCACAAATTCTATCGATTTCCTTTCTATCTTCATCTTTCAAATATTCGAAAAGGCAACCGCTTGAAATTTTTACCTAAGGATTCATTTTTTTTATTAGTATGTTACAATTAATTATGGTTTTTAGTTGAGATGAAAAAAAGTCAATGGCACGAGCGGGATTCGAACCCACGATCTTTGGCTAGATACGCCGCTGCTCTACCACTTGAGCTATCGTGACCTCGATCCACTCGGACATCAACTTCCTATCTCAACCCCACCTTTTGAGTTTTCCTCCTTTTTGCCATTTTTCAAATGCCGTGTAATCGGATTGGATTCTCGACGTCAAGTGAAAACTCATAAGGTGGGGTTGAGATAGGAAGTTGATGTCCGAGTGGATCGAGGTCACGATAGCTCACAAGTGGTAGAGCAGCGGCGTATCTAGCCGAAGATCGTGGGTTCGAATCCCGCTTGTGCCATTGACTTTTTTTCATCTCAACTAAAAACCTTAATTAATTGTAATGTATTAATTGGTCAAGCAGACCACGAAATTAGTGAATTTATTAGTATGCTTGCATTTATATTAATTAAAAACTTACTAGACTTTCAGCGATTCCACCTACTGACGCGACAAGACCTAAAAGAATGTGATAAGAGTACGTCTGCAATCGCAGCATACGTATGAACCTGGGAAATGTGTCACTATGGCTCAGCCAGTTGATCTCTTCTTTACAGGCCACCTCTGGGAAAATCTCTTTCAATCTTTCTCTTTCGGGTATATGAGGCACTTGGTTTGAACTGTAAAGGGTAAATTTATTCAATCGTCTTTGTTTTAAGATGAAGGATGTTGTCTAACTTATGAAGTAGTGCAGAGAAAACCGTCCCAGCCAGCGCCCTTGTCCTGTCGATCCTCTCTACTGCTTGCTGTCCTATCCTTTGCATGCATTTTGTGATAATTGCTGGTGTCAACAAATCTGGTGCGCATTTGGAGACTAGTTGTAATATAGACTAAAACCAAAATGTATTGTGATAAAAATATTAGGGGGGAATAAGTAATGAAAGTTTTTACTTGTATTCCAGACATTGAAGATTCTCTGACCCAAGCACCAGTATCACCTCTATCATCTTTAGTATAATCAGTCATTCCTTCTGTCATACACTCTAAAAGATCAAGAACATGGGCACGGCAAGACCTTTTGGGATCTATAGGAAAAAAATAAATAAATTATGTGTAGTATTAATTAAAAAATCAATGTCAAACCTGGGTCTTCAATCCCGACAGTCGAACAAACTGAAGTCATAGCTTTTATTGCAAACTTCCTGCTTTCGACCCACTTTTCAGTATTGGGAGTGATCAGCGAACATTTCATAAGTTTGTTGACGACATAGTCAACAAGTCCATGCAGCATGAACTTCGGAAGTGAACCTTTAGAATAAATTTTGTTAATAGCACAATAAAAACATAGTTATTATTGTCATAATCACCTAGAGCCAGGGCGTGGCCGACTCTCAGAATTTCATCGTTGGCCTCTAACTTTTCCGTGTAGGACCTGACAATCTCTGCACACTTGCCGACGTCGCCCTCTCCGTTGCAGCTGTAATACTCCAGGCATAGAGATGGCAAGGCAGAAGCCGCATAGGCTCTGATGTTGCCAACTTCATGACAGAGGCATTCGTTCACCACCTCTTGCCAGTCATCTACGGACAACCAGACATTACTCACAGTCCGTCCAATATAATTTTAAACAAAAAGTCTTACCGTGACTTTTTAAAATATTTAACATAATAATCAACACGTTTAACAGATATGATATTTAAAAAAATAAATAAAAATCAACAAGGTATGCATACAAAACAAGTTTTAAAATTATTCATGTGCTTTTCAGTCAGATGTAAAATGAATTGTAAAGGTTACTTTCTATTTAATTTTTTCAAACTTCTTTCTTAAGAATTAAGTAAGCTCTGTAAAAAGCGTTCTTCATTTTGATTATTCAATTTTAATTCAATAATGGTTAATACTATTAAATATAATTCAGTTAATTAAGGTTTTAAGTTGAGATAAAAAAGTCAGTGTCATGAGCGGGATTCGAACCCACGACCTTATACACTGTACCACTTGAGCTATCGTGACTTCGATCCCATCGGGCACTAACTTCCCATCTCAACCGCACCTTTTGAATTTTCCCTCCTTTTTGCCATTTTTCAAATGTCATGTAATCTATTTAATTCTCGGCGACAAGTGAAATGGCAACGGAGAGCTTTCGAAGTCACGATAGCTCAAGATAAAATTTCGATTAAACCTCTATTGTAAGTAAAGTTCTCTAACACAATTGATAAAACATTTCAATGTTTAACAGATAATTTTATTTTCTTGATCTACCAATTTGTTCCTCCAGAGTTCAAAGTTTGTTAACAAAGTAAATTTGTTGACAAATTTTTGCACTGTCATGAAAAAATGGCATAAAAATAAATAAAACTATAAAATTTAAAGTAAAAAAAAGAAAGTAAAATATACTAAAATTCATATTGTACAAAGCTGAGCTTATGGATCTGAATTTATTACGCTATATTTAATTAATTTTAGGTTACATTATTTATGTTTAATGAATCATCTGTGGGGGGAGGGTCTTTTTAAGAACAACAACTGCTTCTTTGTCAATCTTTCAGGAATTTTTCGCCCAAAATAAATATATTTTCAGTTTAGACATTAAAATAATTTTCAAATAATTAAGGTTTTTAGTTAAGATAAAAAAGTCAGTGACATGAGCGGGATTTGAGCCCACGACCTTCGGCTAGACAATAAACTTTTAATTTACAAGACAAGGGTCACGATAGCTCAAGTGGTAGAGTAGCGGCGTAACAAGCCGAAGGTCGTGGGTTCGAATCCCGCTCGTGACACTGACTTTTTTATCTCAACTTAAAACCTTAAATTAATTGAAAGATATTACTTGGTCAAGCAGACCACGAAAACTAGTGAATTTAATAAGTAAAAATGAAGTATACCTTCATTAAAGCTCTCCGTGGCCATTTCATTTGTCGCCGAGAATCAAATAGATTACACATTTGAAAAATGGCAAAAAGGAGGGAAAATTCAAAAAGGTGGGGTTGAGATGGGAAGTTAATATCTGAGCGGATCGAAGTCACGATAGCTCAAGTGGTAGAGCAGCAGCGTATCAAGCCGAAGTTTGTGGGTTTGAATCCCGCTCGTGACACTGACTTTTTTATCTCACCTTAAAACCTTAAATTAATTGGAAGAATCTTTTAAGTTATATTATAAGATTGGTTTCTGGTCAGTTTTTTGTTTTAATTTTGAAGAGACTTGTTTTATTTTTTGTTTGTTTGTTTTACATTTCATTCGGAATACAGAGGACATTGATATTTTACTTTCTTGTTGTGTTTTTAATTTTTTTTATTTGTTATCTTGTTATTTCACCCCGAGGGTTTCACTGTTTTCCTAAAAGAAGCGGAAAAAAATAAAAACAGTTTCACTTTTGGAGACGAAGCAGCCACGGAAAAAAATCTCTATTGAGCCCCAGGTACCCGGCGACCGGGTGAATTGCCAATGGTCCGGCAAGGAACCGGTAACACATGTCACATAACAAATAAATTAATTAATAAATTAAAACAAGGAAACAGAACAATGAAATAATTAGTTTAAAGCTGGGTTTCCATTGTACACTCAAACACAGTCGAGAGGGAAGAATTTTTAGTTTCTCCAAAAGAGAAACTTCTGAAGAAGAAACATAATGTAAAAATGACAAAATAAATTCTAGAAAAATTAATTAAAAAAAAAAAAGGAATTGTCGAATTCATCCGTGAAAGACAAGCTTTTAAACCCCAAAAATGGAATACCAAAACATGTTTAAATGGAGGAAGGGAACTTCAACAAAAACAGAAGTACTTAGAAAAGGACGAAGAAACGCAGAATTTCCTACAGCAGTATCAAACATTAATATTTAAACAAAACAATTTTTAGTATTTCTAAGTAAAGGATGCCATACCTGATGCCTAGCCTACCCTTCCAGAAATGTTTTTGACATTAAAAAAAAAATTAAAATGATCGTTATCAAAATTTTTGATATGGACATTTAATATATTTTTATGTTTATGTGAATGGTAATAAAGTAATAATAAGTAATAAGGGTGAATTACTCTGATGGGGAGTGACGGCAGTATCTGCTACTAGTATAGAGGGGTTCCTTTACAGAATGGTTTAAAATGTGTAGAAATCTTTTTTGCCAGCAAAAAAGCCAGTATATAGATATTTTGTATTAAAGATAAATTTGTACCTATGGTTTTGGTGTTTTTAAATGGCATTTTAGCCAGTGAACACTTGTTTATAAACTGGCAGCATGCGATCTTCATCAGTTCACCACTGATGCCTTTGAACATGTGCTTCTCCCTTAAATCTCTGACCAAATCCCCTATTGCTTTTGTGATGTCCTCATCTTTAAAAAGAAATATGTAGATATAAATAAAAATAAATAATAAGTTTCAATTTTTAAATTAATAATACTTACTTGGAGCTAAATTGTCTAGAAGAGACAAGGCATGAACTACTTCTCCTATCGCAATGATAGCACCGTGGCGAATGTTAGAATCTAAAGATCTAGTCTTGAGCACCAAAGTGGGTAAAACTATTTCCAACATGTAATCAGATGCATATTTTGTCAAATTATGCAAAGCCTGAAAAACATTACATTAAAACCAGTTAAAAACATATTATTATGAATGTTTTACTTTGGCTGAAAGATCTCGTATTGCGATGTCCCAATGCTCCAGTTTTCTTTCTACCAGGTGGTCAATAATAGATGTTGTGTACTCTTCAAATTGTGCGATATACACACTGCAATAAACCAAACATATAGCGTTCTTGGTGAAGATTTTGAACAAACAAAAATACCTTATGTTCAGATAAGAATTGGTCCTTACGCCAACAGCATAATAGTCAGCGGCTGTTAGTATGTCGATACCATGAGGGAACTGGCCTTGCCTGCCGATATGCTCCTGAAATGCAGCTGATGCTGCCCTCCTTATATTCACTTCCCTATCTAAGCAGAATGCGACCACCAAAGAAGTGGCGATATCTGATACATACATCTTGAAAACAGACGCTTCGTATGCTCTTGCGAAAGTCCAAGCTACATAGCACGCAGCATCCCTTATGTGTGTTCCGACTGAGCAGTGTCCAAGCGGCTCATCATAAACTAGTGCTTTTTGAACCAACGGTATAACTTCTGGGAGTCTAGAAGGCAACAATAATCCCCGTTTACCTAAAATTTCATTGTATAGAATATTTTGAAAAATGGGAGGGAGAGAAATTAAATCAATTTACTGAATTCTGCCAATGCTAAGCATCCTCCGTGCCAAGCACTATCATTCTCTCTAGGACTTAGCAATTCAAGAACACATCCTATAACTTCATCACCAAACTGTTTGTTCATTCTTCCCATTACTCGTCCGATTCCTTTAGCTGCAGACCATCTGAAATTGTAATATGTTTTGGTATTAGGGGTACTAGTAAGTTTTAAAGGATTTTTTTTTGTTGTGAAAATTGGGACTTTTCTGTGTAAAAATGAAAAGGGCCGGGGTGCATTCTCAAATGCGACTCCTCGACCAGAGCGACAGTGCTGGACCTCTTTCTACACCTACAACACCCTTACATTTACCCGGTTCTTGACCTGGAATTCCTAGGTTCACCGTCAACCCAAGAGACTTAAGCGGCCCATAGACGATCAATATTATTGCACAATATTTTGGGTTGTGCAATTTAATTGATCGTGTGTAGACGATATTGAAAGTTTGTGCAATACGTTGCATGATTGACGAAAAGTTGAAAATATATTGTACAACTTAAATTCACTAAATTCGTTGTCCGCTTGACCAATTAATACTTTACAATTAATTAAGGTTTTTAGTTGAGATGAAAAAAAGCCAATGGCATGAGAGGGATTCGAACCACGACCTTCGGCTAGATACGCCGCTGCTCTCCCACCTGAGCTATCGTGACCTCGATCCACTCGGACATCAACTCCCCATCTCAAAAACTCATAAGGTGGGGTTGAGATGGGGAGTTGATGTCCAAGTGGATCGAAGTCACAATAGCACAGGTGGTAGAGCAGCGGTGTATCTAGCCGAAGGTCGTGGGTTCGAATCCTTCTCGTGCCATTGGCTTTTTTTCATCTCAACTAAAAACCTTAATTAATTGTAAAATATTGTACAACCTGGAAAATATTGCACTGTCTGTTGGCATTATTGCGCGATATCAGTCAGTTTGTGTAGTATCAACAAGTGCACAAAATATTGCACAAACTTCAATATCGCCTTCAAACTATTCAAGTTCATTGCACAAACAAAATTTTGTACAATATTACTGAATGTTAAGGGGCAACTGTCAAATTACTGTGTAATCTATATTGTACAATAATATTGACCGTCTATGGGCCGCTTTACATAGTACTTGTCATACCATACAACGCCAAAGGAAGCCTTAAGGATCTCATATACAGGGCTCCAGGATGGACAAACGTTGGTTTGTGGTTCGAGATACGTCGGTGAAGACGGAAAGGCTCCTAACATATGCCAAAAAAGTGTAAAAATGGTACATAAATTTATTTCTCAAAGTACTGACCATCACTAGCCACTATTATTTGAATTCCACATTGAAAGGTCAGTTTTTAGAGGCAATGAAAGAATTGACCCATTTTCATTTCTCATAAAGAACAGAAATGCTGCTCAGACAAGCAAACATTCGTCGTTAGGGTTTAGGTTAGAGGGGTGTTGGTTTCAAGTCCAGTCCCAGGATCAAATCCAGCGGGCCTGCATTTGAACCTAACATACAAATGTGTTTTTTTTTTACAAAAACGTCAGCACCCGAGGGTTTATATAACATCATAATTGAAATATCCTCGTATTAAAATATTCACTAATAATAATAAATAAGTAAATAATATATAAAAAAGTTAAAAAAGGTTGTTAAAAGAAATGTTACATCAATATCAAAATAATAATACATGTAATTTACGAGCCCATCTCAATAACTTAAACATAATTTACAGTCCATTCACTAGTTTTCGTGGTCTGCTTGACCAATTAATATCTTTCAATTAATTAAGGTTTTTAGCCGAGATGGGAAGTTAGTGTCCGAGTGGATCGAGGTCACGATAGCTCAAGTGGTAGAGCAGCGGCGTATCTAGCCGAAGATCGAGGGTTCGAATCCTTCTCATGACACTGACTTTTTTATTACAACTAAAAACCTTAATTAATTGAAAGATAATTTACAGTGTTCTGTAATATCAAGATTCATAATTGATTGAACGAAACAATAGTAGTCAAAAGGAGCAATGTCTGGAGAAAGCGGGTAGGGTAGGAAATTTGATTTGAGTGTTTTCAAGTTGTTTTTGACTTGTACTGCAACATATGGTGGGTACTGTTGTGCTAAAAAATCACGCCTCTGCTCAAATTCCAGCCATTTTTTTCTTGCTCGGCTCAAACACATTGTCATAGTTGGCTTTATATGTTTATGGTAGGTCATAATATACTAACCTAGCTGGTCCCACCAAATACAGAGCGTGAATATTGAGGCTGGGCTTACCCCATGATTTCTTATGCTTTGGATTGTCATAATGAATCCACTTTTCACCATGAGTTACGATTTGATGCTAACAACCCTTCTGTTTTGGCATTTGGAGCAGTTATTCGCAGGTGAAAAATCTCGTTTCCATGTCTCATGACTTAAATTTGTACATCCAATTCCTTGCTTTTCGACCATTCCATGACTTTGAGGTGTAATGAAATTGAGTCAATCCAAAGATTCTGCATATTATTATTTAGAGATAGTGAGATGCAGTTTGGTGTGACCTAGGTTTAGAAAAACATTTTCTTTATCGTCCAACCTTTCGATCTTTATTGAGTTCATCCTCAGGGCCTGGGATTTATAAACACTGTTTAAATTATACAAATGAATTTATACGATGATGTACCCAATATTTACAAAATAGAACACAAATTTTAAGTTTAATCAAAGTATTTTTACTTATTCAAATGCAGATGTGTCACTGTTGTGTGTCGTGTTGAGTGTTAGAAAGATACTAATGTTTTTATTTGTTTACGCAAATTTTTTCTAAACAAGTTAAATATTAGGGGATAAGTTTTGATAGTAAATTAAACTTTAATTTCAAATTGATGCCTTCGTAGAAAAGTTTAAAAAATTATTTTATAAATTTAAAATTTTAAGAAATATTCTTCAGCTGGATTTAATGAGGTCTGTGTATTTTGCATTAGCACAATCGTTGATATCATACAGGATCTTAGTTTGGGGTGGTACCACAAATCTAAAATTTCTCCAATTGAGGGAGGCAACTTCTTTGAGGTGAAAGGAGCTGACAAGAAGACCCCTCCTAGAAAAATAAATTTCTATCTCTACTTCCTTCCCCACTCCTTCAAATCAAACATGTAAACAAAAAACATTAAAGTCTCACTAACACTCTCAACCTGACACAACTAAACAGAAAACACACACTTTGAGTGAGTACAAATACTTTGATTAAACCTAAAATTTCTATATTGTGTACAACATTGTACAAATTCATTTGTATAATTTAAACAATGTTTATACATCCAAGCCCTGAAGATAATCTCAATAAAGATTCAACTGGCACAACAAAGAAAATGTTTTTCTAAACCTACATCACATCAAAGTGCATCTCACGATCTCTAAATAATCATTAATTAATATCATTTAATACTTCACATTCTGCAAATTCTTCTTGCGATTCCGGCCTTCCTTCACATTCCTTATTTTCCGTGTCTAAATCCCCTCTTTTGAACCATCTGAACCAGTAAACTTGAAATTAATGGAGCATGGTTCTCACTTTCAGCTACTTTTTTCTTCAAATGGAAGCAGAAAGGTAAAGCTTAATGCAAATTATGTTTTGTGGGCACAAAAGTTGACATATTTGGATTTAAAAAAAAACTATGTTGTTTTTACTTCAACAAAAAGAGATGTAAGTAAACTAAAGCCTAATGATGATGCTTTAACACGAAAGTGGTTAGGCTATAGTCCGTTGAGCTTTAATACTAGTAACACCCTCTCTTGTAAATCCTTTAAAAATTACTAGCACCTCCCAATAGTTTTATATTACAGCAAAATAAATACTGGTTACACTACCTTACAGTTATGTCTTCATCTCTAAGCCCTTGCATCAGTTCATCTATCACTTCATCAATTTCCTGAGGCACCTCTTGATCATCCTCATCATCACCTTCTTTTCCAATGAGTCCACCCTCTTCACTCTCCACCTTCTTCTCTTTGGGCTTTTCTTTCGTGCCATCTCCCATTCTGCTTATCATGCTCCTCAAGTCAGGAAGAATCCTTGATCCTCTTTGATATCTCCAAGATACCGCACGAGCCTTCAAGTATGTCAGACCTGAAATTAAAGTTATAACAATTGAATTTTACAGGAAAAACACGATTATGTACCTATCCTTTGAATTATTTTTATTGCATATTTTCTGCAGAGCCTGTACTTTTCATTTCTCCATTCCATAGCTGCAATGGTTTTTAAAAGAGGTCCAACATGAGGTAGAAGATCCTGGCGTTTCCCATATTTAAGGATGGCAGCTATCGCTGCTAATGGTCCTAGCCGATTCCAGCTCATTTCCTTCTGTGTAATCCACTAAAATAAATAAATAAATGAGTACTAATAAACTTGAAATGTTTGTATTTCACAAACTCCATACTTCATAAGCCCATTCCAAATACTCAGGTAAGTATTTGTCTTTAGTGTCCAACCTTGTTAAATACTGTGCTGTCAGATACGCACATGCGTCCTTCGATGAATCAGGAACTAATATGTATTTCTTGCAGATCTTCACAAGCCTAACAAAGATATTATTGGAGTACAAAAAAGGTGGATTTTTATAACCATGAAATACCTGCTCATGACAGTGAAACTTTCCTCGGTGTCAGGTGGGTCTAGACGTGACATGTGGAATGGAATTTTGATTATAATTGACAGCCATAAAAGAAGGCAATATCTCGTCTGCCACGTGTCTATATCTTTTTCGTCTTGCGCTTCCAACATCAACAATACTGGTTCTAAATCTGTGACCTAACATTAAAATTACATATATTAATCCATTTATGGTTAGTGGTCTAATTGACCATATTAATTATTTTAATTAATTATTCTTTTTATGTAAGGTCTTGGCTGAGATGAAAAAGTTAGTGTCATGAGCAGGATTCGAACCCACAACCTTCGGCTATTAAACCTACAGTTTATACAATATTTAGGTATAATTAATTGCTTAGATTTGTACATGTAAAATTTTTAATATTAATTAATATTATAATAAATTGTGTTTTTATGAATCAACGTTTATATACATATCATCATGGTTAGTAAACCTGTATGTGGGTTGGAAAATGCATTATAGAGCATTAGCAAAATTTAATGTTGAACTAATTAAGATTTCAATTTTACAACAGTTATAATTTAACTACCCGTCCGGATGAGGAGTTAGAACCACATTAGAACACATTTTTCCAATTTAATCTGGAATACAAGCCCAAGGGCTATGCCACAATTAAAACCTAGAACTTCTAGCATGGAAAATCAAATTAGAAACCTTAATCACAAACCATATTTATATTTACATGAAAATATTTTGATCATGCTTATTAATGCAAATGGTGATAAGTAGTAGCGATAATTAATTAAAAATCAAAATTAAAATAAGTAAAAATTGTTGATATTTTTATCCGTGGTGGCAATCTTGATTAGGGGTAGAGGTTACAAATTGTGAGAGTGACTATCATTAAAAACCACCTGTCAATTTAGCTTTTAAAGTTGATTACTCATATTTAAGTTTATCAAGAAAAGAGTTATTGCTGTAAATAGCGAGTTCAATAATTAGCAGGTATGCATAAATTCATTAGATAAACCATTTTCTCAACTATGACAATCTTGAGTGTACTGAGTAAAAATAAGCCACTAGAAATATGAACATATTGTACTTATTCTAAAAGATTATCAATTGCAGCAGTGGTAATTACAATTTACAAAAAAGTGACAAATAATAAAACAAAATACAATATTTTAAAATAAGACAAAAAGTGGGAAAAATTCGAAGGTTTGGTGTCCAGGAGGATCGAAGTTACAATAGCTCAAGTGGTTAGAGCATAGGTGTATTGAGCCGAAGGTCGTGGGTTCAAATCTCGCTCATGCTTTTTCATCTCAACCAAGACCTTAGATTAATTGAAATAAATAAATGCTTGTCAGTAGTGGAATCCCTGATTAGAGGGAGAAGAAGCAAAATTGTAAATATCAATAAAAACCCTAGGTTTTATTTTTAAAATTGGTTTCTCATGTTAAATTTATGAAGAAAAGTCATTGCTGAGTACATAATGGTCAAATTAAAGACCAAAAAAATAAATAGAACAATGTTGATATGCTTGTCAGTGTTGGTAACCCTGAGTAGAGGTTACAAATAGATAATATCAAAGGCAAACAGCCTGTTTTACTTTTAAAATGGGTTTAGCATGTTTTTTAAGTTTATGAAGAAAAGTGTCATTGCTGAATAAATAACATCAAATAGGAGTGTAGTGATTAGGTTGGTATTTATAAATATCATTAGATAAATCCTTTTCAAATATGACAACTTTGAGGGTAGATGGTTAAAAGTAAGACACAATGGTGTACCAACCACCAAAAATGTCTATTGTACTTGTGTACTTATCGTAGAAGCGGTGTGGACAAGGAGTGGTATGATTTACTCGCTTTATGCCCTCCACTGCTAGAATATCATTTATTGTATTTTAATAGGGTTATATAAACGTTTCAAGAATTTTGTTAGAACGGAAATGTTATTGACTCTTTAGGGAAATATTGCAAGTAGCGAGGAATTATAGATGTAATATGATTATGGAATTAAATTTTTAAGATGAAATTATTTATGTTAATCCTATTACACAACTTGTAAAAAATTTTCTTTTTTAATTCACACTATATCATAATTCTTATGTGTCCCAGTATTTACATAAATCATTCAGTTTTATATATACATGCATATATATTTGTACATATTTGAATGTTGAGTTATTAACCCTTCCGACGGCCTGAGGGCGATGAGTATGTTGGTCAAATTATTTTATAATTAAGAATGTATTTTATTTTATTTTTCTCTTCTAATAAAGACTTTTATTATTATTACATTACTTATCGAAGAAAATTTCGGTTAATAAAAGAAAAGTTAAAACACAAATTAAAATAAGTAAAGATTGCTGATATGCTTGTAAGAGGTGGCAACCCTGATTGAAGGCAGAGGTTGCAAAACTGAAAGTATCATCTGCACTTTCAGCAAAAACCACCTATCAATTTTATTTTTAATACTAGTTTTTTGTGTTTAAGGTTATGAAGAAAATGGACTATCATTAACATCAAATGTGAGCGCAGTAATTGACAGGTATGCATAAAAATCATTACATAAACCATCTTCAATAATGTTAACCTCAGTGTAGCCAGTATAAAAATAAGGCACAATAGTGCATCCACTACTATAAATATCTATTGTACTTATATACTTACCATAGAAAATTTAGCAATAGCAATAGTTTTTTTTCCATCAGTTTTATATCCCAGCCACATTCAATTCAATTTTTTTTTTAAATAATTTTTATATCCTTTTATTTAATTTTTCTAAAAATTGTATGATTGTGCCATACACCTCCAATGAATGAGACTTCAATGTACTGACATAATCTACCGGCTTATTATTAATATTTGACTTTACTTCCTGAAACATATATATCCTCCCGTTGTTGAGTATACTTTGGACATGCCATTATGATGTGTTCCAAAGTTTCCTCCTCGCCATATTCACACCACTTGTCTTCCTCCAAATTAATTTTCTTTAGATATGCTTTACATATTCCTTGGTTAGATTTTAACCTACTGGCTATCCTGTACATTTTTTTTATTAACTCTACATTCTGAAAACCAAGCTTGCAATAATACGCTGGGGAACATCCCTTTGTAGACCAAACCGTTTCATATTTCCTCATACCAACATGGCCATTCCTTTTTTCAATACACAGTACAAATCTGAATATGGGAGCCTATTATATAAACTTCCTCTGCTTGATGTAGCCTCCTTCGTAAGCAGGTCCACCTTCTCATTACCTAAGATTCGCAGTGTGCCGGAATCCACATAAATTCCACTCTCTTGTGTGGGTTACAAAAGCATCCAGTGCACTTCTGCTATCTGACAAAATAGCACATACCAGTTTTGGCTTTGAAGAGTCTAGAAGGTATCATTTCTCTGTTTCTCTTTTGGAGACTAATTTGCAAGTGAAAATTGATGCCTCATTCGGAAGCTTAAACATTAGACCGGATTTGACCTGTGGGTCATAATAGGCACATTCCGAACTACCCTCAATTTTCGAGCCATCCATATGCTGCCAATATGCATTACTTGGTAAGAAACCAGCCACTTCCGCTCTGAATTCCTGATTGACTGCCAATGGATATATGGATATCTTAGAGAGAACAATTTGTGGGCAATTTAGCAATGATGATTATAAGGGTTAAAATGCGTTAATAAAATAAAAGTTTAATACCGAAATTAAAATAAATAAAGATTTCGAATAAATATACTTTTTATCTATGGTCTTGGTCGAGATGAAAAAGTTAGTGTCATGAGTGGGATTCGAACCGACGAAAGCCGAAGATCATGATAGATAATAAGTAAAATTAATTGAAATAAGTAATAGGTCAATTATGACTTCTAAACATATATGGATTAAGAAAATATTGTTGATATGCTTGTGAATAGTGGCAACCCTGATCGGAGGCAGAGGTTGCAAAATTATGAGTATGGTCTGCAGTTTCAGTTACTCATGGAGACCACCTGTCATTAAACTATCGAAATGGGATGTCCATGTTTAAATTTAAGAAGGAAAGGGTTTAAACTTTAATTGATTACTCAATAAAAGATGGTTTTAATAAAATACCGCATGTGGAAGGTGTTGCAAAACCGCCTTGAACCCCCTCACGTTGACGACGAGGTGCATGTATTTGAAAGCCCTGTGCTTCGAGTCGAGCGAGACGGCCTCGTCCATGGCCACGGATACGATCTCGTCCAGGATTTCAGCTATGTGCGAATCCAGAAGATGAGGCTGCTCTTTGTACTGGTTGATGACGAACCTGAACCGCTCGTAGGTGCGCTCGGCCTCACGGATATCGACCTCCTTGACCCGTTTGAGTACGGAGACCATGTCGAGGATTTCTTTCCATTCGATGAACCTGTCGAGGGAGCAGCCGAGGCCGACGGCGTCAACCTCTTCCGACTCGTAGTCTTCCATTTCGCTGCCAAACGCCGGTCGTAAACAAACACCGTCCGTTCAGTTTTGATAAATGGAACAGGATGGAAATTTCAGACCATTGCCACTGTTATCCAACTAGCTGGCCAACAGCCGACGAAATATCCCTCCGGCCCAACAGTTTCCCCACATGGTGAATTTTATTATCACGCCCTTTATCAAAAGGAAAAACGAATCAAATAAAAGGAAACGATAGTAGGTTTGTTTCAACAGTTACTTAGAGCTGACCCTCACTTCCTCACTGCCTCCTTCGTAGGCAAAGTGTGCAACCGGCGACTCACTTCAATCAGTGCAGGGATCAAGACAGGGTGTATACAGTTTGGGGTAACAGCAGGTTCTGTACAAGTTCAGAACACGAAATTTATGCACTGCTCATAACTAATCAAATCAAACGATACAACGATAATAGTAGGTTTGTTTCAACAGCTACTTAGAATTGACCCTCATTTCCTAACTAGTGACAAAGTGTGAAACCGGCGTCTCAGACTTATACCACTAATAATATATAAATATATGCACTGTTCAGAACGAACCAAAAGTAAACAACGGTAATGGTTTCGACAGCTACTTGGTACTGACCCCCACAGGGTCAGTAGTGACAAAGTATAGAACTGGCGTTCCAACAGCGCAGAACCAGAACAATATGGAGTTACTGCAGCACTAGTACAAGTTTGTACAAATATCTGTACCGCTCAAAACGAAACAATTAAAAGGGAACTACGATAATATAGTAAGGATAAAAACCGAAGCCAAACTTCAATAGAACACGTCACTTAGCTCTTGTGAGTCTGAGGGAAAGTTGCAAACATTTTGGAGTTCCAGGATAGCCTGAACTAATTCAGAACTCGGATTATATGCACTACTCAGAACGAATCAAAAGGAAACAACGATAATAATATGTTTGTATCAGCAGCTACTTGGAACTGACTAATCCTGACTACTTGGACTGATCCTCATTAGTGACAAAATGTGGAACTGTACAACTTCCAGTATTGTAGATGTGCAAGGACCAGAACGGTTTGCAAAAGCATGTACAAGTTCAGAATACAAAATATATACACTACTCAGAACGAATCAAAAGGAAACATCGACAATGGTTTGTTTCTGCAGCCCTTGAAACTGTCCACCACCACTACGTACCCAGTAGTGGCAAAGCTTGAGACCGGCTTTTGGAGCCTTTGGGTTCACCTCCAAACCTGTCTAGAACTGCCTAAATAACTTTTAAAGCTGGGATCATCAAATAGCCTAATACTAATGTGGGTCAAACTAGAAGTTCTACAAAAACTAAGCATAAACTACAGTCACATTAAAAGAGAATCATTATACCTGATAAGACAGTGATAACTGTATATATCCTACGCAACAGCTGGCCTGCGACAACTAGGAAAAGATGTACCCGAGCAAACCGATCTTGAGCTATAAAGACTATGATACTATACCTCTGAATAAAATTCTTACAAAAATCGAAAGTCTTCCAGAAACTTCATCAGAAGAGAGCGGCACAATAGACGAATTTATGTGCTAGAAAGAGAAATCCCTACGACTTCATATGGAGAAGGAAAAAAGATTTATGATTTCTTATATCACTTGCAATCCTGTACTTTTGCTGCAAAATTGTGTCGGCACGTTTCAAAGATGCACCTGTTCTTCAAATACTACAGGATTTGAATAATTTAGCTCATAATTATTTTAATGGTTCTTTGATTAGTTTTATCACCTCATTCGTAACCGCACCACTACCAGGGGTAAAGTGTCCAGCATAGTTTTATCCATTTACAAAATTGGTCACTACAAAATTCATTCAAACTAGTTAAATTAAAAGCCCCAACCCAAAAGGCTTTGTCCATCCCGGAGGGGATGGCGTTTCGTTACACTACGTTGTTGTATAGAATGTGTACTAGTTTTGTTTTTCAAAATAGAGAATATTATACGCGGTAGATATTGTTATTATGGCTGAGAATGCTTCTGGTGGAAAAATAATATAAAACTGTTGGAAGCTTACAGCCAGGAATGGAATCTAACGTTAAACGTTCAAAGGCCCAAAATAATGGTATCTAAATTCGTAAAGGGAGGACGTCTGAAATCTTCTGACAGGTGGTTTGTCATAGGAGAGAGGTCTGAAGTGGTTAACGAATACAAACACTTAGGTGTCGTACTCACGCTTTAGCTCGCAATGTCTATACATTGAAGTAGAGCGTATCAGGAGTGAAATTAGCCCTTTGAAGGACATGGGTGCCTTTGATTGCTCAAAATGTTGTCCCACTCAAATCCCAATTTGCGGATTTTAATCCATCCTCTTCCATGCTGGTCAAATATGGGGTTTCCATCATTATGACATCATAGAAAAATTGCAAAGATTTTTTTTTATATGCAAACTATTTTCGTTGCCGAATTATACGCCTAACTATATGCCTACTAAGAAATTTCGGCAGAACCATTCCTCATTTGTTTGGAGGAGTTTGGTGACTAGAATTACACCTCACGAGATTATAAAAGCCATTACGTCCTGGTTCGAACAATGGCGTAGAATTTTCGAAAAGTACGACCTTTCCTACACGGCGGTCATGGTATTTCTAGATGGTCAGAATAGTTTTCAGTCCATCCATCCAAAATTTCCCAGCAGCAATACATAGAATACTAAACCCGGCCCACTGCTCTAGTCATGTAGGCTTCTCTCTCACAACTCAAGCCTATTCAATTTGAAAAAGGATAATTTTGAATGCTTATCATTAAAAGAACTTAGGCCGTTCTTTAATAGTAGATGTAATATTTTATATTTAAACTGTTATAAGGGGAAGGGATGGAGATGGTTCAAGTCGACTAGGCAACTGGCGAGCGATAAAGGATATATTCCATTTTATGGCCGAATGTACTATTCTGGAAGAAATCAGGAAGTTATATTTCAGAAGTTTCACTCTAAAGAAGGAAAGGTTAATACAATTTTTCGATGGTTCTGATGTTAGGACGCTTATATGGTACGCCCGACACGCCTGCAACTATAGGTATGACTGTACAGGGCCTAGCTTATTGAATAAGCCTCATTATTGCATATAAAAGCTGCTAAGTATACATTTGTTGGACATATATATTTACTTGAAAATAGGCCCTGTTTCCTAGAGACTCGCTTTTAATTTATGTAGGTTGATTAAATTTATAATTTTTCACAATGGATGTATATTTAGATATAGTTAAAACGGTTAATTTTCTAAGGTCAGAAAGTAATTTTTGTTTAGTTTTCTTTCCTATGTGATTTTTATTATCCTTGCAACGCTCACCGACAAACGGAATCTCTTCCATGTTGTTATATTCTGGTTTGAAAGAATGAGAAGGAGAATTGTAAATAAAGTATTGTATATCTATCTGTCTGGATCAGTTTTCGTATTTTTTTTTTAAACGGATAACACATAATCAAGCTCGTGTCAAGGTAATACAGAGTTTGAAGTAGAATCAATTCAGGTGCTGAATAAATTATAGTACATAAAAGTAGTATGTGACTTAAAAGTAATAATGTTTACATCTTATATCTAAGAAGAAACGAATGTGAGACACGGTGTGATAAAACGAAACACCTGTGTCCACAGTCAACTAGACCTCGTTTATCTTCCCACATATGTTTGTCCATCCAATAGGGAATACATAATCGAGTCAATACTTGGAACAGTTAAGTGGTTTTCAGACGTTTGTATTTGCCCCGGGCTTTGGGGGTGAAAAGCGTTTTTTCCACCCCTCGGTTTTGATTTGATCGAAAGACCTTCTTGTCTTTCGGCTTGCGACTGATGAGTAATAATAATAATCAACTTCACACACTCTCAACACGACATGCAAGAATGGCACAATTACACAGAACTCTTTGAGCCCTGAAGATGATCTCAATAAAGATTGAAACGTTGGCACGATAAAGAAAATGTTTTAATGAAATCTACATCACATCAGACGCATCTCACGATTTTTGAATAATAATAATAATAATACTTTATTGCAAGAAAAGAAAAGTTAGAAACATTACATAATATATAATTTAAAGGAAAATTACGGCATGGAGGGTCCGACTGCCGGAGGTCGATTAAATTTTTGGTCCACACAGAGAAAAAGTACAAAATAAAAAAATTCATCCTTAAATAAATATTACAATTGATAATTTAATTTTTAGACTGATGAGTATGGAGACGATAGCCAGGGAAAAGTAAAACGCATCAAATTTTAAAATGACCTGTTATAATACAAGCTCAATATTTTAAGCAACTAAAAATATTGATGTTCACCTTCCAGTCGAGTCCTGCTAATCCGAACAGTTTCGGTTGTCAGAAAAAAAATTCTCCAAAAAATACAAATAAATTTAAATAGTTGGTGAATTGCCTTGCCCAATAAAAACTGTACTAGTGATTTCATCGCACATTCACCGTTGTATTGTGAGATTTTCTTTTGAAACCTACCTGGTGACGAACCTGCAGTTTGGCAATTTATGAATTTTTTGGTCTATCAGACGGGTTTGAGCTTCACTCCATTTTCAGATGTAGGTTTTGACGACAAATTGTTTCTAAAAACTTAGCATGGCTCGAAGCCGAAACGCGAAAGGATAGGCAGACTAAAATGATCAGGAACGACCAAACTGGAAATACTGTTGGTTGGTCATTTCATCATCACCTGATCCGATCATAATCCTCCCTCAATAAGGACATGAGATGACCTTTTTCGTGATATATTGAAAACTGTTAGACACGTGTCTGACATTTTTGCCAATTACCTCTGGGTCCAAGTGTTTTAAGTACTTTTAAAAATATGTTGTTCTGCCTTCATTGTGCATGTATTTCAAGTTTTAAAAAATCTAACAAGGGGCGTTGATATGCCACGGATTTGGACCCCAATTTTTTGGTGATTCTACACGCCAAAATATCGGACATGTAACCGCCACTTCTTGTGAATATGCCCTGGTTTCGCAAAAAATAAATTGCAAGTTGAAATGTTCCGTTTTTTAATATTTTTATTTCGCCGTTCTACTTACTCAAATCAACTATGTGAATATATCATTTTACAGCATTTTTTATGTAGATTGCAACAAAAATATAGTAAAATCTATCAAAGTTAATCAATAACCAAAAAATGTATAAAAACCAAAAAAAATTCGTGAAACTAATGTGAAATTTCGTTTTAGAACCTCAAGAGATCCCTAAATATAAAATTTTCTTGGCATTTAAAGTTATCGATTTTTTACCCATAAATTTTTCCGATTTTGAATAAGTCGTTGTTGGAATATCTAATTGAAACGGCTATAATTCAAAAAGGGCTAAAATGATTTTCACGCGCGATAGACCATTTGAAAGAAAAGGAACATAGCTTTGTAAGGACGTATGTACCAATAAAATATATCAAATATTTCTATAAGAAATCCACAAAATAGGAAAATTATTTGTCATAAATTAACCTTTTTTTTAAACAGAAAAATAAATAATAGTCCGATTTTAATGTTTGATACAGTTATACAATGCACTTGACAATTTCTTTAAAATGAATTGTTGGCCCACTAGCTTTTGAGAAAAATGATGTTAGAGTTTGCACTAGGAATGTCACTTACGCTTCTTCTAGATCGTCGAAGTTATCAAGTCAACAAATTAACTTACACCGATTTCTGGTCCGTATCTAATGGTTTTATAATACTAGAATCACGACAATGAGGTCAAATCCAAGTTTTAACCATTTTCTGACCTACTTTGCTTACAGAATCTTTGTTAAAATATGAAAAAAAGCAGTATTTTTCTTGATTTATCTTTTTAAATCATACCAAATGAGATTATTCTAATTAACAACAAAAATAATATTTTTTTAAATCTCTGCTTTCTAATTTATGCTCATTTAATAAAATTTACTTTATACTTATGATTTTTATTAATATTTATTATTCCATATATTCATTATTCTAAACTGATGTTAATGGATGTTAATCAGCAAAACTCCACATTCTCAACAACATTCACATTCATTAATTTTGAAATTTAAAATAAATTTAGAAAATTTAAAATAATGAATTAATAAGGGTAAAAAGCAAATGAACAAAATGTAAAATGTTATAATTAAAATTAAAAATATAAAATTAAGAATGTTAAAAAATTAAAAGTAAATAAATAACTAATCAGGTCAATACAGTAAAAGAATCTTAGGAATAGGTTAATTAGGAGAAGATATGTAAATGAAAAACGGACTGAAAATTTATGGTTACTTCTTGTATTTTCTTCAGTCCATTTACAATGAACACGTTAATGTAAAAGTGGTGCTATTTGTGGAATTACCTATTTTCACTTATCACCAAAGACTCGTTAGGTGTGTCAGCTAGCAAAGGCTAGAAGTTAGTTTGACGATGATTAGTGCAATTCAGTAATATTGCATATATCCAATAGTGAAAAAATATTTAAGCGGAATTCTTCAGAAAATGGACAATACTCATGATTTAAGCGTTATTAAACCCTTAGATATTGCTTTTTCCTGCTATAGACGAAATTTCATCCTAAATAAAATCAAAATATCAATAAATACTACAAATATAAAGTAAACATAATTAAATGAACGAAATCGTTATTTAGTCTAATTTGGTATGATTTAAAAAGATAAATCTACAAAATATTGTTTTTTTGCATATTTTCACAAACATTCTGGAAGCAAAGTAGTTTAGAAAAAGGTCAAAACTTGGGTTTGACCTCTTTGTCGTGATTGTAACGTTATAAAACCTTTAGATACCGACTTCTGCGGAAATCGGTGTAAATTAATTTTTTTGACTGATAATTTCAACGTCATGCGTTACATCCGAACGTTTTCATGGTTGGTAATGTTTTAAAGAACTTTTCAAGTGCATTTTATAACTGTATCAACATCAAAAATGGACTATTATTTTCTTCTAAAAACGAGGTTAATTTCTGACAAATAATTTTGCTATTTTTATATTTTAACAGTACATACGTCGCCGAAAAGCTGCGTTCCTCTTCTTCAAATGGTCTGTTTTACATTAAAATTTTAGCGCTTTTTAGCGGTTTTTGAATAATAGCCGTTTCAATCAAATAGTCCGAAAACGACTTCTTAAAAATCGGGAATATTTTAGGGGTAAAAAATCTATAAATTTAAATTCAATGAAAAATTTATATTTAGGGGTGCCAAAACAAAATTTCATATTAGTTTCACAAAAAAAATATGACCTAGTTTACTTGAAAAATGTATGGTTTTTAACTGTGTTTTTTTGGTTATTGATAAACTTTGATTGTTTTTACTATATTTTTAATGTGATCTACATAAAAAATGCTATAAAATGATATATTTACATAGCTGATTTGAGCGAGTAGAACGGTGAAATAAAAAGATTAAAAAATGGAAAATTTCTACTTTAAATTTTTTGGCGAAACCAAGGCCTGTTCACAAGATGTGGCGGATAGGTACCAATATTTTGGACGGTAGACTCACCAAAAAAAGTTAGGTCTAAATTCGTGACACACCAACTTGGTCGCCCCTTGTTATTGATGGAAGAATATTAGAACCCATCTAATATCATAAGAATAGATTTATTTTGGCTATATATGGCAGATATGATAAGAGACATCAGCGCACTATATATTTAGTGTATAGCATGCCATATCAACTAAAATGAACAATTGGGTATCTAATTCAATGAGCAGGCCAGACAACAGCCTGTACTATCAACACCCCTGAAATTGGTGGTTCTCATGATTTACCATGTTCTTGTGACAGTTTAATTCTAATAAAGACTGATATCTCATAATTCTATTGAGCAGTTTAGTAAATAGAACTACAAAAGGTACAATTCTGTTAGAGGTAACTACAAGCGCAAAAAACGTGATGTGCATACTCTGCATATAACCTGAAATGGATTTTCACCATTCTTTTTTTTATCAGGTTTAATAATTGTTGTTTGTTTGCAATTGAGCCAAGGTGTTCGAAAAAATATGTATGTACACGAGGTTTAAGAACTGATGAACATGAGACATCCACGCCGATAGAGAGCGTCACCGGTTTGAAACCAGGCTTTTTCTGGCAGTAACTAGACCTTAAGATTTACCCATAGTTGACATACACACACATACAAAATTATCTTGCAATGACACATATACTGTACATTCTGAAATCTTTATTACAATTAGTGTTTTATACTGGCCCAATTTTTAATGCTTATTTTTATAATGGGTGCAGAATGTTGAGGCATATAAGTTCTATATGTTAAATTAGTAATAATATGTTATAAATATTTTTAATCATAATAAGATAACGTTGTAAAGACTCAGTTTAGCTGAGCCTACAATTTTTTATGTCAATAAGATTAAATCAAAAAGACAGATAAAGCGGAGCTGAGCTCTGAGAAAGAATCCTATACCCACACACTTTTTATTCTGACAATGACAAACACTGTCAACATCTCAGCCGTATTATTTTATATATTATTAAATTTGTACTATTTAGAAAAAAGTTGATTTTTAAAAACGGAACTTCTTGAGTGGTGATTGTAATTTATACATGTCTAATTATCTATATCACCGTATGGACAAAATTATGTCATTATTTCGCAGAACTCAGGCTTCAAACACAGTCCATATGCATGAATAAAGTAGAAATAATATTTTCATATAGGGTAGATAAATACGAGAGATCATACTAGCCGTGAGAGGTCAAACGCCGACTTAGAAAAACAAACGCAAGAAACCTGAGGGATGATTGTTTTACGGTGATTTCCTGGCAACGGATAGCTGAGAATCTTTCATGATGTGTTCGGTACCCGCCGCCTAGATAACAGGTCGGGGACTGTACTATGAGAAAGGTAAACTGCGGCAAAGTTCGCATCCCCTTGTTCTTTGTAAACTGGCCTTAGGTGTTTGTTTACCCTTGGGTCTCCAGGACCTACATATTCCACCGATCGTTGAAATTTACTAAACCGTTTGAAAGTTTTCATAAAAATTGGATGGATTATTGAAGAAGGATCATTCTACAATCCAGTGGCGCAGCAACCTCAGGCGGGATTGGTTTATAAAACTTCCTGCCCAACGGAAACGTGCTGATGCAAGAACAAGCACGATTTATGACTAACGTCGTCAGCAATGCACATCCAGGATTTTCATTCCTACTGCACCGTCACCGTAATATGTTTAATTTTTATACATCCAATAATGAAATGACAAGGAAGAAAGACATCTCCGCGAAAAATAAATAAAACCGTTTTAAAATTTATTAGTTATTAATGTATGTTTCAGAGGATCTTTACATCTGTAAAACAATTACAACAATAAAATTGCTGTAAGACCAAAACCATTGACATGAAAAACATGTAAAGAGAACTCACCCTGTGGTGAACCTGGTGAGCCTCCTACAGCAGGAATAAATAATGACTTCGCTTTCTCAATTTTCTTCATTATGTAGGGAATCAATTAAACGTGGCCATTGCCGTTTCATTAAAAGGGGATCTGCTATGGTAGTGGAACCGATGGACCAAAGCGATGGGATGTGTCGAAAGGGGTTGAAGATAGGGTGAGGTTGATATAAAAGTAGGGTTAACAATTTTTCTTAGTACTTTTGATTGGAATCTTCGGATGTATTGGGCGTTGTAATGCTTGGTTGAATCCCTGAGTCCGATACAATACGTTGTGGTGTACATCAACCTTTTGTAGTTAAGTAGAAGTTTGGATCTTCTGTCGAGTAGTGGTAATTAAAATTTTGTAACGTATGTTTAATTTGTTTCGTTTTAATCTTGTGAGCCAGTTCTAAGTAAGTCATTTGACAAGGTGTCCCAAGTAACGTACTTGTTCTACAGGGGTGGTGAAATCCCGTTAAAGTAAATAGGTCGTACTCTAATACGTCTGAGTGTGAAGTTAATGTATTGCTCTTCGTAGTATTTGTTTTAATTCTCCATTTATTCGTCCATACGTCGAGACATTGCAAATGTTTTTGAAGGTTTTTGTATAGGGTGACTGGATCTTTATTCGGGTAAAGGATTGGCAGATTAGAAAAAGTGGAGAGAATTGTTTCTGGAAGGATAGAAATCCAGCAGTACATATTATCATGCAAAGGAGAGGTCTAAGAACGCTCCCTTGGGGACCAGTATAGATAAAGGATATCGCTATGCTTGTCTATCCTGTCCAAAGTAAATGCCAGACAGGTTCCATTGAAGCTCCACTTTAAATATGTTCTTAAAGTCCTAAAGCTCCCTATCTTCCAAATATACCCCTGTGATAATAAAAGTTTAATAAAGTTCTGGCTGAGGGACTGGAGTCTGCCGTATATTTGCGGAAAAGCTAGGACCCTCCCTTGACAAACACCAAAGGGGGATAGAATGGATCGAACAGGTTGAGGGTATCATGGTAGAAACGATCAAATAGTTTTTAGGATGAGATAGTGTTAACGGCGACGCACATATGACTACGTCACTGTCATCACTGTAGCCGCTTTTGGACGTCTATAGAGGACAGGTCTATAGAAGGTCAGAAGGCCAGGAGTATAAACTACGAAGAAGAGTAAGTCAGTTGATTTTTCCGTGGACACTCGAGTTCGAACCGGCGATGAGTCTATATGCCGCCTATTTTAAACCAGAGTAAACAGATTTAAAGCTTCACTAGTTGTTTAAAGGGAGGATTTGAGTTTCAACAATAGACCCTGGTACCATACGCGATAGTATGCTTTTGACCGGGTCTGGCACCAGGGAGTTCGCATCTAAGTATGAGGCAAAGAGTTTTCAGAGACAAGCCTCTAGAGCATGAAACTCAACCAAATAACCTTAACGCTTCTCCCCTATCACCTCTCCTCCAATCTACTACTGTTCTTCTCCCAGAAACCAATACCATCCGCGATTGGGGACTTCACATTGACAATAGAAATATGCGGTGTTTAGTGACGGTTAGTTAATGATTATTTGGAACCAGTACACTGGAAAGATGAGAACTGAACATATGAATACTCAAACGGTTACTTGTAGAGCTCACGGCAAAGCAAACTCCTCTTCTACATAAAAAGTACTACAACCAATTGGGACGGAGTCAAATCGGAGTTCAACCAAACTTAAAAAAAAAAATCCAGCCACTCCAGTTCAAAATCCTTCAAGCCATTACTCATTACTTGATATCCAACCTTTCACAAATTCAATTTGTCAATACAGACGCTTCCATAAAACCCTCGCCCAAAACCTTACATCCGGACTAATTAATGAATCCAGGTCTAAAAATCTTTACCTCGAGATAGGTTGGCGGATACATTTATTTAATAAAGGAAAAGGTATTAAAATACAGCAGTTCTTCAATAAAATACCAATGTTCATGCATAGGAACCAGTAAAGAAAATAAACCCAAAAATATTTTTTTGTTCTTTATGTAATTTTCTTTCTACTATCGTTTTGTGGTTGTATTAAATGAAGCATGCGAGGGATATACCATGTACGGTGCTCATATTGAATAAATAAAGTATCATTATTATTATTATTATTTATTAAATTAATGGGACCTTCTCTTGGGGTCATGGGGTGATGAACGTGCAGTTTGGTTGTTTTTCATCATTTTTGGTATACATGTCTTCTCTGTTTTTTGTTTGTAGCCACCCCACGGAACCCAAAAACCTAAGTGACAAATTGTAAGTTGCTATTATATATATAATAAAATTAAGTGGCTATTTAATTACATTATATTTTATATATATAATAAATATAGAATGTAAGAGAAAGGGCCATATGAATTGATTCGGTTCTGTAAATTCGTCGAGGCAATATCGTTATTTAACGTTTGTTGGCTCATAAATTAGCCGTAGTGCAGCGAGATGCCACGGACACTGTGACTTTTCCCAGGCTTTCGACAGCCCTCATGAATCGCAGGCCGAGGGACAATAGGGCCTCTCTCTTTCGGTCAAAAACAAAACCGATGGAGAGAAAAAAAAGAAGCCTTTCACCCCTAAAGCCCGGGGCAAACACAAACGTCGGAAAACCACTTAACTGTTCCGAGTGTTGACTTGATTATATATTCCCTTTGTTGGACAAACATACATGGGTAGATAGGCGAGGCGTCTAGTTGACTGTGGACACAGGTGTTTCATTTTATCACACCCTCCTACACTTCCGTTTCTTCTTAGATTTAAGATTTGTCATTAGCTTTTTTAATTTTATCTGAACCATCTCCTATTATTTTCAAAGGTGATTTTATTTCAATATCAAGCCTTTTACTCTCCACACATCTGACAAAAACTGATACCTGGGATATAAAAAGACAGCACATTGGGTCCTTTGTAATAATAATAATAATTATTATTATTATTATTATTTATTTATATGTAATAAACGTGTCGGAACAGAAGATGTCGTAGACCTACATTGTAGAGTAACGCAATGATGCCTAACACAATCAATGACACATAAAACAGGACTTGGTCATGACACACACAATGCGTAACAGATGTTCGCAATACTCCCACGTTACAACCAAAACTTTTGTCGAAAACGCATACAGGAATGGTTAAATACGTGTAGTCTGCAGGACAAAATTATCAATATTGCTTCCGTGGCCTACAACTCATGCACTATATGGCAAAAAACGAATAGTCGATCAAGGTTTACAGGTCAATGCAAACAGTGTTAGATTGGTAAGGTACCCAGGTATCATTTATAAACTTAAACGCTTTCTGCCCACCCCTTATTACCTTGCCCTGGAATCTTATTTAACTAACCGTTGCTTCAGAGTAATGAGCAGTAACGAGTACTGGGATATCGGATCAATACAAGACGGCGTCCCACAAGGGAGTATTTTTATTCCCATCCTTTTTAAAATCTGATATTTTAGCATTTGCTGAAGTCCGCAGACTACAGTCCGTCAATTTTATCGAATTGTTTGCATTTTTTCCAAAACGAGCAAGTTTGACTTTATTTGAATTTATTTGCTGTTGCATGGAGCCCCTATTTTATACTTTATGTATATTATATTATCACCAACCACAGTAATTATAAATAAAAATTTAAAAAATGCAGGTTTTTCTTATCGTTTAACATGGTGCCTACGATAATTTCTATGGATTCTTTTTAGCTTGGAATCCCTCTTCCTAGAAAAACTTGGAACAAATCCCTTGATCAGTTTTCAGCGCCTCTAAGGGGATTAGAAGATGCTGGAAAGGAGGTTATTGCATTTGTATTTACAACGGTCGAAGATATGGCGAAATGGATGGGACGTCCATTGTGTTTCAGCGTGTTTGTGTTCGTGTATGAACGGATGGATGGCCAGGGTAAAATGGGCGAAAGAGGACGGTATCACGGCAATTTGCTTCCATTGTGGATGAGATTCCTTGTTAACTTAACAAAACTCCCGCCTCGCATTTCTCCCTACCTCGAAACCCCGCGTTCATTGTTACCATTCCTCATAGGGGGATGGTGGAGGACATGGGTCTAAGTGGTTTTGAAGAATGGGCCGCACAAACTCTTCTTCTACCTATCCCTCTTTGGCTTTGTGGCTTTTCACGGCGACTGTCAAAAGGCCTCGGCGGCGCTTTTTCCGCTTTCAAAGAGACAACAATCATTCGACAACAATGCAAACAAGGTGGTTTTGAAATGGAGCCGACATTGTTGAAGACCCCCCAGTTGTAGGGATCTTTGTAAACGGACACAAGGTTTGACTTGTGGGGAAAACACACAAATTGCCCATTACCTATAAATAACCAAACGCCTTTTCTATGCAGAAAAATTGAATGGAACCGATATCAAATTTTAACATTTTATATCCATTCAATAGAGTAGACCTCGTTTTGTGATGGAATCAAATATGTCAAAACTACCAAGTACTCATATATATTTAAACAACAGATAAACCGTAAATTCTAGTGTATTAAGCACAAATTCGGTGCGATTAAAGTCAGAAATTAACAAAAAACGACAAAATCGCAAAGGGATTTTCAAAGATTGTTTTCGCCCGTGATGTTCAGGCGATATACAGGCTGATTCGAACGACAAAGTTCGTCAGGTGCTTCTAACCACAAATCCATCAAAATAGTTCGTATAAACCATCGTCCTATTCCCCAGAGCCCTTTCGCAGATATTCAACTTTTTTTTCAACTATCTACAATTGTCGTCATAAATCTATTCGTAGCTCTTGAACTATTCCTTTTTTGGGAAATCCAAAATAAACATTGAAAAGACATCCAATTTAATTTAAAAGAAACACTAACTCTTTCAACAAATGCTTAATTTAAAATTTGTAAAAAAAAACTTGCAACATCATTGGAAAAATTTACAGTAGTTTTTACAACAAAAAAAGTCTTTATAGAAGTAATAAACCAATAAAATAATCAACAAATTTACAAAAAGTAAAATATATTTATTCGCAGGGTGCTTTTTAAACATTGCTCTCTACGACTGTTTTTCTATCGTAGTTCTGCAAAATAAAATTAAAAAATGGAATTCTTTTAATGTGATGAAGAGATTTGGAGAAATTAGTCAGAAATTTGGAAAAAATTGGAAATGCAATTTTCCGGTCAAACTGAAATTTTCCTTTGTTTTTAATTGTACGTTTATTTATTTTTTACATCACATCGTGTTTAAGTAATTTCATTTACGCTCAAGATCATTTAGTTGTTCAAAGAAAAATCAACAAGTGCCATTTTTTGGTACAAATTTCTCAAAGTTTGTAAGGTCTATTACATCCAATCTTTCTTTGGGATATTTTCCTAGGATATATGAACGCGTAGCTAGGATTTTTACAAAAATAACAAATCGTAAGTTTTTGGCAACAAACGTGACAACTTTACCCCTATTTTAGACAAAAAAGTAATTATACGCTTCTGGTGTATTTTCTTATGTACTGCTCGCTGTGACTGTCTCACTATTGTAATTATACAAAATGAAAAAAAAAAATCCTTTTAATATCTTTAAGGGGTTTGAAGAAAAGTGTACCGAAAGGTGAAAAAAATCGGAGAAGCCATTTTCATGTCAAACTAGAATTTGTCTTCCGTTTTCAATTGTCCGTTCTTTTTTAAAAATCATACAAATCTTACCGTATTAAGTATTTTCATGCAAGTTCAAGATCATTAGTCGTCCGAAGAGAAAGTCAAAAAGGTTTTTGACCAACAATTTTTCGGTACTAATTTCTCAAAATCTATTAGGTCTAATACAACCAATCTTTCTTTTGTTTTCGTTTTCTTAACATAACACGAATTCTGAACTGCAGGTTTATAAAAATAGTGAATCGTTAATTTTTAGCATCGATTAGAAATTGAGACAAAATTTTACAGCCTTTTTTATACAAATCAAATATATTTCTGTTCCTTGGCGGTTTTTAAAATAAAAGTTTTCACTACAATTGTTTGACTACTAGATTTGTTGTTGTTGTTGATGTGTGTGTGTGTGTGTGTGTACGGAAAAGTTTAAAAAATTAAACTTTTCAGTAGTAGCCATTTTTTGTTCGAGCTTGAAATTTCTTCCGCTGCCGCATCTCATTTATACCATAAACCCCTTTTAAATACTCATCGTAGGGGGAAAATTAGTTTTTGTCAAAGGATATACATAAAATGCTTAAAAATTGCATAAGGGGTGACGAGTTGCAGGTTACTCAAGAGTGATTCGTAACTTTCAAAAACTTTGAAGTAATTTCAAAGGTTCGTGGGTCAAGTTTCATTCAGAGAAAAATTGTTATTTTAAAATATTAAACAATTCTCTTCTTTTGATTAAACTATGGAAAAAATAAATAAATTAGAAAAGAAGGTCGATGTTTTTACCTTATTTTGGTCAAAGGATTCAGTTGATTTTTCATTTTTATAAAATTTAATCTAATTGTGAGATTAATTTGGGAGAGAGTGGCTGAGGTAACTTGTCCATTTCCTCGTCGAATTTATTGAAACAGTCGGCCTTTGTACACGAAGATTATCGTATCAAACTGTCCAGCCAGTCATCGCGTCTGTAAACGGTTTTGAATCAAATCACCTTCATCGATGGACATTCAGCCCGTATTTATCGCCGGTTTTACAGGCGGATCACGAGAGGCTCGAACGTCGGGGAAAAGGAAGACGAGAGGTGTACGAAAGATAGGCGGTTCCCACGATCGCTAATGCGCCTCTCGCTTCACAGCCTCTCTCCGTCTCTTTCTCATCTCTCTCATTCTCGATTACCCGGGAAAGGGCGAGGTGCGGGTGTCGGGAATCGGAATGCCGTTCTCTGCCCCACATAGTCACCGGGATCCTCGGCTGCCGTTGTCCCCGCTTGTCCATATACCACACCTAGTGATTTAGCCGACTCCTTCCGAAATACGAACCCTACTTTCGACCCTTCCACTAGTCCGTGAAGGCAAAAATCGTATTATTATTAAAGTATTAGGACGTCAGATTTTAACATTAAAATCTGTTTTTGAAATTGTGTTTATTTATTGCCTCCTCTTTTCACAGACCATCATGTAAATAAACGAAAGGTTTATTTCAAACGTAAAAATAATAATAATAATGTGCGGTGATTAGTGACCGTTAGACGATGATTATTCGGAAATAGAGAGATACGGTCTGGTGTGATGTAGGTTTCAGAAAAACATTTTCTTTGTCGTGCCAATGTTTCGATCTTTATTGAGATCATCTTCAGGGCTGGGATTTACAAACATTGTTTAAATTTAGCAAATACATGTAGGATGTGGAAAAATTTAATTTATATAATGCAAAAAAATATATTTTTTATATTCAATCAAAGTATTTCTACTCACTCAAAGTGTTTATTTTCTGCGTAATTGTGCCATCCTTGCGTGTCATGTTGAGAGTGCCAGTGAGATATTGCTGTTTTATGTTTCCTTCCTTTCCCTTCAAAATCAAACGTATATAAACATAAAATAATAATATTTAAAAACTACAGATCTGATACAAATAAATATAAACATATCTCGAAGTAGTGAAACATATAAATTAACCTATAAAATAAAAAGATAAATATTCCGGGAAAAAGGAATACTTTTATGCAAGGTGTCCAATGATTTCCAACGATGTTCACTCTTTGTATCATCACTCATCATAATCAAATAGCTTGTGACCATCCGAAAGTATGTTTAATTATTTATTAAATAAGGATAAATGTGTGGTGATTAGTGACCGTTAGTCGAGGTTATTCGGAAATCTTGAGATGCGGTCTGGTGTGATGTAGGTTTCAGAAAAACATTTTCTTTATCGTGCCAACGTTTCGATCTTTATTGAGACCATCTTCAGGGCCTGGGGTTTGCAAACATCGTAAATACAAATACATGTAGGTTTGTTAAATTTAAACAATGTTTATAAATCCCAGGCCCTGAAGATGATTTCAATAAAGATCGAAACGTTGGGACGATAAAGAAAATGTTTTTCTGAAACCTACAACACACCAGACCGCATCTCAAGATTTTCGAATAAAAATAATAATCATAAAACACTAAAACAACTTTCGAATTGATGCCCACCTTCAATATATACTGACAGACAAAAAATTCCACCTACTTGTAATATAACGTCATTTGTATATATTTTTATACATTAATCAAAGTTTCAAGTTTTTTAACGTTTGAGACTTTGTCTAAAAAAGAAAAAAAGTAAATTCTTAAGGAAAATGAAAAAAACAAAAAACAATAAAAAATATACATATAAAAAACGGACAGAGAAAATTTGTTTGAATTTAGTTTTAGATTTTTAATTAACATTTTAATTCCGCGTATTTCCTCCTCTTGCTTTGATTACATCACGAAGACGCCTCGGCATATTTTCTACCAATCTGGAAATGTCTCTTTGCTGGAAGTTAGCCCATTCTTCTCGAATAGTCCTTTCAAGATCGTGGAGTGCATCAGGACGTGATGGGCGTGCTCTTTCGTTTTTCGAGGTTATCCCATAAATGTTCGATGGGGTTCAAGTCTGGAGAACGGACTGGCTAGCTAAGACTCTGATATTATGCTGCTGAAGGTAGGTTTGTACTATGCGAGCGACACGTGGACGGGCATTAGAATAGGATTGTCGCTGATTTCATCGAGGATAGCCATCATCGTTGCAAAGGTTGGCTCTGGGAAAAATTACAGTATTCATACCGTTCATTTCGCCTTCTTTTTGCTCTTTTACGCCTTTAGAGTAAATCTACACTCATCTGTAAAACGGACAGCAGACCAATCGTCTAAAGACCAAGGAATGTGTTCTCGAGCAAATGCGAGCCTGTGTGTTCTGGCCAATTCTGGTCCTCTTACGGGGTGAAAAGCCATTACGAAGTCCACACTGATTTAATCTTCTTCGAGCAGTGCGAACATAAATTTGGACAATTTTTTCCTGGAGCTGATGAATCGCTTGAACAACAGTAAGGTGCCGGTTTCGGAAAATTCTCAAAGTCAAAAAACGGCCGTCTTGTGGTTCTGTTGCGCTAGGGTGTTCTATGGTAGAACCCAATTTCGGTGAGATCACCGCCAAGTGGATATCGCAGAGGCAGTTGGCGTTTCTCAGAGAGTGCACTCCCGGGCTTTAGCCCTATTAGGTGATCCGTGAATGATAGCAAGCGCTGAAGAGTCTACCGAGAACAGTGGATGCATACAATGCTCCAGTTCAGTGCATTTTGGAGGAGGCGGTGTAACGGTCTGGGCTGAGATTTACAAAGTCAAAAAACGGCCGTCTTGTGGTTCTGTTGCGCTAGGGTGTTCTATGGCAGAACCCAATTTCTCGAAAACGTCTAACGGCGTCTCTCTTTCGTAGGGAACTACCGCATACCTGATGGAACGTCCATCATCAATAAGTGCCACACCACGCGCAACATCCTCAGCACTAAATGGCATTTTTAAGTTGAACAATTGAAATTAAGAAAACAAAGATGAAAACTAAACAGTTTATTGTATTCATTTCAAATGAGACTAATGAGAATAAACATTTTAAATTTCGTAAAAATTAAGCATTGAAAAATCCATTATCCTCGTTTTGGATTAAGGATTAAGTGTGTTTACCTCTAATTGATATTCCCAATTTAAAACATAACATAAAAAAATATTTATTGGGAAAAAAATGAGACAAATTAAGGGCAGAATTTTCGTTTATCGAGAAAAAAAAATTGTGTGGAATTTTTGCCTGTCGCTTTTTTGAACCACTCGTTAAGTGTTGACCCCGGCGTAACTGTTGCACAGGCTTCAACAATTCTTTTGAGTTCCTCACTGTTCATAATGTGAGATAACTATAATATAAATGGAGAAATAATCGATGAGGATAAATATTTGGGCTTAATTTTCAGTCCTAAACTCTCATACAATGCCCATCACAAATGGAAAATTCACATTGCAAAATATGCGATAAATTCAATTTTGACCATTTCATTTCGAATGCTCTCGTCCCAATTTGTAGTAAATACTGTTTTTGTCTTTTCCCTCTCAATTGTGTGCTACGCTTTCCAAGCTTGGGGCTTCCAGCGATATGACGTAATTGAATCCCTACAATTTTATCCGTAAAGTTTATCCCTTATTTCCACCCCTAATTACATGATCTACATTGAGACCTCAGCTGACCTCATGTTTCAATTTACATTAAATTTACACACCTCTTATGTCTGCAGGGTCCTAAATCTTCCTAACCACCGCCTTCCCAGAATTACTGCGCTAGAGGTCATTACATCCAAAATATCATGGTTCTCTTCCTGGAATACCGTGGCCCAACAATTTCAGATCAATGCCAATTTTTCCCTGGACACTTATAAAGATTGGTCACTTTTACATTCTAAATTAATTAACAGTATACGTACCTTTCACACGGAGAGATGACTATGCCAAGGGCAAAATTCCTCTAGGTTTCTGCTATGTAAGAATCTCAATTGTCAACCCTACTTTAACATATCACAAAGTTGTAAAATCTCATCTGTTTCGTTAGCTCGCTGGCTTTCCGAAGTTGGGGGCAAGTTTTTTAAATTATAATCTTACAAGGAACAACAGTTCGGATAAGTGCTTTTTATGCAACAGGCAAAGTAGAGAGAATGGTTTTCAATTTTTTAGCAGAATGCCCAGTTTTGGCAGAATCCAGTGTCTTATTGGAAATTTAATGTAGTTTTTTTTATTTTTTATTATTATTAATCTTTCCACCTTACCAATCCATCAACCACGGTTTTTACTTTTCCTTCATCAATTTTTTCATCTTTGAAAAAAGCAATTACACCACTAAAAAGGATAGTAAATGGAGTACGTTTTCTAAAATTTGCTGGTCTCTAGATTTGGAAATAGTAGTTTAGAATCACCACGGTATGTTTTTCAACATAGAAAAAAAGGATTATTTTTCAAAGTTCTGACTACTAAAATGTTTATTTCACCAATGTTTAAAAGTTTAGTGTTAATCTTTTTATTAATCTTATTGGAAATTTAACGTAGTTTTCAATGGTATCAACGCATTTGACCAAAGCCTTTCTATTTTGGAGTTATCATTTTTTATTTGAAGTAAGGTTGTGAAATCTTAAAAAATCAGTAAAGGGGAATAACTCCGAAACCTGTGAGATTCGATCCTCAGTTAACTAGGACTTTTTGGTTTTACTTTAAATGTAGAATCTACTGGCAAAGTTTGTAACACGAGTAGCCGAACACCCTGTATATAAATATTTTTTTATTTTATTTTAGTTATTACTTAATAAGTTGCGAGGTCACACTTTCTAAAATTCTTTCGTGCGACAATATTTAATCGAGCCACGTTTTTAGGCCAATTTACGATAATAGTGATATTAATAGCTGGGTGGATGAGAAAAATTTATTCCAATAATAAATATTTAAAGGATATTTCGCTGCGAAGAGAAAGGCTTGGACGGGGACGAATCGCTCGTCGGGTATACTGGAATGACAATAACCTAACATAACTTGTCTATGAAAAGTTCGAAGATAACTAGCTATTTAGATATTCTGAAGAACATCGGAACGGCTCGTAGGGGGTCCGTACTTTGTTAGACGGTCAAGGGCATCTTTGTGGGTTTTTGTAATTGGCTGTAATTCTCGTTTGCGATTTGGCGAACCGAGTCGGGAAAAAAAAAATCTTTCAACATGCACTTCGGGATGCTTTTTGTAGGTTTGGTTTCCCACGAGGGAAAAGACGCACCGATGAATTAAAGTAATATTTTATATCCCTCCTGGGGTAAAAAAGCCTCGGCAGCGGCTAAAGAAACGAGAGTTTTATACGTGTAACCGGTCAGAGATGACATGTTGGGATACTTGGGTCGTGATTTACACACGGATCTAAGGAGGCGTTAGTCAATTGGTGACGCCATTCTTCTTTCAAAGTAGACAGAAGACATTTGCTGTCGCATCCGGTCTAAACTGTGTCGCTCCCTTTTTCAATCCTTACTAAAAAAAAATTGTTTACAAAAAATGTTCTTTCCACTTATACAAATAGCGAAAATAGGATTGATTTGTAACTAATCGTATGAATCATCCTCTGTAAGACACCATGTAATTGTGCCGAGCTGCATAATTTGTGTACAAACGATTATCATGTAACATGATGAAACACCATTTTTCTTAAATTCTCTCAAAAATGAAAAAAAATAAAATAAAATTATTCAAGCTAATCATGCGTAACTAGACAAAACTCCTAAATTTTCACTCTTTCTTTAATTTCGTTTAAAACACTTTTTATTTCATTTTCACTGTCTACTACGTTCCTAATTTTTGCGCTTCATCCTTACTCACACTCTCTCCAATGTTTAATCTATCAATTATATAATCTATTTCTACGTTATGATGAATATAGCTCCCGCTCTCTATTATATCTCCCTCCATTACTTCTGTATTTCTTAAACTCCGCAAGGCCACTTTTCACACACACACACACACACACACACACACACACACACACACACACACACACACACACACACACANACACACACCAAACAAACGAACGAATAAACAAACACACATACACACAAACAAACACACACACACACACCAACAAACAAATAAACAAACGAACAAACACACACACACACACCAACAAACAAATAAACAAACGAACAAACACACACCAACAAACAAACACACACACCAACAAACAAACGAACGAACGAACAAACAAACACATACACACAAACGCAAACAAACACACACACACACACACACACACAAACAAACAAACACACACCAACAAACAAACAAACACACAAACACGCCAACACCAACAAACAAACAAACACACACAAACACGCCAACACCAACAAACAAACACACACAAACAAACACACACACATATCTACACAATTATCTCTCTACCTATCTGTCAATCTATGCAATTGTCTATCTATCTAATTATTTTTTTTTTCTGTCTCCCACTCCTTTTTTCAATTTTTGTTTTCCCTTTTGTTTTCTCTCTCTCTCTCTCTATCTCTAGTTTTTTGTTTTTCTTTATATCTGTCTACCACATATTCTCTCGGTTTGCATCTGTGTTTGTGTGGGAGAATGCTTTCCACACAAAAATAGGCACACATACATACATTAGTGCCAAATATAATTTTTGTTTATAATGAAACGTGTGGAAAGGCCAAATTTTTCTCAGGGTATCGTGTAAATCTGATCTGTCCTTGTGAAAAAGATCATTGACAGATCGTTGCAGATCGACCTTTTCCGACACGGGGAGCCGAAAGGGGCCGAATGGGGCGCGTGCGGACGCTCTGTGTGGCAAAGGAGGTGGCGCGTGGGCACGTCATGTGTGGTCCTCACAACTAGCAGAACAGCCGGGGCACACCTGTTTATTTCCTACCTTCTTTAGCTTCCCCCAATCTCACCTGTCACAACTGATTCAGGGCCCCGGCCTCAGATCCCCCCCCCTTTGTGATTTATCTGTCTTGTTTTCCATTTAATTCATTAACCTTTATTAATTTATGGCCTGATAGATCCATTGTCGAGTCACCGGCGGATTTCAATGCGGAGGCACGAGCTGCTCCTAGTATCTCGACGGCAATTATTCACGCAACCGCGACAGGGTCTAGTTGGAAAATGTACGAGTCTCTCACTTATGTTTAATTAATTATCTTTCCTATCTCCTTTCTTTAGTCACCGACAAGAAAAAAAAACTGTCATAACTGCTAAAAATAAGAAAGTATTTATAGATTCATAATTTACCGAGGCTATAATAATGTCAAATACGCATAATGATCAATATATTTAACGAACATATTTAAAAAAGTGGTGTAAATATGTGTTTTTGTCATTCTTTAACAAATATAAAAATAGATTTGTAGAATATCTAGGCTACGTGGACAAATGTGACGAGTAGACTGAAATCAAGCTAATGTCGCTTGGTCGTTTCCAATCATCGACTCGTCCTCGTTATTTTGGCCGGTCGGAGTTTCGTCTTTTGGCCACCGTTCAATAATTTTGTTTTAATAACGGATTTACTTAAGAATTGTAACATAAAGAGTTTTCATTTTGTAAACAAACACCTCTTCCCGTCTTTTCTCGATCTTAATCGAGTTGTATTCTCTTTAACTATCAAAAGTTCGCAATATTGTTGTGGGAATGAGTCATCAAGATCACCGCCAAGTGGATATCGTAGAGGCAGTTGGCGTTTCTCAGAGAGTGCACTCCCGGGCTTTAGCCCTATTCGGAGAGAATGGAAGTGCCAATAGGAGGCCTGGTAGTGGATCTAAGCGCATTACGCTAAGGGAGGACAGAAATATTGCATTATTAAAGTCGGAACCCTTTCAATAGTATCCGCCAGATTCTAATTAAAGTACGAGATGTTTTGAATCGCATCGTGCCTCCTCAGACTACCTAGAGCAGGTGCAAGTCAGGAGAATATGGAGCAGCGAGCGCCTCAAATAAGAATGTTGTTAAGTTTACTGATGAGTCGCGTTTCTGTCCGTGATATGATGATCCGTGAATGATAGCAAGCGCTGAAGAGTCTACCGAGAACAGTGGATGCATACAATGCTCCAGTTCAGTGCATTTTGGAGGAGGCGGTGTAACGGTCTGGGCTGGGATTTACACTGGAGGACGAACTGGACTCCATATTGTTGAAGGCAACATCACCGCAGTCCGTGTCCAAGAAAGTACCGAGGAATACATTCCTCAAACCTGGGATCTCGTTAGCTGGGATTTTGGATATCTGATGACAATGACAGGCCTCGTAGAGGAAGAGTTGTTCGTCAATGCTTAGAAAACCTGGGAAAGTAAATACCTCAAAATTGGCAATATCCCCCCTATTCATTTTTGAGCAGTTTATTTGTGTTACTTTTCCAATATTATTTTTTTACAAACTCGTAAAACTTTCATGTGAAGGGTTGATACAGTCAATTATTTTATAATTTTGTTATGCCTATTTCGTCCTATAAAAAGCGTTTCGACTTCTCGCCTTCTTCACGGCAGGCCAGAGTGATTTTTTTTTAATCAGATCTCGGAAAATGAAAAAAGGGCAAAACTACAGGTTCAATATCTGGCAGATCATTTAAAGAAATCTCCCAATAAAATAAATCGTCATATTGGGCTTATTTTTTTTAAACAAGGGGTGGCAATAGGTCATATGAACCCTCAGGGTGCCGGTGTTTTTGAAAAAAAGTCCATTTGTAAGTATGTCGGGTTTGAATGCAGGGCCGCTGGATTCGAACCCGGGACCTTTACCTTACAGTGATGACCGCCGTATCAACGGCTAAACCGTTGCGGCCATCGACGCCCCCATTTGGCTTATTGTTTACCCAAGAAAAAAGGGTGGGCCAAGGACTGTCCTTTGGAATACACCTGCTTCTATTTGTATGAAATACATTATCTTGACTTTATTCTCAACTCTTGTCATTTTACGAGCTTGTAAAAATATAATATCAGGAAAATAACACATAGTGCAACTACTAAAATGGTAAAGAGGCTTAGTTCCTGACTATCATGTTTTTCTTACTTTTGAAAATTGTCCAATCCCTTATTGAACTCACCGTGATCATGAATCTATAGGTTGGCAGTTTCAGAACATTTTTTGGGGGTTCGGGCAAATCGAAAATCCACTGACCTCCTACAAAAGAAGATGGGGAAGCGAAGCTCGTCTGTCAGGTCATAACCTGAAATTGCAGACGAAAACTATTGGGAAGGACCAAATTGTTGTTTGACATTTCAAAAGGAAATATCACAAACCTGTACTTGTTTTGAAAAAAAAAAATGTTAAGCTGCATTCCAATTTCGACGACGATGTGTTAGTTAAAATTTGTGGAAAAGTAATTGACAATTGTGAACTTAAGGAATTCTTTACCAATCGTGATTATTGGCGAATTCGATCATATTTACTCACTTTGTGATGATCATTTAAAAAATAAATTAGTTGAATTCGTGAGGAGCGGTCAAGAATGAGGTCGTTTGGAAAAACACCTTTTTAATTTTTGGCGACGTTTCGACCTTTATTCTTGTCATCTTCAGGGCTGCTATTCCTGTGGTATCATATTGGTGTTGTGTGAAATTGTTCAACAATTTGAATTGTGTTGTGTGACCAATTTCACACAGAACCAATATGATACCACACGAATAGCACCACACAATGCTCGAAGACGTGTTGATTATTAAACAGCCGGTCACTACAAAAACACTAATTTGAAACATTGTTCAAAGAGATATGATAGCAAATATGGAAGTGATAAAAAGAGTTAAACAGATGTAATTTGATACGCTCTCAACTTCTAGATTGGATTGATACGATTTATCTCCATCCTCTGATGAATAGGTCTAACCTCGATAAGATCTCTATTAATCAAACTAATAATTTATTGATATAATAAACAACTGGTTTGTTCAAACATATATTCTGGTGATGGAAGTGATATCTTTGATTTTTAAGCAATGCATTGAAAAACAGTTAATTCATTGTTGGCGAGTTATCATAGTGACTTTTAAAACATGATATCTTGAAATTCCATCATTAAAGAGATGGGCTTTTTTTCTACCTTGTGCAAAACCGGATGGTGGTTGACCTCGGTGGGCGGAGGATGCGAAAGCGAATTTTTATTTCGGAAAGGTCCCGGAGTTTTCTTCCTGTGGTCGGAGCGATTTTCGGACTTGACACTCGAATTGCCGGCTTGGGAAAATCGGCCCGGCCGCGGCGCATGGAGTGACATATTCGGCACCCGTCAATTCATACTTCGATTCGGTAGAAGTCGGGGCAACCTTGGTTTTTGCCAGACTAGTCGAGAAACCCCTTGTTATAGGCCACAAGGTGAGCTTGTTCCAGAGACAAGGGACGTGCGCGTCGCTAAAAAGAAGGTGGGGAAGCTGAAAGTCATTGTACTACTTGTCAAGTCAAATAAATCAAAATTGACTTCTTTACGCCGTTGGACATAGTATAAACGAAATACTCTCGGACTTGTATGCAGTTTTTTAACGAAAAAAATAGTCTTACTATGAAACATTTTTTAGAATAATTAGACAAAATGGATTACCTGAAATTAATCCTCAGTAGTTTTTTTTTCGTTAAATACTCTTAGAATTGTATGCATTTTTTAACTAAAAAAAATTGTCTTACTATGAAACATTTTTTAGAATAATTGGACAAAAAGGAATACCTGAAATTAATCCTCTGTAGTTTTTTTTTCGTTAAATACTCTTGGACTTGTATGCATTTTTTAACGAAAAAAATTGTCTTACTATGAAACATTTTTTAGAATAATTGGACAAAATGGATTACCTGAAATTAATCTTCAGTAGTTTTTTTTGTCGTTAAATACTCTTGTACTTGTATGCATTTTTTAACTAAAAAAAATTGTCTTACTATGAAACATTTTTTAGAATAATTGGACAAAAAGGAATACCTGAAATTAATCCTCAGTAGTTTTTTTTCGTTAAATACTCTTGGACTTGTATGCGTTTTTTAACGAAAAAAATTGTCTTACGTTGAAACATTTTTTAGAATAATTAGACAAAATGGAATACCTGAAATTAATCCTCAGTAGTTTCATACCAGATCATGCTCAATGTTTGCCAACATCTCATAACTTTTCAACATTAAATAATTAAACGCAATCTTGAACCGGAGGTTGCTTTCGATTCTTTTGGCCCGCTATTCAGATTGTTTTGTCTGTTAGATACATTTCGACTTTTTGCCTTCTTCAGTAAGTTTGCCTATTCCTGTTTAGTTTGCATCTGTTTTATATGTTCATAAAATGTAAAGAGTTGACTAAAGTCAATGTAATGTAATTTGATAATTTTTATCAGCCTATCCTCGCTGTTATGGTCTGTCAGTCAAATGTCGAGTTTCTGCCTTCTTTTGTAACGAGTTTGTGTGAATCATTTTGAGTTTATAAACTATCAGATATTGCACTTTGGAAGATTTGTGTTGCTTCGCCGTAGTATTATTTTGCAATCTCGTAAAATGTAAGAGTCCAATAAAGGCCGGGTAATATTGTTTGGCCGTCTCTGATCGTTTTGGTAGACCCATCCTCCCTGTCTTGGTCTGTTAAACAGGTTTTGGCATTTGGCCACCTTTCAGTAGTTGACATGTGCGTTATTCGTTTTATTTTGCCAATAGTATTATTTTGCAAGATCGTAAAATGTGAAGAAATGAACAAAGTACTGGTGTGTAGAATGGTAGTTTCGTATCGTTATGGTCGACTCATCCTCTCTCCTTTTATTTGTCAAATACGGTTTGGCATTTGGTCACCTTTCATTAGTAACTGTAGTATTCTTTTTCAAGCTCGTCATTGTTGCTTTTTGGACTGTCAGACATAGTGTTACCGTGATTTTTTTAAACGAGAGCCTCAAAAATGATTGAAAACGACCAATTTATCGTTTCATCACTCCACATCATCATACGCAATCTCAGACTATAATGAATCATCAGATTTGGCTTATTGTGTACGTAAATAAGAAAAATGGTATAAAATATCAATTAATTAAGGTTTTTAGTTGAGATAAAAAAGTCAGTGTCACGAGCGGGATTCGAACCCACGATCTTCGGCTAGATACGCAGCTACTCTACCTTTTAAAGGAGGGAAAATTCAAAAGGAGGGGTTGAGATGGGAAGTTAGTTTCCGAGTGGATCGAGGTCACGATAGCTCAAATGGTTGAGCAGCGGCGTATCTAGCCGAAGGTCGTGGGTTCGAATCCAGCTCGTAACACTGACTTTTTTAACTCAACTAAAAACCTTAATTAATTGAAAGTTATTAATTGGTCAAGCGGACCACGAAACTAGTGAATTTAATAAAATACACCTTTTTTTCTATTTATGAGTAAAATAAATCTTTAAATTGAAATGGTTAGCTTATAAAAAATTTATTTTTCAGGTAACATTTTTTTTTCAAAATCAGTAAGGGTTTGCGACATATTTTATTGTATACTGCGACATGTTAAACTTGCGGTTTTGTTTCTTTTCCGATAGATTTCGTCTGCATATCCTCGCTGTTTTTACCTGACAGACTCTCTTAGCCTTCTCGCCATCTTCAGTAGTAAGTCAGTGGATTTTCAGCTTAGTTCGATCTCCAAAAAAATTATCTGAAACAGGCAAACTCTAAATTCATAATCGCGGTAGCGTCTAGAAGTGATTGCACAATTTTCAATAGTGGTTGGTCTGTTTGTCCTTTTTACAACCATAGAGGATAGGCAGACCATGGTGATCAGAGATTATATGTTTAAGTGGTGGGTTAGTGTGATTATTCGATCAATTCCCTAAAATGATGGGATAAGTTTACAGGTTCTTCACCTCTGCAGAATAATGTAGAAATGTTACAGTACAATGAAGTGTTCACGTATATAAGAAAAATTGTGGGCCTAAGGACAGACCTTTAGAATATGCCTGCTTCTTCATATGAATAAAATATTTCTTTAAAACTGTATTTATCAGCTTATTCAAATTTTCTATCATACGAGTTAGAAATTTATAAATCATTAATATGTAAAAGTTGCCATTGTGTCTCGAAAAAAGGCCCCTGTACGCTATCTTGCTATCCTGCTATTATATATGCTTATGATCTACTTATTCAACTATTTATCAATTTACGAAGTTGTGTAGAATTAAATCATAATTGCCCAAGAATCCTATAAGTTTTTGGAACTTTGCTGCACCGAATTTAAGAATGATCACTTATCTCGTCCTCCTCTTATCATTTTTTACGTAGAGCTTGTATACTTTGTGGTAGTATTGATGAAAAATACTATCAATTTGTTGAAGAATAGTCTAACTATTGAGCCACAAAAACTTGGGCGTGATGAAAACAGCCACTAAGGAGCACATTTCGCTTATATTATTACATTATCATTCAATTAATAACAATTGCTTCATTATGTAATTAAATGAAGGATTGAATTTAAATTTATTAAATTTCCACTGAGCGATTGTTTTTTTTCTTTATGAATATTTTACATCGGATCGAAACCAGATGCAATTAGCACGACTGGTATTGAAAGTATAAAATAAATTGCCCTTCATTTGCAATTTGCATATATATATTTTTTTGCGACCGTACGTACGAAAAATAATTGAAAACGTTAAGAAGGTTGGGAAATTGAATGTGTTTATAATTTATTGACACCAGTTTATGACACCCACGTGTTCACTCCCTCGAACATGCGCAGAGGTGTATAATTCAGTTATTTGACCAGCCTCCTCTCCCAAGCAAGAGTTTTTCACTTGTTAAAAAATCAAATTATAATATATAATAAACATGCGTCGAAATGCATACAGATGCAGGCGAAACTACGGGTAAAAATACAGGGTGTCTGGGTTCCTTCTGACGAAACTCAGGGAATCGATTCTACTCTTCGTTTGGAGCAAAAAATGACCTGGAGAAAATTTTCGGAAAGTTCTCTATTTTAAAGATATTCGTCAATTTAGGGTTTTTCAACTTTTCACTACCTTACGACATAAAAACGCTTACAACTTCTAAAATATTGAGACTACAACAAATCCAACTACACCATTTAAAAGAACGTTAAATTTGCTGTAAGATACTTCTATTTGCAATAATCTGAATGATATAAAATGTTAGCCAATATCAGTTGGAACATGTGAAAATTACAAATTTTAAAATTTTGGTCATGATTGCACGTTCTACTGAGGTTACAAAAAAATACCTATAACTTGTCAAATTTTACAAAAACTTCTTCATCTAATATGCTTTACTTTTTATATCCAGGTTTTTAAATAACGTTCTAGTAGAGTTGAAAAATAACAATTGAATGTTCGAAAACGTGAGCTAAGGTAAACTTAAAGGGGGTAGAAATAAATTAATTAGAACTCGCTTTGTAAAATAAAAATGACACTTGTTTGACCGGTTGAATGAAAAATGCTGGATGGGATCGAAATTTAAGTTCACAGAATGTATCAGGTAGGGTGTGTTACTGAAACGTGATTTTATTTGCACAAGTGTTTCTTAAAAAATATTTTATTTTATTATTGCAAATAGAAGTATCTTACAGCAAATTTAGCGTTCTTTCAAATGGTGTAATTGGATTTGTTGTAGTCTCAACATTTTGGAAGTTGTAGGCGTTTTTATGTGGTAAGGTAGTGAAAAGTGGAAAAAACCTAAATTGACGAATATCTTCAAAATAGAGAACTTTCCGAAAATTTTCTCCTGGGCATTTTTTGCTCCAAATGAAGAGTATAATCGATTCCCTGAGTTTCGTCAGAAGGAACTGGGACACACCGTGTTCATTTGGTGACATAAATTCGCAGAGAGAATGTGAAGTACACACCAGAAAGGCAGCTTACCAATTAAGCATACGTGAAATTGAAAACAACGATGATATTTATTCCAAAATGTGGTAATTATATCAAGTTTGTTATAGTCTAGAGGGTTTGTAACAACACTCCAACAGTCAGGAGTCTGTTAGGTGTACGATTGTAATGTGCAGGATAAATTTCGAAAATGAAAAAATTAGGTGCAAGTAAAGTTAAAAAGGACCAAACAGTATTATCAAACGTATCTAGTTACTACATTTCCGATAATTTTCGTTTTGCCTAATCTCGCATTTTGATCTGTGAAACAATATTCAGCCCTTTAAAAAGTAGTTTGTCGTTTCCGATCATTCTTGTTTAGCCTACCCTGGCAGTTTCGTTCTGTGAGACAAATTCAACATTTTACAAAATAGTTTGCTCGTATCCGGTCATTTTCTTCCAGCCTCACGTAGCAGTTCTGTGAGACAAATTCAGCATTTACAAAAGTAGTCGGCACGTTTCTGATCAATTTTGTTCAGTCTTTTCTCCTCGCAATTTTACTTTATGAGACAAATTCACCGTTTTAAAAAGTTGTTTGCAAGTTTCCGATCATTTTTGTTTTGCCTATTCTCGCAATTCTGGTCTCTCAGACAAGATTCAGCATTTTTAAAAGTAGTTTGTCGTTTCCGATCATTCTTGTTTAGCCTACAATTTTGTTTTGTGCAGTTTTGTTCTGTGAGACAAATTCAGCATTTTACAAAATAGTTTGCTCGTATCCGGCCATTTTCTTCCAGCCTCACCTAGCAGTTTTGTTCTGTGAGACAATTGAGCATTTAAAGTAGTCGGCACGTATCTGCTCAATTTTGTTAGTCTTCTCTCCTCGCAGTTTTATTTTATGAGAAAAATTCACCGTTTTAAAAAGTTGTTTGCTCGTTTCTGATCATTGCCGTTTTGCCCATTCTCGTTGTTGTGATCTGTCCGTATGAGATTCGGCATTTTCAGAAGGAATTTGGTCGTTTCTGCTCAATTTTGTTTAGCTTATCCTCTCAGTTTTCGTCTGTGAAACAAAATTCAGCATTTAAAAAGTAGTTTGATCGTTCCCGATCATTTTTCGTTCAGCCTATCCTCTCAGTTTTGGTCTTTCAGGCGATATTCAGATTTTTTAAAGTTTGCTCGTTTCCGATTACTTTCGTTCTACCTAGCCTCTTTGTTTTAGTACATCCGATTCATTTCAGCAGATATTAAAAAAAAAAAATCGGGTTCTTAAAAAAATCGGAAAAGGCCGAACTATAAGTCCATCATCTTACTGAGTGATTTCTTTTTTTTAATTCTCAAAAATCGTAAAGATGGTGAAAAGTCGAAATAACGAAACGCGCCTGACAGGCGAACAGGGAATATGGTCGACCAAATTGATCGTAGAAATGATGAATGATGGAGTGAGTGTGGTGTTCAATCCTTTTTAAAAAGATAGTTCCTACTCACAATAAGTTGTTTTGCAACGATCCGGATTTCGAGCCCTTTAGCTCATCATCAGGTTGAAGGACTTCTACAACCACGTCTCTCGACACGAATTGCAAAAGTGACTTATAAAAAATATTACAATAGTAAATACTATATTTATATTTATTTATATTTATACTACTATATTTATTTGTGTTATAATTCCGCTTTTCGCACGGTCAAATTGAGCGCCATTAAAAAACCAGCTGCTAATTGGAACGTCGCGTTGGCGGGAGTATCAGCGGCTTCACTTTTGCAATTCATGTCGAGCGACGTGGTTGTAGAAGTCCTTCAACCTGATGATGAGCTAAAGGGCTCGAAATCCGGATCGTTGCAAAACAACTTACTGTGAGTAGGAACTATCTTTTTAAAAAGGATCAAAATGATCGTTGCCAAACTACTAGTTCATCAACCCGCGATGGCACAATTTTACTGTGAGTTTGTGTGCAAAATGGCGGTGCCCTTTTTTTAAAACCAGCGAGACCAGTTGATCAAAGTGATCGGAAACTGCACAAGTAGAACGATGTGCTATAATGTTTTATCATGATATACACATTGGACGTTTAAATGCATCCATTCTTAAGCTATGTTGTGAATGAACCTAGCGGTTCATTGCCCAAATCCTTTTTTGCATTTTTCTCCGTTAAGTTATTAGCATATTTGCCAGTATACAACCTGAAAAGCCTAACGAGAGGGGGCTTGAGACAAACAAGTCAGAACTATTGAGTGTCTAAACACCAATGAAGATAATCCTTGATTTATCTCTAAGGATTGTACTCGAAGAAAAACATAACGGGATCCCTATTTGCTTCTATTTACGACAAGGAATCCTTAGTTTATAAATAATCATTCCAGGTTTAAAAAAAAACACCTTTGATTGATGACGCAGTCGGCGAATAATAAATCATTTCCGAGCGAGGTGTGGACCGGCGATTAGGGGCAATAACAGAAACGGAGTTTTGGGAGTCAGGTGGTCCCGAGAACCGTCTACACTAATGGCCAATGTAAAGAAACACCTGACATAACTCAGCCGGGAATGTTGTAGGACGGGCGAGGGTGTAGACCGTCGGCTGGCGATGGGAGGACGGGGGGGAGCAGCCGATCGAAAGCGACACCAAAAGACCCAACAAAAAGACTGGGATTTATAGCTTCTTTTTAATATAATCTCCTGTAATTATATCAACTACCGCTATAAACCCTTTTACACATAATCTAAATGGAATGGGTCCTTTGTTGTCCCACAGATGAAGTGCTTTTTTTCCCCCTATTATTATATATTATTATTATTTTCTTTAATAAGAAACCACTAGCTCGTGTTCTTTATTAATTCCCCTATCAGATCGTTTGAATTAACGAGTTATTATTATCAAAATTATCCCACCTCCCCAGCAAATTCATTTTTTTCGGTAATAACTGTAATCACGAATTTTGGCCACTTCCACGTCCCACCATTGTCAAGATTTGCACGAGGTTATGTTCATTAAATCATTGTTCGTACCTTACAGTCCAGCTTTGAAGACATTGCACACTGTCTAACACGCTTGTCCCTGTGTAGGTCATTATTGTTTACTAAGAACAATGTCCATCCTCCTCACGACTTTGTTTTGGAATGACTGTTTAATCCTAGCAGCTATCACACCTTGAACCCTCTTAGAATCTGTTTGTACTATATTTTTTATTGTAGGTATAAAGTTCAGAATTGCTTCCTAAACCGCCTAATGCCTAGTTATTAAAAAAATTCATTAGTCGGTGGTGTTTCCTCTGCTTCCTTGCACAATGTGCACATGCTATATTAGATTATACCATGTTCTTCAAATGTCTTCTTTAGTCTGCAGTGTCCTGTTAAGAATCCTGTTTGGATTTGATGTGTTTTCCTGCTTCCTTTAATGCATTCTGTTGGTTCTTTCTTTCCAAAATTTGATAGAAGTGGTCCGCTTGACCAATTAATATATTTCAATTAATTAAGGTTTTTAGTTGAGATAAAAAAGTCAGGGTTACGAGCGGGATTCGAACTCACGATCTTCGGCTAGATACGCCGCTGCTCTAGCACTTGAGCTATCGTGACTTCGATCCACTCGGACACTAACTTCCCATCTCAACCGCACCTTTTGAATTTTCCCTCTTTTTTGCCATTTTTCAAATGTCATGTAATCTATTTGATTCTCGGCGACAAATGAAATGGCCACGGTGAGCTTTAGTAAAGGTAGACTTAATAGAAGGTTGATTGTTTGTTCCTAATGAGTGAAATACATTATTTTCTCGATTTCATTTTGTCTTTTTGTAGAAGGTCCTCAATGATAACATGAAACCCTATGCCACAGAAGGGCTCAGCTCATATTTCTCTTTACTAGTACATATCCTGGAGCACAGGAGAGAGTAACTTTATTTGGCATGCCTAATTTGTTTAGTTTAGCTTTGCAACAAAATGATGTTAACCTCCTCGCGCTTTTTGAGTTGGCTTGAGTTTACCTTCTGGACTTAGGGTTAAATGTCATGCCCGAACACTTTGCCATGGACATGCTGGTTGAGCATAACTTGAATCTTTCTTTCCAAGCTTTGTAGTTGAAGACCACCAATTTTAACCATGTTTAACTCGTGCCATACAACTTTTTCTACTTATTTTTGTAAAAATGTATAAGAATAAATGAAATACCAAGACGGTTTGACAAATAATTTACCAAGGATGTTGTGTGTCATGCATATTTTGTAATAACGTACGGCAATGTTGCCTTAACTCGGTGGTCGGTCACTGTGGAGAAAAAACTTGATACGTCAACCCGAGGAAAAAATAAAGAACAGAAACAGAGAGGCTTGAAAACCGGAGGCTCTGAGTTATTGAATGAGAGGCTTTTGACGGTCGGCTGTTGACAGGTAAAAATAAAAAAGCCTGGTGGCTCCGTGGGCGTTTAAAGCATTTCAAATAAATAGAACCTAAAATGCTACGGTAGCATTGTAACAAGTGACACTGGAAGTTGTTTGCCGAGTTTGAAGAGAGTTTAAAGAACAAGTCGTGGAACGAAGCCGAGTGGTACACGCAAGGGAAAGACGTGAGTCCGTACTGTACGACCGCTTGACAAATATTTGCCTAGACAACACTCCGGGCTGCACTCCTGCCACACAATAGAAACAAACTCCTCTCTTCCTTATCGGACAAATAAAACGATTTCAGACAGTCGTGTTTTCATATTCACCATGGCGAGAGTTTCTCTCAGTTGAGCCGTTTAGAGAAAGGCAAATTCGACGGTGCGAATTTTTTTCATTGCGCCCTTTGACACGACCACCAGGAAGATGAATGGGGTTCGAAAGAGCTAAACGGCTGCATTTAGCCGGCGGTTAGGTGACCCACAGGGGACCGGGACTAACAAATCTAAGCTGATTTATGTCTGGCATTAAGTTGCGTCCTCTCGGCTTCCCTTTTTTACGGCCTCCTTCGGACTTTTCAGGTCCTGTCGTATCCCCGTTTAGTGAGTGGGTAACACCGTGTATCACTCTTACTAACTCAGTCGCTCTCTCTCTCTCCCGTTGCAAAGGGTAAATTATGCAGATAAAGAAGCATACATAAAAACGCGCCACCTTTGGTATTTATGTTTGTTCTACCGATTATTTTTCTAACTAGTATGCCCAGTATTATATAATATATTTTATAAAACAATAACCATTGTTCAACAAATTATAAACATTTTTATAGATTTACTATGAAGCAAATTTAAAGTTCAAAATATATTTCATTTTGGCTCACCATCACTATCTTTCAGATAGTTGCCAGACTGATACACTTCCATGAAAAAGGCTGTCAATAAATTTTTCCTCCGTGATTTCGTTTTCTGAAAATTGTTCATTTTTCCTTGGAACAAATCAGGCCATAGAATTATCTGGGCGAAGTCCGGGATGTAAGGTTGGAGTGGCAGGAGTCAGAACTCATGAAGATGCTTCCTTTTTCTTGGTCTGACGGAAAGTCTTAAGCAGAGATTAGGCCTCTTTCAGACAATTCGACTAGTTGATTCAACTGGTTGAACGAACGGGTGTCAAGGATTAACGTGGTAGGAAAAAGTTTGGGAATCGCCCCCACCCCTTTCACAAGCAGTCAACTCGTAACTGGTTGACTCAACTCAAAAGACACTGCTCGGCATTCGGCCTTCACACCAGTCGCCTAGTTGAGTCAACTGAGTTCACCATGGAAAGCGTTGCAATTGCAAGTTTCAATGTCGAGCAGTTCATTGAAGTTATTCATATCATTCCCGTGATAAGGGACATGAGGTCTGAGGAGTATAGCGATAAAATTAAAAAGAAGCGAAGCATGGAGGGAAGTATTACAACAGTATTTGAGAGAAAGCACCCGTTTACCGATTTTATAATAACGGATAAACCCACCCTTTCTTTACTGGGTTTTTTCCTGTTTTGTTTCTATTTTTGTAGAAGAGCAAGCAGAAGAAGTGCTCCTGCTTCCATGGGATCGAAAATCGTACTGACCTCCCGTTGGGAAGAGAGGTTGATTCTACAAGTTGCCTGGTGTGAAACCAGCAAAGAAAAATCTTCACACTGCAGTAAACTAGTTGAGAGTGTACTAAACCGCCTCGTCTGAAAGAGGCCATGAATTGTTTTAATGTTTTTTTTCCGCGTCATAAACCAGCGCGAGTAGATGAACCGTGATCAGTCCTACATGTCCTTCTAAACTCGCAGACCAACAACAACCACCAACTTCAGTGATATATGCTGGAACAACGTTTTACACATAAACAAAAAAAGTCCACCTTTCATTGCACATGACCTTTTGGTTAAATATAATGGGGCCTTTTTAACAGATTTTCTAAAATAATGTGTAATCAGGATTCGATTCTCGGCGACAAATTAACATGGTTACACGACATTTGAAAAATGGCAAAAAGGAGGGAAAATTCGAAACGTTGTAGGTTGAGATGGGAAGTTGGTGTCCGAGTGGATTCTCAATCCAGGTTCCTTCATTCTTCCCTGTGACGCTCCCAACCCTTGGCTACAAGGGGGGAGTCTGGGAGCAAAATAATGGTGCAGCCCTGAGGGCGTGGCAACCTCTCTAAAGCACAAGCTGTACTCGGGTCGGCATGGGGCGGCGGGTGGCCTATCAGACGCACACGAGGGTTAGGGTACCAGATCCTGTCTGCATAGACGGGGGAGTGTGCATCACCATCTGTACTACGGGGTAACAGAAATGTTCCAAGGTTCAGCCCCTGTTACACTGGGAATGGACTCGTAGTGGTTCGTGGTGACGCCCTTGGCGGGAACTTAGAGAAGAGGCTGTCTTCTACCTGTGACCTTCGCACGGCACTTGCGCATGGCCATCGTTATATACTCGGCCTCACGGGATACGACGGATCGGACGGCAGCGTATAAGCGTTGAGGACGCTATGATTATGCTGAAACGTCCCTCGAATGCGTGAGTAGTGGCGGATGGGAACGGGTAGTGAATCGGTTGCTCCTACTCGAGTATGCTTTCCACGCAGGTGTAGGCTGAGCTCGATAGGAGACTTTACCGTAGGCGGTCTCCTCTAGGGGGTGGTGTTAGCAATGTCCTTTTAAGAACGACGGAGTATACGGGAAAGCAATGTCCGAGTGAATGTCACGATAGCTCAAGTGGTAGAGCAGCGGCGCATTTAGCCGAAGGTCGTGGGTTCGAATCCCGCTCGTGGCCCTGACTTTTTCTTTTCGACCAAAACCTTACATAAAAAGAATAATTAATTGAAAGAAGTAATTTGGTCCATAGACCACTAAATATAATGGATTTAATACACTAAATATATTAAAAGTAAAACGAAGTATAATTTCACTAACTGCTCCCTGTGGCCACTTCATATGTCGCCGAGAATCGAATCCTGATTACAAATTAGAAACGTTCTGGGTTTAGATGGACATACCATAGTGGCTCAGTGTTTTTAATAACTTTGTCAGATTTTTTTATTTTATTTTTACATATTAACAATTTTACTACTAGTGTATTAAAATAAATACTTGCAAACAAATTCTCTGTATTATTTATTCGATGGTTCAAAATGCAAAATCTTATTTAAACAATAATATTTTGGATTTTAAATATGACATGTTTTCCGCCAGTTTCAAACATATATTTGCATTGACAAACAGTAGGTTATAGTCTTCAGCAAATGTGGTGTAGTGATGCAAGGATAGATTCTGTAGACTTTCTTTGCAATTTACTTTCCTGAAATACCCTTAGAATTTTATCTGGGAAATTTCAGCCACGGATCTGGAACTTCCAGGTGGTCTTTCATAGGTGGATATAAGACGCCCCCAGGTAACATGGCGCGAACTATTCCACGTATTCCTTTCTGAAAATACAGTGGAAAATAATTACTACTTAACCACTTAATACACAATACAAGCTGCTATGATTAAAATAATTTAATTTATACTTTTTAATTCGCAAGACAACCACGCTTAAGGCGATCTCTTTCTCGAGTACTTTCCGGGTGGTCTTTCCACCATGGAGGACAGGACGTCCCTTTGAATATGGCGTACAGAGTTTGATCCGGCGCGCCAGTTAGTAATTTCCTGCCTATCCAAGTTCAAACTTAGCTCAATACGAGCTATGCTTTCAATATGCATGTACCTTTTAAAGATTATTTTTTAAATAAGTAAAAAGTATAGATTCACCTATTCTGGACATTCCGAATGGTCTATCGAAGGTCGATATCCAGTTTCATGGCTTCAACACTTTACGGACACTTTACAGACATGTTGGCGAATCAATGAAACTATTTTTTTAAATTCTTATTATGTTCCGAAAATATCCCACTTTTCTATTTCTCTGTGTCCTCTGAAGAGGTGAACCTTGACATGTTTCACTTGAGATGTCTCAGAGTCAATTTCGTTTTAATTTATCTTTTATTGGTCATTAATTGGTCAAGCGAAACTAGTGAATTGAATTATCTTTTATTATGATTTTTCAAAACCTCCATGACTACAACAACAGTTTTAAACCAAAATTATAAACATGGGTTGAGTAGATCAATACTGGATACCCTACTAAGCCCGTCCACGTTCGATTATTTAGACGTTTCGGTTTTACGCCATCTTCAACGAGGAAATATGAAAAGTCTGGTGGCTATCTGATTCTCCAGTAGCTGAATAACAATTAGGCATTTGACGTATATGTTCCTAAGAAATCATAGCTCTACATTGCTTTACTGGAGGGACCAACTATCAGAAAGACCTAGACAATTAAAATACTAAACCTTGAAGTAATAGCACCTTTGACACTACCATATTCTGTAGTTCTGGTGTTAAATGGTGTGCAATTGTGCTATTTTAAAAATCTTGCATAGAGAGGCTTTGGCTTACTTACGACGAAAGGAGCTTAGATTGAGAAAGGAAAAAGTCAATGAGTTTTACCAATGTAGGTTTATGAAATAATCAGCACTTTTGCTTTTTGCCAATGCCTAGGAACTCGAATAGATAGGAGTTTGAAGGCGCCGGGTCAGTGCTAATGGCATGCAATTGAGCAATCGGCCTGATGATGGGAAATCGGGTTACCTAGTTCTTCACGTCTTCCTCTTTTTCTTTCCTTAAATATTAGTCTGATTTCTTAGAAAAGTGTTTTAGAACAAAAATAGTCACTTTAAAGTTTTATTACACAAAATTTACTTGATTGTATGGTAGCTAACACAAAAAGAACTCCCTGCCGTTTACATGATCATTTTCCATAAATTTATAAAATTAATTTAATAAACTTTATAGTTCATGAAAAAAACTTTAACACAAGATTCATTCCATGAAATTGCACTGGAAAATTATATTTGGATGAACAAAGTTTAACGCCCACCAATAGGAAAAAATGGAGTCTTCAGGGTGTCCACAGGGATAATCGTTGCTCCTCCATGGGAAGGAGAGCCGGCCCAGGATCTCCTGGGTGGTCTCCCCTGGAAGGAGAATAGGACGGCCCCTAAGAACATGGCGTCTTTTCTTTCCCCGTGTCATAGAATTATGATATAAACTTTCCAACGAGAAAAATCCAAACGAAAGAAATTCAAAGGGTTTTGCCTGATTATTAAATACAAAATGTTTTAGGAAAATGAAAATTTCCTATCCTTGACTTCGAATCGTGAAGATTCGTTTATGCTCGTTTATTTAGTACATATCAATGTTTACAACGGGAAAAAGCATAGCAGGTCAAGTCAATTTTTTTACGAGGGTATTTCAACTACGAGGTTATATGAAACATCGGAGGAGCTGGTGTTTTTGAAAAAAAAAAATTGTATGTTGGGTTCGAATGTAGAACCGCTGGATTCGAACCCGAGACCTATACCTAACAGTGATGATCGCCGTGTCAACGCCAAATCCGATGGGGCCACTTATGTTCACAACAAGTCAAATCTTTAAATGTAAGCGCACTATTAACTTTACAAACTTCCAGGGTACTCGTCAATCTGGAACGTGTGTCTCCACGAGGAGCATAAATTGCCGAGTTTGATAACCACATAAATTGTGAGTTTAAACAGCAATGGGGGGGGGGGCGACGGTGGCCGCAACGGTTTAGGCGTTGGCACGGCGCTCATCACTAAAATAGTAACCCATCGATGAAAACAGACAAAGAGTAAATCTCTTAATTTTCTGCCTACGTCATTCAATAAACACACTTATTAAAAATAATAGTAAATATTGATATATGTCTTTGGTTTTTTCCAGTGATTCACAATCATGTTCATGGGATTCCCTACTTATATATGAATTTTAAAATTTCAGAACGAAGCTGGTTTAACCACTCTTTGTAAATAATACTTGACATTAGTAGACAGCTCATAATTATTGGTTGGCCAAGATAAAAGGTACCGGCCAAATTTTTTAAGTATTGTATTTTCCAATTTTTTTTAAAACCCGGATTTAACAATAGGATGTCAGCTTGTTGGTACAGAGGTTTTTCCCTTTAGCCTCTTAAAACGAGATTCTCTAGTCCATGAGTTTACAAAGTCAATCCCTTTCCCGAAGGACGTTTGCTCTCAGGGATCGGCCCTAATTCCCTTTGGTACGAGGCGGGTACCTCCGAGAAAGCCTGGGAAAAAGAACCCTGGAATTAGCAGGGGCTCGCCGGTGGCAATGGATTATCTCTTTTCACCCCTTAGCCTCGTTAAATCCCATCGTACCTCTCATTGGAATCCAATTTGAGCCATCTTACGATGACAAATCCCCTGGAGTAAAAGGTACCCATTTTCAAAACCTAAGTCCGCTCCGGCCGCTAAAGACATACTTTTCTAAAACAAATATTTTCCAGGAAAACGTCTTAACTTAAAAAGAAATAAACAGAAAGACTGTCTGACTTTTCGTGTGAAAGGACAACATTTTTTCAACCGTGGTTGGTTCTTTTATTTTCTTTCCTGTCGTTTTCTGATCCCTGACAGCTTTTTGTACCACACACCGGTGAGGTTTAATATTTTTATTTATTTATAATTACTCTATTATATCTGATTAAGACATACAGATGAGGTTGATTAAAATGTAATATTTATAAAGAAACAAAATAAGCAATACAAATAAGACTAAAATGAAAGGTAAAAACTAAAAGCATCTAATGACATTGAAATGTAATTAATTAATTAAGAGAACTTATAGTAAATATATATTTAAATTAATTCCATTATATTTCGTGGTCCGATTGACCAAATAACGTCTTTCAAATAATTAATCTTTATGTAAGGTATTGCTTGAAATGGAAAAGTTAGTGTCACTAGCGGGATTCGAACCCACAACCTTCGGCTAGATATGCCGCTACTCTACCACTTGTGTTATCGTGACTTCCTTACTCTTCGTCGTATTGAAAACGATTTTTTTTGTGTAGAACTAATAGGAGAACAATTGTAGCGAACTATGTTAAAAAAAAACCCAGAAGCAAAGAAATACTTTTTGTGAAAAAATTAGTCACAACTTTAAGTTGCTGCCAAAAATTAACGATTATATTTTTTTAAATCTAGCTCACATTCATAGTGTACTAGAAAAAAAAAGAAAGATTGATTGTAAGAAACCAAATAAAATTTGGAAAAAACTGGTAACCTTTTGGTCTCTCTATGAACAATTGAATGATTTAAAAAAATTCCTTAAATTCGGTAAGGCTTTTAGGTTTAATGCTTAAAAAAAATTCAAACTCTCCAGGAAAGGAAATGCTTATAACAATTAAAATCTATCAAATAGAAGTAGAGTTAAACAGATCAGATTAATCGGAAAAATAAAACAAAGAAAGATTGATTGTAAGAAACCAAATAAAATTTTAAAAAGTAACCAAAAATGGCAATCTTTTGGTGTCACTTTGAACAATTGAATGATTTTAAAAAATTCTTAAATTCGGTAACTCTTTTAAGTTTGACGTTTAAACAAAAATTGCAAACTCTCCTGAGAAGGAAATGCTTACAAAAATTAAAATCCATCAAATAGAAGTAGAGTTAAACAAATAATATTACTCGGAAAAATAAAACAAAGAATGATTGATTGTAAGAAATCAAATAAAATTTTAAAAAAAGTAACCAAAAATGGCAATCTTTTGGTGTCTCTTTGAACAATTGAATGATTTATAAAAATTTCTTAAATTCGATATCTCTTTTAAATTTGATGCTTAAACAAAAATTGCAAACTCTCCTGAGAAGAAAATCTTATAAAAATTAAAATACATCAAATAGAAGTAGAGTTAAAATAAAATATTACTCGGAAAAATAAAACAGAAAGATTGAATGTAAGAAACCAAATAAAATTTGGAAAAAATATACCGAAAAATGGCAACCTTTTGGTGTCTCTTTGAACAATTGAATGATTTAAAAAAATCCTTAAATTCGCTAACTTTTAAGTTTGATGCTTAAACAAAAATTGCAAACTCTACTGAGAGGGAAATCTTATAAAAATTAAAATACATCAAATAGAAGTAGAGTTAAACAAATAATATTACTCGGAAAAATAAAACAAAGCAAAAATATTATTGATTGTAAGAAACCAAATAAAATTTGGAAAAAATATACTGAAAAATGGCAACCTTTTGGTGTCTCTTTGAACAATTAAATGATCTAAAAATTTGCTTAAGTGCGGTAATATTTGTAAGTTTGACAACAAAAATTACACTCTCCTGGGAAGGAAATGCTTATCATTATACTTATAATTAAAATCCACACGATTATTTGCAAAATGCCCCAAAATGCTCTCACCTTTCACTATTCAAGTTAAATCCCGACGGCCAAAACATGTCATAATTGGAGCGCGATTACTTATTTCGCAGTTATTCACTCACGTCTGCGGATGATTTTGCAGCATCTTATTCATTACGATTTTACAAAGATAATACAAGATTGTAACATAAGTGAACATCACATATATTAGTCCTTGCTTTCTAGTTAGTAAATGCATAGAATGCGCATTTTTATTTATGCTAGTAGCTCCTTTCATCTCTACGGATGGGTTTTCGGGATAACTGAGTTTCAATTCAGTTAATCCATTATATAATTCGACCGGCGTAAGTTATTTTTCTGCTTGTGACATAATTGTTCGGTATTTAAATATTTCAGCAGATAAGGGTTAATCACCGACGATACGTGATTACGCATCCTGGCACTCGTCAATTAGGTTCTGATTATTATACCTTGTCTGCCTCTCGATTTTTTTATGTTTTACAATTTAGTATTTTCAATTTGAACAATAATGCACTTCTGACTTTTTTCAATAATAATTCGATCGATTAAGTTAAACTTGGAAGCCAAAATAATTCAACATATTTTATGGTATTAAATTATGATTTATTTCGGAGAAGTTTGATTCTACAAACTGCCCACAAGACGTTAGGCGTTACTAATAGCGAGGATTAACCCACGTCAATCCCATCCCAATTTCGGGATTTAGCGACAACGCTCACGCTGATATTCTGTCGTAAGGCGGTTTCTTTTCATTCTTTCTTTATTTTTATTTTTTTTCCTTTGAAATATTACAGACGACATAATTCACCCGATCCGTGGAAAGTGGCTGAATCTCTCACGCAGTCGATTGGCCTCCAACGCCAATGACTAATCTGGCATTTCCCCGCGAAGGGTTGGGCATAAATAATGAGATTTTTTAACTATGATCACTTTAATCAAGTCCACCCACTTCTTGATAGCAAAATAATCTTTTTATCAATGATTAACTCGTGAAAATAAACGATAAAAATAAAACGTCCAACTCGAATACGTATTTAAAATAGAGTTTTTAAGCGCAAAAACAATTAAATATTTTTAAAACAAGTTTAATCTGTATTGTTTCCGTTTTTGCATCTGTATCACCAATCTATTATAACATGATCTTAAAAGTTTATTAAAGGGATCTAAAAATTAGTCCATTGTAATGAAGATAAATGAAATTCTTTTCAACTAATTAAGGTTTTACAAAATTTAAGCATGGTAGAACTTGAAGTCACGATAGCTCAAGTGGTTAGATCAGCGTATTGAGCCGAAGGTCTGGGTTCGAATCCCGCTCGTGACACCTTTTCCATCTCAACCAAAAACCTTAGACAAAAGGTATAATTGAAATTAAAATGTAGTTTATCTCAACCAAAACCTTAATTAATTGAAAAGAATGTTTTTGGTCAAGGGGACCACGAAATCTAATAAAATGTAAAAAAAATAAATAAATGAAATTGCTCAATATTACGGCAGGGGGAGGCAGGCGCTTCTATTTCTAAGAGTTTTGTTTTTTAAACTACAAGTGATATGTTTTAATTTTATTCAATCGAAGCAGAAAAAAATTGCTAAGGCGTAGGAACTACAGTGGGGTTATAAACTGCGAGAGGCTTGACGATTTCTGTAATTGTTTTCTTTTTCAAATGCATAAACGCACAAGTCAAGATTATATTACGGGGAAAACATTAGCGTTATAGGCATAGAGAGGCAAGACTATCACAATTCCAATTAATTAAGGTTTTTAGTTGAGATAAAAAAGTCAGTGTTACGAGCGGGATTCGAACCCGCGATCTTCGGCTAGATACGCCGCTACTCTTCCACTTGAGCTATCGTGATTTCGATCCACTCGGACACTAACTTCCCATTTCAACCTTACCTCTCGAATTTTCCCTCCTTTTTGCCATTGTTCAAATGTCGTGTAATCTATTTGATTTTCGGCGACAAATGAAATGGCTACGGAGAGCTTTAGTGAAGGTTTACATCATTTAAACTTATTAAATTCACTAGTTTCGTGGTCCGCTTGACCAATTAATATCTTTCAATTAAGGTTTTTAGATGAGATAAACAGTCAGTGTCACGAGCGGGATTCGAATCCACGATCTTCGACTAGATACGCCGATGCTCTACCTCTAAAAGGAGGGAACATTCAAAAGGTGGGGTTGAGATGGGAAGTTAGCGTCCGAGTGGATCGAGGTCACGATGGTTCAAGTGGTAAAGCAGCGGCGTATCTAGCGAAGATCGTGGGTTCGAATCCCGCTCGTGACACTGACTTTTTTATCTCAACTAAAAACCTTAATTATTGGGTTGTCCGGAAAATAATGCAGGATTTTGGTATTAAACAAAAAAAAAGAAACTAGTTACTTTAAAGCAATGTTCTTTAATCAAAATAATTTCCCATACTCTCAATACATTTCTCCCAACGTGTTGGTAACTTATTAATTCCGTCTGAGTAGAATTCAGAATTTTTAGAATTGATAAAGTCAATAAATGCATTTTCCAGTTCCGTTTGATTTTTGAATATTATGTGTTGTAAGTAGTGGTCCAGGTGTCTAAAAAAATGGTAGTCAGTAGGCGAGAGGTCCGGAGAGTAGGGTGGGTGAGGCAAAGTTTCATAGCCAAGCTCCAATAATTTTTGTGACGTTACACGTGACACATGTGGTCGAGCGTTGTCATGCAACAAAATGGGCCCTTTCCGATTGACCAAAGAGGGCTTCATTACTGCCAATTTCTGATGCATGGTATTAATTTGGTTACAGTATGATTCAGCATTGATGGTTTCGCCAGGATTTAAGAAGCTGTAGTGTATTAAACCAAATGAAGCCCACCATACCGTAACCATTACCTTTTTTTGATGAGTTGGGGGCTTTGGAAAATGTATTGGAGCTTCTCCTTTGTCGAGCCACTGTCCAGAATCCACTTTTCGTCACATGTAACAATTCTGGCCAGAAATGGGTCATTTTTGTTTCGACAAAGAAGTGATGCACAAACATCAAAGCGCTGATTTTTTTGGCGATCGTTTAATGAGTGTGGAACCCAATTTTCGAGTTTTTTCACTTTTCCAATCGCCTTGAGGTGGTCAGCGACGGTCGTTTTACTGACTTTGAGTTGCTCTGCAAGTTCTCGAACAGTTGTTTTGGGGTTTTCTTCCACCACTGATCGCAGAACTCATCATTAAGAGAGGAAGGCCTTCCACGACCTTCTTCATCTTCAAGGCTGAAATCTCCCTCCCGAAATTTTTTAAACCACCTTTGCACAGTGCACTCATTAACACAACCCTCGCCCCAGACTTGGTTAATGTTTCTAGCCGTTTGGGCTCCGCTTCGGCCGAGTTTAAACTCGTAAAAGAAAATCGTACGAAATTCTCGCTTTGACATTATAAGGATGACTGAATTATTTCCAAGTAGCGGAATGCTACAGAGGTAAACAAACAATATCATTTGGAAGAGGATTAATAAGTGTTGACATTCATACAAATGAGTAATCCTGTAAACGTAAACAGAATATTTTATATAGATTTTTTTTAATGAAAACTTAAAATCCTGCATTATTTTCCGGACAACCCGATAATTGAAAGATATTAATGGTCAAGCGGACAACGAAACTAGTGAATTTAACTCTGACTATTTCTGCGATTTTTTTAAATGCCAACAAAATTCATTGAAATACAAACAGGTCCTTATGAAAAATCACACTCTTAGTCAAAATTTATGCTGAAATGAATTTCTCTTCTCAACAATCATAGCACTGTTTTCTACCATTTTTTAAATTTTGTATCGATGGAAGCGAAGGACTTATCGCACATTAATTTCACTTCGTTCAAAATGTCACTTTTTAAAAACAAAATATACTGTATGAGGTCATTGGCAGATATACTTCGTCAGGGTTGTAGAAGTTGATTATTATTTTTCCAATTTCTGTCTTTTCAATGAGCAAATGATATGCAGAACCTTCTTCTAGTTATACAGCTGGGACAGAAAAGTCCGTGTGTATAAATACATTTTTAATAAAAAATTAATATTTAGGTCTACCTCTCAACAACTATGCCATTGTTTTCTACCATGCTTAGTTTTTGTGCTCTCCGAGAAAAAAACCTATGGAACTCTATTGTAATTTCACTTAATTGAAAATGTCTGAAATTTTAAAAACTAAATGATAGCTAAGACCACAGTTGGAGGGAATACATCACGGATATAAAAAGAGAGAGTCAAAATGTCAACTACTATTTCTTTCATTTTTGTCTTTTTCGAGCGCAATCAAAATGCGGATTTTTGTCTTCATTAAAGGTATACACAAGCCCTTGTGCATAAACGTATTTTCAGTCAAAAATAAATACCTACATGAATTATGCCATTGTTTTCTACCGCTTTTATGTTTTATGTCAATTGAAGAAAATTCTTTCACTCCATTCAAAACGTCTTTATTTAGAACAAAAAATTATGCGTGAATATGAATGCAAACTAGGTAAGGTTCTACCCGACCTTTTCTACAGGGGTAGTCTACCTCTCAACTTACAGTTGTTTTCTATTATGAATGAATTTTGTGAGATCGAAGCAAAAATCTATATCGAATTCTATTGTAATTTTACTTAGATGAAAATATCTGTGATTTTATAAAAACATGAGGGTCAAGACCTATGTGAGGGGAACTACGTGAGGGATATATGCAGGGAGAGGCAAGGCGCTGACCTTTTCGCAAACATACAATTAGCCTGCATAATTAACACTGTCTTTTTTACAAACGCTTTGTCCAGGTTGTACAAACTGAGTAGCCATGCAGTCTGGAACAAGCACAAGGTTTAAAAATTATTTTCGAACCGGTCTTCACGAACTTCTCTGCTTTCTCGCTCATCGGCCTTGAGAAACCCGCGACGGTTTTGATGCACAACGCACTTCTTCACTATTTCGCCAAAATATTTTTTGATATCGGCGTAAATTTGACCAACATTTACTTAACTGGCAGACTAATATATGAAGATCCGATTGCTTTGTATTCTCAGGCATTATCGTGATCATGACTCATCTTGAAGGCTGGCTTGAAACTGCTGGACCAGAACACAGGCGTATTATGATGCAATCCCACTTTACCTTCCAGTGGACAAATTTCTCAAGCCAAAGTTCACACTTAGTTCTTTTGTTAATTATACCTGTAAAATTTATGCAAAATATGTAAAGGAAACAATTATCTAAATTATACTATCAAAACAGTCTAAGAAAGAGATTGTTATTTGAACATTTAAACTAAGAATTTATTGAAAGATTTCTCCATGTTGTCTGAGGGATGATGAACCTGTAGTTGGTTCTGGTGGTTCAATTTTTTTTGACCCGATTGACAGACCAAACAAAGCGAGGATATAAAGACCAAAATGTTCGGCAATGGCAAAATGTCGTACTTTTTATTTATGCTGTGTATTTTGCGTTTGAGACTTTTATTATTTTTATTTTTTAAGAGAGGCCAAATATTTGTTGCCTGTTTGTACGTCCAATAAGTGGCCGAAGGGAGGGAATCGGAAAGTCGGTCATTCATCAGCCACCCTAACAAAAAGGCCGTAGCTTCATCGATCCTGGGCCCGGGTTATCTGCCGACAAGACAAAAGGAGCTGGAATCGTACCGAGAGATATACCTCGACTTCCAGTCCGCACAGATTTATAACTCCCGGCGTTTTTTCCTTTACGGGTTGGTGTTTTTTTTGCCTCCCGTGCTGAGGAGTGCCGCTAATGTGGCGTTTATGGCATCGCCAGCTCGGCCAGACTCGCCCCGGGTGGCTTTTGATGCATATCAGCCCGGATGACCTGATTGATTTACTGATTGATGTGAAAGGCGAGAACAATGCTAGAGACTCGCCCCTCAGCCCTTCTTCACTAAATGAAAATTATTGTATATGTAAAAAGTAATGGCCCAAAATAAATTAGCAGTTGTCGTTGATGTTTGTTTTTCATTGTTTATGAGGGTGATTTATTTGGTATACAATAATGAGAGAGAGGGGAAGTAAGAAAGATGTAAAGAGAAATTGTAAGATGATGAAAGAGAGAGAGAGAGGGGGTTGGAGGGAGGGAGGGAGAGAGGGGGAGAGAGAGAGAGAGAGAGAGAGAGAGAGAGAGAGAGAGAGAGAGAGAGAGAGAGTGAGAAAGTTAGGTCTCGTGGACCTTTCTTCAGCTTAACCTGAGTTGTACATTTTTTTTTTGCCTTCCGTACTGAGGAGTGCCGCTAATGTGGCGTTTATGGCATACAATATATACAATTTATGCAGGCTCTTTTGATCTTTACAATTTATTTTATAAATAGAATACAAGAAAAAACAAAGATTTACACATTTTATACTCAATATTTCACAATACAACAATTTTTATTAAGTTTTATTAAGTTTATAAATTTATGAGACAATATGTACTTATCTACGTAAGAAATCAATGAAAAACAATCTAAAGAAAAAAAGAAAAGATAAACAATAAAAACTTAAACAACAATTTTTGATAGACTTGACTTTAAATGAATTAACCAATTATTTTTTAATTTTCGTTATTATTATAGTTATTTAGAGAATGTCAAAACGTATAATATAAAACATAATATTAATGAATTTACTAATTTAATATTAATTATGATGGTGTTAATTAGTTTCCATCAGATGTTTTAGATATTTTCTTAGTTCTTTTGAAAATAAGAAAACTGCTGTTAAGTAAACTATTTGGAACATTAATAAACAGCTTTATGCTATTAATTAAGAAAGGGTTGGAGTATGTTTTAGTCATATACATTGATTGAATTGTAATTGACTTACAAGTATTGTGGGCTGGTAAGAGTTTATTAATTATAAGGATTGAATTTTCCATTTTCATTACATGTGAGATGTTGATTGACTACAATCTGAAAAAATTGATATTTAGCGGATTCTAGAGAAATTTAGAATACGGAGAGTGAAGGATTCAATTGAGTTGGGCCGCCCTTTCTCGGACAGAATTGGAATTTCGAATATGTAGTCTTAAGTTTAATGTTTTAATTTTTCTCTTATATTTAACAAATAGACAGTTCAATTCTTTTTAAAAAAGATAGTTCCTACTCACAGTAAGTTGTTTTGCAACGATCCGGATTTCGAGCCCTTTAGCTCATCATCAGGTTGAAGGATTTCTACAACCACNACACTCTTGTATTTAAATTTGAATTGAAATTATGTTTTGTTTCTTTTAGATGGTCCTTAAATTCCGAAAATTTGCTCGATTTTGGCAAGTGTTCTTTTACTCTCGTTTTTATTTCTCTACTCTTTGTCCTGTATATTTAATATCACAATCATTACAATTGAGTTGGAAATCACCGCTCTTTGCCAAGTTGTCTACCTTGTGTTTAGGTTTTGAGGATGTTTTTAAGTGAACCCGTGCTTCTAAAAGCTAATCTAAAACATTCTTGTTTAAAATTTTACTTTTTCCGATAATTCACCAATGTATGGCAAACAACGGAAACCTAATGATTCATTTATGGTAGGGTGGCTGAGTCCTATTGTTGATTCGTTCAAAGTTAATTTTTTTATTCTTTTAACTAGCAACCTATCAATAAATATTTCTAGATACCAGTCGTTTTTTGCTAAGGTTTTAATAGTTTTTAATTCTTTTTTATAGTTAGCAGGTGTTGATGGAAGTTTTAACATCCGGTCTATGAGTCAAATGAAACCAGCAGCCTTTTGGGACCAAGGGTGGGAAGAATCCGCTGGTATCATAGTGTCTGTAGTTGTGGGTTTTCTATATACGTCTATTTCTATTAGGTTGTTTATTATGGACAGTTTTAGGTTAAAAAGTTCAAACAATTATCTTTGTTAATTTCCAATGTAAAATTTATATTACGGGTGTAGAGAATTAATTAGTTGGAAGAATTCTTTGTGATCCTCTAAGTTCCCGACCATATGCATAAAATATCGTCTACATAGCGTTTCCAAAAATGAACAGATTTAATTAATTTGTTCTTTGATTTGAAAAGATTTTCTTCGAAATTATCCATGAATATTTCAGTGGTGATAGACCCTTTCATTTCGTAAAATTTATTATTGAATTTACAATAATTAGATAGTAGGCATATATTTAAGAGGTCTATTATATCATTTTTTACAAATTCCTTAATAGAATTCTCGGTAAGTTTTTGTTTTATGAGTTTAATACATTCTTCAACGGGGATATTTGTGAATAAATTAGTAACGTCAAATGACACTAAAACACAGTTGTTGGGTATATTGATGTTGTTTAATTCTTTTATCAATTCTAAAGACATTAATACCGAATGTAGGTTTGAAATTGGTGTGTTTTAATTATTTTGTCAATTGTACTTGCAAGTTTATGGCATGGGGAACTACACTACTGGTCTTATAGGTTTGGTTTCCTTGTGAATTTTGATTGTACTATTTACTTTCTATTTATTAGTATTATTTATTTTAATACCAATGAATCCGAAACCCCAAATGTTATACGGTACAGATTTTACTAACAACAAGTCCAGTTTGTTTTATCCAATCGAGTTTATGGTCTAAGACACCTAGTATCTTTAGTGCATTTTCATATTTTATTATTTCATTTTCTAGTATTATTGGATAAATATTCATATATTCCAATTCACATATAAGTTGCGGATGCCCAACAATCATACTGTTACATTTACTAGGATTAATCATTAAACTAATTCATTTAGGGTTAGCAGATCCCGGTTAACTTTAATAATTGCTTCATTTACATCTTCTAACTTTGAGCTTATATAAATGTTAAGATAGATAGATAGATAAATAGAGAGAGATACAGAGAGAGAGAGAGAGAGAGAGAATTGTGTGTGTGTGTGTGTGCGCGCGCGCGCGTGCGCGTGAGAGAGAGTGTTATTGTCTCATTGTTTTCACCTTCTATCTCCTGTTTACTTACTACATACAAGTTCTTAGCAGGTAGTAATAATTTATGTGATAATTATTCGATACAGATTAAATTTAATTGTGTTTTTATTCATCTGTAATAAACAGAACGGACCCTTTTTATGGCGGTTGGAAAACGACTTTGGCCGTAAAAATGGCTCCTCGGCGACCCCGGATGTGTCGGCAAACAGAAAATCCGGCCGAAAATGTTTTCTCACAGAACTGTCTTTTGAATTGAAAAGGGTATTGTGCCCTTGATGTTTGTGAGTTGGTTAACTTACGGAACTTTAAGTTTAGGATTCACCTGGCCAGTTAAGTTCGAAGCGAGCCCTCGTTTGCACACCTGCCCGGGGCCTCGGACCCTCGTCATCGTGTTTAAACAATCCGTCCGATCGTTTCCACTTTTATCTTAAGTTCATCTGACGCTATTGAACATCACTTGTTTTCTTTTAACTCGAACGACATTGACGTTTCACCACTGTCAGCCTTTCAGAAAACACCGACTTTCATTTTGTAATTAGAACTAATAAAACTAAACGGTTTATTTATTTTATGCATTAAGTCAAGTTTGTACAGCCCACCCTGTTGAGAGTGAATTATTATTCTAGTATGTTAGCTAATTGATAAGCCACTAGGTTAATTTTCATCTATTCGCCAAATAAAGTGAGAAGACAAAACATTCTTCTACGCTCAGTCGATAGCATTGTTTGATGAATACTGAACATTCACGAACATTCAAACGTTCATTCAACATTCTATCTTTTTCTCTATATCTATGATTCTTTCTTTCCGTCTCTTTGGCACAACTTCTTTTTTCCTTTCTCTCGATTTTCCTTCTTTTTCTCTCTCACTCTCACCTTCTCTTTCTCTATCTCTCTATATACCTGTCTTTCTGTGTATCTTGTGTATCTACTATGTTAATACCCCCTTCTCTCAAAGCCTTTTTCTATCCCAGTGATTTGATATTTTAATTGATTTAAGTAGAGCCGTTCCGGAATAAACGAACTTAATTCAAGCAGTGTGTTCAGTGATTCTTCTCACTTCACCTCTCTCTCTCTCTCACTCTCTCTCTCTCTCTCTCTATCTATCTATCTATCTATCTATCTATCTATCTACCTTTCTATCTATCTATCTACCTATCTCTCTATCTATCTTTCTATGTATCTTCCTATTTTTTCCATCTATATATCCATATCTATTTTTCTTTTTATCTATATATTTATATTGTTCTTTTCTCCTTCCCCCTTTCTCTCTCTCTCTCTCTCTCTCTCTCTCTCTCTCTCTCTCTCTCTCTCTCTTTCTCTATCTACCTATACACACACACACACATTTGTATACACATCCATACAACTCATGTTCTCACTTAGAGGTTATGTTTTCTCTCTCTCTCTCTCTCTCTCTCTCTCTCTCTCTTTCTCTATCTACCTATCTATCTTTCTATCTATCTTCCTCTTTTTATTCAGCTGTATATCCATATCTATTTTTCTTTTTATCTATCTATTTATATTGTTCTTTTCTACATCCCTCTCACCCCCTCTCTCTCTCTCTCTCTCTCTCTCTCTATCCATCCATTTATCTTCCTCTTTTTATTCATCTATATATCCATATCTATTTTTCTGTCTATCTATCTCTCTATCTATCTTTCTATCTATCTTCCACTTTTCATTTAGCTGTATATCCATATATATTTTTCTTTTTATCTATCTATTTATATTGTTCTTTTCTCCTACCCTCTCACCCCTCTCTCACTCTCTCTCTCTCTCTCTCTCTCTATGTATCCATCTATCTTCCTCTTTTTATCCATCTGTATATCCACATCTATTTTTCCGTTTATCTATCTATTTATATTGTTCTTTTCTCTTTCTCTCTCTCTCTCTTTCTCTCTCTCTCTCTCCCTCTCTCTTTCTCTCTCTCTCTCTATCTATCTATGTATCTCTCTCTATCTATTTATATTGTTCTTTTCTCCTTCCTTCTCTCTCTCTTTGATTTATCTATTTACATGTTTTTCTATCTTTATATCTGTCTATCTACCAATGTATGTATTTATATTAAGGCCAAAATATAACATAATTAATGTTTGACCTGTATATTTGTCAACTTTCACACAAGACAAATATGTGTTATACGTCTACTAAGTTAAAAAATCGATTTAATCTCAGCTAATTAATCGCTTTGAAAGTCGATTTTATATTTGAATATGAACATTCAGGTTCACCTTGTTTGTTCGACCGAAACTGGTCCACCGGTGAATGAATTATTTCGATAAATTGACGAGTAAGTTTCGTCTTAGACTTTTGCTTCATGTCGATAAGTTTGTGAACTAAAGATCGTTTTGATATTCATTAAAAAAAATAGGTTTCTGTACTAAAGAAAAGCAAAACTAGAAAAATGTTTTGGGTGATTCGAGCGACTACTTTTCTAAATGAGCATATTAATTATGCATATTATACATTGTGACAGCATAAAATTAAAAAATTTGAAATTATTGCAGACAAATTCTAATAGGAAAGCAAGTGGATTGATTTACGAGAAAATCCATCATGTTTATTCAATCAATTGACTTTGGAGATATTGTTTGCTTGAAAAATTTTGACATTGCAGTTAATTAGTGAAAATAAGACACGTTGAAAGATATTTAAGTAAATAAAAATCTCTTAACGAAATATTTAATAACATAGTGTTTATCTATAGGATAATAATAAGTAAATGAAACATTTATTAGATATTTAATTGTTTCAAGAACAATAATTTAATTTTGTTGTCATCCCCGTTTTCCATTGCCACCGCTAATATCCAACCGTCTTGAATTACTAAAACCTGGATTTGTTTGTTCGAGTAATGCCATCAACGCCGGTGGAAACAAAAGATGAAAAGTGGTCTGGTCTCCATTACCGAGAGTGGTGTACGGTTTCACCAAATTGTCTGACAACATGTTCACGAACGGAAATCCGAAAAATTAATGTAAATTCTCTAGTGTTCGAAAGCATAAAAGGGGCTGCTACATAGCGAACTTTAGTTATCAATCAATTATTAATTAGCAGTATTGAACATTATCCTTATCGACAGGTTTTTATCAATGGGAATATCACTTCAGACTCACTTCTTAATACTCTCATCACTTCCAGGGCCCCTGGAAAAAACTGCTTAATTTTTTTTTTAAATGAATGAACTTCGTGTTTTATCTTAATTGAATGTTTGTTAAGTTTTAACGACATTACGCCCTGTGATTGTTAAGGAATCAATTAAACTAAACATTAGCTAAGTCCTTAGTTTGTAAACATTGCTTTGACTTTGAGCAGGGGTATAAGTAGGGTGGAGCAAGACCTATGCGAAATTTGCCAGTGTCGGGAGCGAATGATGTCCTTTTATTGGAACATTTTCATTTAATCAAAGAGAAGTGTTTTACTTTGAAAAATTTCAAATGCTTTGTCAGGCTGTTGTGTGATCTGTTCCTTGTCAATAAATGATCCCTTTAGTTAGGAACAAGGAAGAAGTTGAAGTATAAAGCACATTCTCCAACTAACAATTATTACTCAATAATATTGGCGTTCTAGTAATTCTGAACGGTATCAGGCCAGCAATTTTATTTGGGATATCATAATTTCTTTTAAAAAAATCCCTTTTGTGTATAACAATGTGACAAATTATATTCACTCTCTTTTGCTTTTTTGCTAGATTTTGACAAGATTTTTGAAATCGTATTGTTACGTAATTATGGTCTATATGAAAGTCCATATACTCATTATCTCGTTTCAGCATCACTACGTCCCATTACGGTGGACGTCGGTTGGTAAAGAGTGAAGTAATCTCTACCTCCACTCTACCTCCCAGAGTAGTGGGCCTCCCCCAGCGAAGAAACTACCGCATTCGAGGGACTTTTCAGCATAATCATAGCGTCCTCAACGCTTATATGCTGCCGTCCGATCCGCCGTATCCCTTGAGGCCGGGTGTATAACGATGGTCATGCGCAAGTTTCGTGCAAAGGTCAGAGATAGAAGACAGCCTCTTCTCTATGTTCCCGCCAGGTGCGTCACCGCGTATCACTACGAATCCATCCACAGTGTAACAGGGGCTGAATTTTGGAACATTTCTGTTACCCCGTAGGACAGATGGTTATGCACCTTCCCCCGTCTATGCAGACAGGATCTGGTCCCCTAACCCTCGTGTGCCTCTGATAAGGCGCCCGCTGCCCCATGCCGACCCGACAGCTTGTGCTTTAGAGAGGTTGCCAAGCCCTCAAGGCTACACGATTATTTTACGCCCGGACACCCCCCTTGTAGACATTGGCTGGGAGGGGCCGCAGGAACCAATGAAGGAACCTGGAGTGAGAAAGGGACGTGGATGAGGACGCAAGGTACACCTTTCTTGGGCCCCGAGCCTTAACCACATTGTACCATTCGTCGTCGTCGTCGTAGTTCCACATTAAGTGAGGTGGCAAGGACATCGCTCATGGCAAAAGATATATTTAGACAATGTTGGCGATACTGACAATATTCCAAAGCGTCATTTCCTGTGAATCCTGACAGTGGTCATGATCCCGTGTCAGGCGCGCAATTCTCGAAGTGGAGAAGCAAAGAGTCACGTGCCAAGTAAGCCATTCGGATATACGCGGTGTTCAATCACCCAGGTGTTGGGTCCGAAGTATAACTGATTGCGGAGGTGGAACTTTCACTGTAACGTCGATATACCGATGTGGACTGGGCTAGTGCGGTTTTTAAAGATCTCGTCACATTCATTCGAATCAAGGGAGAGAATTTGGTATCTTCGTATCTCCTCATTATTTCGTACATTAAACAATGTTTCAAGCCAGTTTCTGTTAATAATTCGTATAATATTTAAAAATGCAATAACTAGAATTGTTTATTTTAAAATTTTGAAAAAATATAGAACTATCCATCAAAGGTTGCTTTTTTAAAAGAAAGTTTCTACATTCAAAAATATTTTGTAAAGTAATGTCATAATCATAATTTTTGCCAATGAAATTTTGGCTCAGATGGATTTGACGTATAATTACAAAATGCTTTTATGCCAGAAGGATCTTCCATTTATCACCATTTTCTTTCGACTAAAAAACGTCACGAGTTTTGCTTGTATTCTCGACGAATTCGCCCTGGGGTTCACAAGAATCAATCTCCGTCTAATTCTAAAATCGGCGTTATTTATGCCCGAACACTTTCGAATATTTTGTCCGTGGAGAGGTGTCAGTTGGAAAAATTATACGGAAAGGACCCGTGGAAAATCGTGAGCGGGACCCAAACGGGGGCGGGTTTTTTTAAACTCCCGTCGTGGGTGATACGTAAAGGCTTATCTGCAGGCCAATCCCGACTTATATCCCATTAATCCCAGTCATGTCCTGCAACGAGACAGATGGAGGTCTCCCCTAACGTGAGATTCGGTTTCAGTGCCATCATTCACCTGGACATGAAGCATCGATGAGTCAAATGTTTCCGTTCTGTTATTTACTCAAATAATGGATATGACTGCTATTCAAAAATTACAAACAATTGGCTAAAAGCTGGATCGATAAACAATATTAAAATAGCGATCCTAGTCCTTCTTCATTTTTTTAATATATTGTTACAGTACCGTCAATACCGAGGTAGATGGAGAAATAAACAGAGAAAGATGGAAAAAGGGAAAGAGAGAGATAAAAAGAGGGCGAGGTGGGAGAGAGGGAGACAGAGAGATTGATTGATGGTTTTATTTAATCACGCAAAGTTAGATAGTTATACCGTGTACGTTGTATACTTATTATGATTTAGACGCCTTTGGTCCTTACAATGTATTTTACAATTATAATTTATAATGAAGAGGGAAAAAAATTGTTTTGTTTTTACAAACCATTTGACAATATAATTTTTATATATATTTTTTTCTTTTCGTTATAAATTTATAGATCTTAGGACATACGTACCAATAAAACAAACAAACAAATGGTACGTTGGCAGGTGTTATTTATGTAATTCACTAGTACTCGTGGTCCGCTTGACCAATTAATATCTTTCAATTAATTAAGGAGTTTAGTTGATATAAAAAAAGTCAGTGTCACGAGCGGGATTCGAACCCACGACCTTCGGCTAGATACGATGCTACTCTACCACCTTTTTTACATTTTTTTTCTGAAGGCAGCCCATTATATAATAATATACTTTTTATGATAAACGAATTTTGGTAAGATTTTGTTCTATGTCTTGGTATAATAATATTGTTAGAAGAAGGTCTTATATTTTTATTACGGAAATTATTAGATAATATAATTTGAATAGCTATAAATGTTAGATCTTTTTATCATTATTTTTTTTAATTATAAGCTATATTTTATAGCTATATGAGAGAAAGAGATGACAGACAGCGAAAGAGATGAGAGAGAGATGAGAGAGTGAGAAAGAGATGAGAAGAAAGAAATGAGAGAGAAAGAAAGAGATAAGAGTGAGAGAAAGAGATGAGAGAGAGCGAAAGAGATGAGAGAGAGAGACATAGGCAGAAACAGAGTGAAAGAAAGTGATGGAGACATTTCCAAACCGTGGATAGTTCACAGTAAATAGTTTGTCAACTCTTTGTATGTTTCGTTTCAGTATGCATCAAAACACAATGAACAATAAAAAATTCAACCTAACGATATCTGCGTTTTTTAAGGACCAAATCGGTGCCTTAAAAATAATCCTCCATCCGTTATTTCACTACTTAATATACATTTAAAGAAGGAAACCTCCGTTTGTTTTGAGAACGTTTTCAAGTGCTCTCGCCGGATTTTGAACGAGTCTAAAACGGAAGCTTTCGGAGTCGAGGCGAGTCGTCCGCCCAGTCGGCCAGGCAATGTGTTCCTGCTATGTTCACAGCTTTCCCGGCCACTAACTCATTCCTCATTAACACGCGTGTTTACCCCGTGGGCCCCCGTGTTTACCAAACACTTCCACGAGTTATCACCCTGGGGGACGGCTGTCTTTAAAGAACTTATCCGATCCGAAAGCAAGCGTCTGTGTTGGGTTCGTCGGCTTTGTTTAATCTTGGGTCGGAATGGGAACCGAGGTAAAATTGTGTGGCATTTCTATATACGCACACGCTTTATTCAGTTATTAACATGCGCACACTAAATAGGATCAGCACTTGGTGTGATTAATTTAAGCTGGAGTGAACAAAAATTTGATTTAGACAATAAATCTATAATTAATCTCTGATTTCTCTTACATAAACCAAAAGTTTATATATAACCAACATATGTAACTCATTAATTATGAAATCAAATCCTTGTCTCAAGAAAGATCATTTACGAAAGTCTTGACTTGTAATCGTTTGTTTCGGCATGTGGGCATCGGTGTGATGAATCTGTGATTTGGTCTTTACATATTTTTGGTCCTGTTCGGCATTTCGTAATTATGTATTCAGTGTTGGATCATTGTCGTTTTTGGATTAGACTGAATTCAAAATAATGATCGGAAACGAACATGCATCATTACCCTGACATCAAGAAGAGATCGCACATTATCAACAGTGTATGTCATCACTGATCCAACTTCGAAGATGGCAAAAGCCGCTACACGTTTGTCAGACCTATTCAGGTACCTCAACTTTAAGTTCAACTTGAAGTTTTGTGTTGCTGGTTATTTTGGTTTTTCGACCCTAGTTGTTTTAATCTTTCAGAGCGATTCGCTTCTGGTTATCTTCAGTGATGGGTCATACTACTTTTTATAAAATATTATCAACTTGCTGGAATTTTGCGCTTCCTTGGTGTTAAATACTTATGGTTTGTCACTACAGCTTATTTGTCATTACGTTTGGTTACTGTACTATTTTTAGAACACTTATCTTCTTGTAGGAGTGATAAGTGACTTATTTATAATTTTTTTTTTTTATACTTAAAGGAAACAAATTTGCTTGTTGTCCTGAAATCAAATAATCGCATGAAATTAACTGAATCATTTGAAGGAATTGATTCACACCTGTGCAATTCTGTTGATTCACTCCTTCCGATAAACAAAAGGCCGATTGGCAACGGGAGATTAAAGAAGAAATTGACGCCGGCCGAAACAAAAGGACGGTTTGTCGGGCCAGCCCAGTCACCGTGACGGATCAAACGCCGAAATCGTGCTGGCAGCACGTGTACTGGCCGATTTTCGACCAGTTTACAAATGCACTTTTATCCGATGGAGGGAGGCCAAAAGAGAAAAAGTAACGAAAGATGAAAAATTAATTTCCTCAAAGCGTTCAGGGCGGACGGCGTGAAATCGTAAATTATTATGCTAATTCCAACCATCAATCATCACTCCATTTTCATTGATGCTCTTCAACAAGTGGTGAAAGATCATAATCGCTTGCATTTCGTTTAACATCAATTATATTCTCACGTAACGACCTAAAACAGATTTACGCCTCATAAAACGCAAATCGGACGTTTATTATTTGCCCTTTTCTGGACTGTCTTCTACCCTTCCTGACAAATAATATAAATTTTGACCTTCGTTAACTCTCATTACGGCTACACGGTGTAAATCACAAACAATTGTACGAAAACGACGACTTCTACTTGGGCTTTCACGACTAATTGACGAATTAATTTAAAAATTTGTCGTTAGTTGTACGTTCAATGTTCATAAGAGATAACTAGATAAAAGAATCAAAAACGCCAGACACAACGAGAAAGAGGGAGAGAGAAAGGACACACAAAGATACAAGTATATCCTACACGGCAAAGCCAAAAAAAGAAAAAAAAGTATAGATCTACTGACAGATAGATTGATATATGTAGATAAACAGAACGAGAGCCAGAACTACAGATTCAGAGACAAGAGATATGTAATTGAGGACAGATATACAGAAAGAAAGAAAGAAAGAAAGAAAGAAAGAGAGAGAGAGAGAGAGAGAGAGTGAGAGAGAAAGAGAGAGGGAGAGAGAGAGAAGAGAGACGGAGAAAGAGAAAGAGAGCTTAGGAAATAAAGGAAGAGAAACATTGCTATAAGTAAAGAGGTTTTTTTTTAAATTATTATCAAGTAAACAGGTAAGATGTGCTATATACATAAAGAGATGGAAAGGTTGAAAGATGAGAAAGTAAGAGAGAGGAAGTGAGAGAACGAGAACGAGAGTGAGAGAGAGACGAGAGAGGGGGAGAGACATGGCTACATAAGTGGAAAGCTACGCAGATAGAATTATAGATAGTCAGAGATATAAAAAAAAAAGGAAGAGAAACAGATAAATAGGTAAGATAGGTTCCAGAAACGTAGATAGAAAAATTAAGAGGAAGAGAAGTGAGAGGAAGAAGGTTTTGGTCTATTCATCCAAGAAGATTTTCATGTCATCTTTGGTGTGATAGTGAATTTGAACCATATACTTTTTAGACACCTCGTTAGAAGAAAACTTCTAAAAATCCAAATTACTGAGAAAGTATAGTCTTGGGATTTCCTGTTGAGGTTGGCGGGAAGGTGTACATAAAAGTTGGTAGAATGACTTTTTGTATCATTCTTTTTAATGCCGCTTAGATTTGAACGTGCGGAATTGAACGGCATTAAAACCAGCTTCTCATTGGAACGTCGCGTCGGCTGCAGAGGTAGATCGGCGGGTTTACTCTTTCGATTCTTGTGGACAGAAGTGTTTGTAACTCCTTCAACCCGATGAGCGTTTAATGCTCAAAATCCGGTTCGTTGTAAACAAATCTACAATCATTTACAAAAAAGTGGATCTACATACCACCTTGTAAATTATGTGTATGAACAAATAAAATGGACACACAGGACAACTACTGATTGAGGCAAAAGGTCGAAGCATCTGACAGGCCAAAACAGCAAAGAAAGTCAGACCAGATCAGAAACGACTAAACAATAAGATCGTCGCCTAATGACGATAGAGAACAAAGCAGTAAAAATCAGGCACATCACAGGTGTTCAGTTACGAAACATACAATGCCAGTAAAATGGCTGAGAACTTGCGTGATCATAAATTAATGTTCGGATTTGCACCTTAAGCTGTAGTGTGACAGGATAGTCGGCATCGTTAGTCTTGTCGGGCGGATGTTCACAGCTTTTTAGACACCTCCAAGATCTTGCACAAATACTGAAACACTGATTGACTATTTGCACAATATGTTTTTACACACAGCCAAGACATAAATTTGCGGATTTGACAGTCAACACTTCACAACATCGCTGTTTTGGATCGGTCCAAGATCGAAAGTCAGTCAGCTGACGGGTTCAATTCTTTCGCCTGCATCTCTGATGTGTTCGTGAATTGTTCCAACTAATTTTTAGACACCTGCTTGACTTTAAACCTTGTGAGGATAGTTACAACGGTGTGATACAAGTATTCAGAAATAAGAACGGAACAGAACCTCTATAAGTGTTTTGTCTTTGTACAATAAGCATAGAGAGGTTTTGTTCCGTTCTTATTTCTGAATACTTTTATCACACCGTTGTAACTATCCTCACAACTTCACTAGTTCTCTACAAGCTCTTTTCCCACAAGAGTTTTGCACAAATATTTTGCATCTTTGACGCTGTTTGACTGGTTGCACAGTCAGGTTTTTCAAATCAGTCAACACCTAAATTTCTACAGCCAACTCTTAACGCTTTATAAACTGTTTAAAAGTCCATGGCAGTTTTTAACGTTATTTAAACGTAACGAGGACATTTTTTTACAACATGGCCAAAGGAATCTGCACAAAAGTGTTCGTATCCTTTTTAAAAAGATAGTTCCTACTCACAGTAAGTTGTTTTGCAATGATCCGGATTTCGAGCTTTTAGCTCATCATCAGGTTGAAGGACTTCTACAACACGTCTCTCGACATGAATTGGAAAAGTGAACCAAAAGTGCATTTGCAAAAATGAGTTATAATAAATATTATAATAATCCGGAAAATAATTAGGCGGATATGCAATATTACAGTCTCTTGTGAAAGGTTAGAAGAAACGCTAATTAATAAATAAAACTATTAATTAGAATACATCTATATTTAGACTGATTTACTGATATTAACGCCCATACGTTGTAATTTATGCAAAATTAACTTCAAATCATGCTTCTGCTCACTTTGATCCTTTTTGAAAACAACACGCAGATTTAGCGTATAAAATGTTACATATAATTCACTAGTTTTCGTGGTCCGCTTGACTAGTTAATATCTTTCAATTAATTAAGGTTTTTAGTTGAGATAGAAAAATCAGTCATTTTTAAAAAGATAGTTCCTACTCACAGTAAGTTGTTTTGCAATGATCCGGATTTCGAGCTTTTAGCTCATCATCAGGTTGAATGAGTTCTACAGCCTGATGATGAACTAAAAGCTCGAAAGCCGGTCGTGCAAAACAACTTACTCTGACAAGGAACTATCTTTTTAAAAAGGATTGACCAGCACTGCTCTCACTGCAGCATTCATCATTTTTATAAAGTGTTCGTATTCTGCTGCTATTTATGACCGCGTGGTATTAATTATTTTTTTAAATTAAATTTATTTATTAAAACTGGTCTTATTAGACCAACCATTAATTTTACAATAATATTATAGAATAAATAAATGTTTACGTTCTTATAAACCCATTGGTACAATAAGATTTACATTTAATTATTCATTATTCATTTTTAACTACACAAGTTCATTTTTGTTCTTTTTAATCTTCTGACCATGTTTCGGTTATGTAAGAGTTTGGTNCGATTGTGAGCGACGGAACATGATCCACCTTTTTGTTTGTAAAGATTAGATGGACTGATTTATGCTGATTTAGCTTGATTTTCCATTTTTTTGTCCATTCGTTTATCTTTTTACATGCATTTTGGTAGAATGGGTGATAGTCGGTCTTAGTGATATCACCGCTGTGTCATCTGCAAACGTTGCAATTTTTACTCTATTTTCGGAAAACCACTGGTGTATAACAAATAAAGCAGTGGACCTAATACGCTACCTTGCGGCACTCCTGCATTTTTGTTTTTAATTTTGAATATTCATCTTCTTGTTTGACTCTAAACAGTCTGTCAGTTAGGTAGGAACTGATATTATCGACATATTGGTAGCATACCTCCTAGTTTCTTGATGAGTCCTTCATGCCAGACCTTGTCAAAAGCTTGTGAGACATCAAGGAAGATTTATGAAAATGGGAGAAACATTTTACAGAAATGTAAAAAATATAGACCCCAATGCCATGCTCGAATTATTATCAGTGATTGAAGTTTCTAGAGATTTATGTTCAATGCATCATAAGCTACAGAATGATTTATGTAGCATTATGATTTATGTAATTAACTGTGTTAAAACTCGATTCATCGTGATAATGATTCTGTATTATTAGATTTAATCAACTAATTTTAGAATTTAAGAAAATAGTCGGTTAATTTTTGTAAACAAGGAAATACGATGTTTTGTGTCATAAAGACGAGAAAAGTGAAGTGACTACAATTATCAAGATTAACCCTATCTCAACGGTCAATCAAATATCAAATAAGGAAAACAAATCGCCGAATTTTTTTTTAATGACGCGCTAAATAAGTTTGGAAGATAAAACGGTTATGACTTTATTTTAAGCCTTGCCAGTTAAGTCATAAAAGTTATTAATCGATGATTTCGAGAAATTTAATTTAATCAATGATGTTTGCAGATGTTATTATTGAAATATCTTACGCCGTATTTAATTTTTTTTTTATTGATTACGTTTTTTCAATAAAGGGATCGAGCTTGGAGATAACCTCCTGTGTACAAACATATAGGAATGAAATTATAATGTTTTGTGCAGGGGTCATGATACTTTTTTCAAAACCAACCATTGCAAGTTTATATTTTATTTGGTGCAATAAAAATTGATGACTGCGTTCAGTAGAATGCGAAGAGGAGTAATGGCAGGATTTTCCTGAGTCCTTGGAGGAGTAATGTAATTAATAAACAAAGAGCGATGAGGCGAAGCCGAATTTCGGAAAACGAAGTTGAAGAAAGGGTTCACCTGTGAAGTTATTGGTAGAGGGAGGAAAGGAGGGTTGGTGGGGAATTTCCTGGAGGGGGCGGGTAGAGGGAGGCATGGCGACCCGTTCCTCTCAGTCTTCATAAGGAGCGTAGTTAAGAGGGTAGTGCTTCGACTAGGGAAGGTCAAAAATTTCGGTGTAATTGTACAGACACATCGTCTTCTCACCCTCGAAAGACCCCGCAAAAAAGAGGCGCAGTGTTCACCGACAGATCCGGTCCGAAAGTGTGTGAAAACTCGGCCTATTTCGGGTTCCGTGAGTAGTAGGATGAGGCGGCGGCTATGATCCTCACGTGTCCGCAACTTCACCTCCTGCTTGTTTTCGTCTGTTTGGCGAGCGGCTGCGGCCCTGGACGCGGCTCGGGCCGGAGGCGGCCCGGTGCGAAATTGGTGCCCCTCGTCTTTAAGCAGCACGTGCCTAACGTATCGGAGAACACCCTCGGGGCGAGCGGCCTCAGGGAGAAAAGGATTACGAGGAAAGACCCGGCCTTCAAAGATCTGGTGCCAAACTACAATGTCGACATCATCTTCAAAGACGAGGAAGGAACAGGGGCAGACCGGCTCATGACACAAGTAAGTACTAAGTACTCTCTTTATCACTCCTCGTGAGTCTTCACCAGCGCTAGAGTCCTTTTTCTCCATCCCTGCCCAGGCCCCAATGCGTACTATTCTCTTAAACTTCAGAATACTTCTAATTATGATTAAATGCCTAATTTTCTATTTCTAATAAGATTTAAAAGTCTTATCTTTTTGAATATTTCCTTATCACTTTATATACCAATTCTGATCATCGTGATGGATCGCGTCGTTCGCAAAACTTCCAAACTTTCTCAAATATTAATATCCCGTGAGCAATAAATGAAACTTTTAAGTACAAAAAAGCACTAAACTTTCGTTAAATAAAAAATATAGTTTGATGGGTGACGGTGCGGCGGGCTCACACAGCATACAAAAATGACAACCCCTTACAATTATAATCTTTCAAGTTCAAAAAAGTCATTAAAAAAGTCGTAATGGCTGTAATTAATACTGTTAATAATAATTTACATTATTTTTTCTCCGTCTTTTTAATGTTTTTATCTTGCTCACTAAATACAATCGTCTTAAAATGTTTCATTTGTTTTATGAAACTTTTTTTAATTTTTATTATATTGAGTCAGCTGTCATGATATATAAAAAATTGTAAGAAGTCAAATGCGGACCCTAGACGTTTGTAGAAATAACTTTTCTTTTGAAATGAAATTATAAACGATTATTCAGAAAAAGTGAGATGCGGTCTGGTGTGATGTAGGTTTCAGAAGAACGTTTTCGATCTTTATTGAGATCATCTTCAGGGCCTGGGATTTACAAACATTGTTTAAATTTAACAAAAACATGTAGGATGTGGAAAAAAGTGAATTTATACAATGCAAAAAAAATATATTTTTTTTAAATATTCGATCAAAGTATTTTTACTCACTAATCACCACACATTTAAATTATAAAAGTTTTTCAAAATTTCATTTCATCCGTTTGTACCGCAAGGGCGTTGTTGAAATTGATCAAATGGACGTACATTGGGTTAGTATTCAATTTACAAACAATAAAAAAAATCACATTTTTTGATCGAAACTTTAACTCCATTTAAAAACGCGTTACAAATTATTTTTCTAACGTAAATTCGCCGGGTTGTTTGATCTTCAACATGGTACAATGATTAAAAAGTTAATCATTACAAAAAAAAAGAGTATGTACGTATATAAATCTTTCTTTTTAATTTAATGATTAAACGTATATTTTAATTAATTATAATTTTTCTCTAAGGTCTTGATTGAGATGAAAAAGCTACTGTTAATAGCGGGATTTGATCATACAACTTTCGGCTATATATTTGCACAATTGGCTATATAACAGGCTATTAACAAATAGTAATTAGACAAGTAGTTAAGTTAGCTCAAAGCGCTAAGAATCAAATTCTGATTACACAATATTTGAAAATAAGGCAAAAAGAGAGAAAATTCGAGAGATTGTAGGCTGAGATGGAGGGATGGTGTCTCAGTGGATCGAAGTCACGTTAGCCCAAGTGCTTTGAGCAACGTTGTATTATCGCGGGTTCGAATCCCGCGAGTCACATTGGCTTTTTCATCTCCACCAAGACCTTAAAAGTAGGTTTGGTTCAGCAAATATCATTTTTACCTCCTTTTTTTAAATTAGCACGAGGGCACATTTACGCTTGATTGTCGAAAATGATTCATATCATAAGTAAATACTGTACGAATTAGAATTATATATTAAAATAAAATATGTTTATTTTAATTTTTTCGTTATTTTTTTAAAAATTCTATTTGCCCATGGGTGTTCATTGCTCCTGGAAGCTGGATTCATTGAATTCCAAGTTGAAGCTCAGCGAAATCGGAATTAAAGGACGGGCTATAAACGCTGATTGTAAAGTGACACTTCTACAGCCCGTCTAAAACGCTTCCCGCTATCATTTTACAGCGCGGTTGAGTGGTGGCAATCTAATTTTTTTTTTCAAATTCTCAGTCCACCTGTCAAATTGGAACGTAACAAGACCGGGGGTAGATAGCCGTCTTCGAACCCTAGCCGGTTTTTCCTTTTTAATGTTGTTACTTCAAAGGCTGCATAAAAGATTTTTAAAAGGGTTATTTGACGGTCACGTATTTACATTTCGTCACGATTTGTTTCGTAATAATGTAATAGGGCCAAAAGGTCACGTGCTTGGTACTGCGTTGAACGTCTTTACTCCATTTTTGGATATAACCTGGATATTGACTTAATTGTTTGCCCTAATTTACATAAATAACTATATTAAAGCGTTAAAAAATAGGATAACTGAAATCTAGGTAAATAGTGTGATTAGGCCGAAAGAAATGGAACCCCCCCCATTTCAATTCCAAATGTTCCAAAAAAAATAGCAATTGCGGATACGTCTTGCGAATGTTAAAACCCGATTCGCCGAGGTTGTTAACAACTTTATGAATTATTTAGAAGGCGCCAAAAAGGAGTTAAAAGGTTTACAGGGCATGGACCGACACTTACTGCTCGTACGCGTCCCGTTGCTTGTAAATCCTAGGCATTGTTTACGTCCCGCAGACGTTTTTCCAGTTCAGAAACCCGGCGGCAATTACACGGGATGAAATATGGAAGTGGAAAGGTCCAGGGTTCAGGAAAAATAAAATTAAAATAAAACAAACGGGCGAAAACTGTAACACTGTTCAAATTCGAGCACAAAATAAAAAAAAAGCAATATATGAGCTTATTCTATATTTAAATACTACAGATCTGATACAAATAAATATAAACATATCTCGAAGTAGTTAAACATATAAATTAACCTACAAAATAAAAAGGCAAATATTCCCGGAAAAAAGAATACTTTTATACAAGGAATCTAATGATTCCGATGTTCAGATTTTGTACCATCACTCATAATAATTAAATAGCTTGTGACCATCGCAAAGTGTGTTTAATTATTTATTAAATAAGGATAAATGTGTGGTGATCAGTGACGTTAGTCGATGATTATTCGGAAATCGTGAGATTTTGGTGTGATGTAGGTTTCAGAAAAACATTTTCTTTATCGTGCCAACGTTTCGATCTTTATTGAGATCATCTTCAGGGCCTGGGATTTACAAACATTGTTTAAATTTAGCAAACCTACATGTTTGTTAAATGTATTTGTAAATCCCAGGCCCTGAAGATGATCTCATCATGATGAAATAAAGATCGAAACGTTGGCACGATAAAGAAAATGTTTTTCTGAAACCTACATCACACCAGACCGCATCTCACGATTTCCAAATAATAAGGATAAAAATGGTCTGCCTGTACTCGGTTTTGATCTGTTGTCAAATTACGGCAAATTATTATCTAACCGTCTAAACATTAATGTATTCATTAATCACTTTGATGATGGGCAATATTGGGAGGAATTCACTAGTTTTCGCGGTCCGCTTGACCAATTAATATCTTTCAATTAATTAAGGTTTTTAGTTGAGATAAAAAAGTCAGTGTCACGAGCGGGATTCGACCCCACGCCCTTCGACTTCGATGAAATCACGATAGCTCAAGTGGTAGAGTAGCGGCGTATNTATCATTCAATTAATTAAGGTTTTTAGTTGAGATAAAAAAGTCAGTGTCACGAGCGGGATTCGAACCCACGACCTTCGGCTAGATACGCCGCTACTCTACTACTTGAGCTATCGATCTTCGATCCACTCGGATGCCAACATCCCACCCCAACCCCTCCTTTTGCTTATCGAAAGCTCAAGACCTCCGACCTTTTGGCAAAAAGGAGGAAAAATTCAAAAGGTGGGGTTGAGATGGGAAGTTAGTGTCCGAGTGGATCGAAATCACGATAGCTCAAGTGGTAGAGTAGCGGCGTATCAAGCCGAAGGTCGTGGGTTCGAATCCCGCTCCTGACACTGACTTTTTTATCTCAACTTAAAACCTTTATTAACTTAAAGATAATAATTGGTCCAGCGGACGAAAACTAGTGAATATATATTTAATCTTAAACGACGTATATATGTGATAAATTTTCAAAACTAAACTTCTTAAAGATGAAACACTTAATAGATATGTTTGCACGTATGATTTTCAAAGTTGTAAAAACTAAAAAAATCTAAGCATTACGAAAAATTACAATTCTCATCCTATGTACACTATTAATACTAGATAAAAACCATATCTGCATTTTGCGGTCATAAGTGACCGTATTTATTATCTTAATTAATTGTACTTTTAATCGAAGGTCTTAGGTGATATGAACTAGATATAAAAGTCAACACTTGCAAATTACAAGGCATTAAACTATGCATTTTAATACCCTTTTTTCTGAAAAGGCGCTAGATTTTATTCACTAACCCGCAAATAATGAAGAAAAATTCAAGTGTAAATAATTTTATGTCAAAATTAAGAAAAAATTGATAAAGAAGTAATTTTAGATGTATAAACGTATATTGCTTACACTAAAATAGATGATACAATTTTGTTAATATTTGGTTACATATGATTGTTATATTATATTAAGTTTCTCCATTGTTTACATATATTATATTGTAAACGTATTATTTTATTTTATTATTTTTTATGTTAAATTCAGTTTATTCGTTAAAACTAAAATAATATGTAGAACTTTATAAAGTAGATAAGTTTATTTGATTGTACATATGTAATTCACGTGCAATTAGATGTAAGAGTGGTCCTTCAGATCATATATTGCGTGTTAAAAAAATAAATCGTTAAATCATTCATTCATTTTCTAAGATAACAGAAGAATCTAAAAAATTAATTAAAACTGTGAGTAAAAATGTAAACAATATCGAAATTATTTTAGAATGGTGATTAGTGACCGTTAGTTGATGATTATTCAGAAATCGTGACATGCGGTGTGATGTAGGTTTCAGAAAAAGTTTTTTTATCGTGCCACGTTTCGTTCTTTATTGAGATCATCTCCTGGGATTTACAAACATTGTTTAAATATAACAAATACACGTAGGATGTGGAAAAAAGTGAATTTATACAGTGCAAAGCAAACACTTTGAGCCCTGAAGATGATCTCAATAAAGATCGAAACGTTGGAACGATAAAGAAAATGTTTTTCTGAAACCTACATCACACCAGACCGCATCTCACGATTTCCGAATAATCATCGACATTATTACTCAAATAGCTCCATGCTAACTTTTCTAATATGGTCAGATATAGCGCAATTTGAATATATTTTCTTTTGATCGTTCCACAATGGGCTCCCAGAAGGCTTTCACCGTTTTGAAGGAAAAAGTCAAAAGGTTAACATCGGCATATACATAATATAACGATGCAAATACAATATCGACAGAAGTGGGATTCGATCGGGCATCGCATCCGAGGTGAAATGTCTTTTCACCTAATACGTTTTCGGCTTTTAGAAGACACTGTTCGACACTTGAAAGAAAGCTTTTTTTTTATTTTTTTTTATTTCTTCTTTGTGTGCGCTCGGTGCTTATCTTATCCCGGGTTTATGTTAACTAGTCGTTTGATTAATGCCGACGGCGGCGGGATGAACCACTCCGTAGGAAATACTACCGCTTTTTATAATAATTGAATGAATTGAAATCTCGGACAAATAACTAACTGTGCGGTCCGCCTGTTCACGCTCTTACACCATGAAACATGTCTAAACTTGTAACTAAACGGAAATAACAGTTCGAGAACAGGTTTTGGTGATTTTTTTACATTTCCCTCCTAGTTCATATTGCAAAAAAGGCTGTTTTATGTACAAACCAAAAAATAACATAATAAATAATTACGCTAAAATAATTTGAACTGTTACCAAAACCAGGTTATTACAAAAGTCTTGGATTGTACTCAAATCGCTACAGCTTTAATCAGATTTCTAATTATACCCAGTGTTAGTAAATATTTATTCTTTGGTATTATGTTCATTCAGAGTGGACTATCAGTATGAAAGTATTTTTAAAAATGTGTGGTGTTTAGTGATCGTTAGTTAATGATTATTTGGAGATCGTGAGATGCGTTCTGGTGTGACGTAGGTTTTAGACAAACATTTTCTTTATAGTGCCAACGTTTCAAGCTTTATTCAGATCATCTTCAGGGCTGAATAAAGATCGAAACGTTGGCACGATAAAGAAAATGTTCTTCTGAAACCTACATCATACCACACCGCATCTCACGATCTCCAAACAATCTAAAATTCAAATTTTCAGCAAAAATATTGGTGTTTAGTCTGACTTTAAGGAATTTTCCAAACAACTAAATCATCTTCAGGGCCTGGGATTTATAAACAAACAAATACATGTAAGATGGAATCTAAAATTTTCTATCATTGTATAAATTTACTTTTTTTTAATATAAAATTTTCTAGCATTGTGTAAATTTCTTTTTTTTATCTAAAATTTTCTAGCATTGTATAAACTTATTTTTTTCACCTCCTACATGTATTTGTAAAATTTAAACAATGTTTATAAATCCCAGGCCCTGAAGATGATCTCAATAAAGATCGAAACGTTGGCACGATAAAGAAAATGTTTTTCTAATACCTACGTCACACCAGACCGCATCTCACGATCTCAAATTAATCGTATTTTTAAAAATTGAATGAGAGGACAAGAAATGTTGGTGATTTGAACTTGATTTGCCGGTATTTTCTGAACTCAATTCAGTTTTACTCGATAGAATAAAAAGCAGGAAAATAGTAAACAGTCAAAATGCACGTAAGACAAATTAACAATAAATAAAATAACATTGGAACGTAAATATGAGTCAGTCCTGACCTCGCTTTTTCAGTCTACGAATTTTGGACTAATTTGCCCTCTTTAGGCTCAAACCTTCAGGAATAAAAGTGTTTGAAGTTTTCATCCTTAAAACATACTCATCGTCGTTTATCATCAATGAAATTTAATTTTGAATTTATTAATTCGTAGATGTAGAAACATTAAGTAATATTAAAAAAACAAAAACTCTACATCCTACTAACTAAAGGCCTTTCGCTTACACTTTTTTACTGAAAAAACTCTGGAAACTACTAAAACTACCAAAGTGTGGTTGAATGCAATATCTATTTACAACATAATTTGTTCAACCAGCACTGGACCTATCTATACTCCCCGGTTTTTTTAACATTATTCAAAAGCGTTTCGTCTACACGCCGTCATCAGTAAGGAATTGACGCGTTGTACAGGTAAGACCTTTCATATCGATTGAGTTTTTCCATTTCCCCTTTCGCCTTTTTTGAATCCATTGTGTGAAGGAGGATTTTGGGTTTGTTATCCTCAGAATAAGTTGATTTCCTTATAAACAGTTATGCTCACCCTCCTCTAGCCAGGGTGTCTACTTTTTCCTTACCCAAAATTCCCTTGTGTCAAGATATCATCAAATTTTTAGATTTTGTGTTTGGATATATAACAAAAATTCCAAATTTAAAAAAGTTGACATGATTACGAGAAAGTAAATCATTGTATTCACTTGTTTTCGTGGTCCGCTTAACCAATTAATATTTTTCAATTAATTAAGGTTGACTGTCCTGACTTCGATCCAAGGAGGGAAAATTCAAAAGGAGGGGTTGGGGTGCGAGGTTGGCATCCGAGTGGATCGAAGATCGATAGCTCAAGTGGTAGAGCAGCGGCGTATCTAGCCGAAGGTCGTGGGTTCGAATCCCGCTCGTGACACTGACTTTTTTATCTCAACTAAAAACCTTAATAATTGGTAAATCATAGTTATCATGATTCATATACTCAATCTTGAGAATTTTCGCTTTTAGGAAATGTATACACATTTCCTATAAATAAAAATCCGATAAAAAAAGACATTATAAAAAGTAAGCAATTTTTTAAAAAATAAATTGCTCATTTTTTTATCTCAACTAAAAACCTTAATTAATTGGTAAATCATTGTTATCATGATTCATAGACTCAATCTTGAGAATATTTCGCTTTTAGGAAATTTATACACACTTCCTATAAATAAAAATCCGATAAAAAAAAGACATCATAAAAAGTAAGCAATTTTTTAAAAAATAAATGGCTCACTTTTTCATCTCAACTAAAAACCTTAATTAGTTGCAAATCATTGTTATCATGATTCATAGACTCAATCTTGAGAATATTTCGCTTTTAGGAATTTACACACATTTCCTATAAATAAAAATCCGAAAAAAAACAACAACATAAAAGTAAGCATTTTAAAAAAAAATAAATTTGTTAAGTGAATTATCGAATAAAGAGATTTATGAGGATAAATGATTTGATCATAATTAAGCGACTACTGTTTATAAAAGAACCGTTCATCAAAGTCGTGGATATATTAGTCTTTAACACAAAGTTCTGTTCACTTCTTTTTTTGTAATTATATTAGGTTATAATAAATGTGATCTTTCAGTTAAATCTATGAGTCCATGGTAGGAATATCTTGGAGCCATCCTTACCTCCTGCACCCTAATTAAAAATTTACGACCGTTTTTGAGAGTAACGCCCAAACTTTCCGAGTAGCTTGGGCCGTAGCTTTCTTACGGTTATGGACAAATGTAACAGTAAACACGGTGAAACAGTCCTTTAAAAAAACGCCCTAGGGCATTTTTACGTCGTCCTGTTTAAGTCAGTTTTTATCCGGGAAGGGACCAGATCGATTAGTCTCAGATATGGGATGTAAATCAGGCTGACAAGTGTCGCCCCTCGATCTTTACGGTAGCCGGCCAGGTAGGAATCCCACCGCTTCAGCGTGGATGGGCTTTTATTGCCCTCTTTTCTTTCCATTCGGTGGCCAAGCTAGAGTGTCGCAGTCAGTAAATCCTTCAACAGTTTGTTTTGACATCTTGGAAACTCATTTGATAATTCAACTTTCACTTTTTTGACTTGTCTCCCCCCCATGACCACTTCGTGGTGAATAAAAACGAAACGCGAAGGGTCAAATCGAAAGTCGTAAACACATGAGATTTTCAAAAAGTCCCAATTCAATAACTTCAATTGTCAAGTAAATCGCTCTGGTCAAAGCTAGTCGTAATTCACTGTGGTTGTACCACTTATCTCGCTGTTATTCACACGAATCTGGGGATTTTACTTATTCTTAAAAGCAAGGGTAATACTAGATACAAACATTGACTGTAAATCACGTATAATTATTGTTTCTTTCCTGTAATTAAGGCAAAACTACATTTTTTCTTACGCTAGTATCTTTAGTAAAGTGGATTCGCAGTGATAACGTCGTAAAGTGGTGATAAGGTAATAAGGGCGTGACGTCTAGGATGTAACGTCAGGTCCGTGACGTTATTCCGTTGGTTTAAAAGACAAAATATTTAATTGAATTTGCCGTGATATATTACGGGTTATCCCTAGCCTTCATGATGCTCTACAAGAGGTGCACTTTAATGCTCAACGCAATATGCTTTTGCAGGTTAAACTCCAGCCTCTTTTGCACCAGCGTCATAATTGTAACACTTTCACTGCAGGATCGGACCTCTCTATACGTTCACAAATGAAGATGAGGTGATGTATCGACCTGCTTGCTGAACAACTTGAACAAAAGGATCTTCAGTGAGGTCACAACAGAAACGACAGTTCTTTAAGTTTTTGCCGAGCTTTCGACGATTACATCGTCATCATCAGGGCCTATTTATTTTAGGAAAATGTCGCAGTTAGAACATGTCATATCATTAAAAAAAAAAAAAATTGTTTATCTTACTTCAACTCGATGAGTGTTAAAATATATCTGGAGAGCAAGAAACTGCATTTATAATAAGATTAATTAAAATTAGGTGAAGCTCAGTATCTAAACAATGAACAGTATGGAGTTAATTAAAACAAAATATTATAAAACTATTTAAAATCACAACGTGGTCCTATAGGTTACCTCGGTTACACATAACTATAAGTACACGTCTCTTTTTCTTAAAATAAATAATAAAATTACTTTTTTTCCTCAGGTAGATTAGAATATCCCATTTAAGATTAGTTAAGCTTTTTAAATTGGACCATATATAGATAACTCAAAAATAAACCGAGGTAGGACTAACTCAAAAATAGGACCACGTTGTGATTTTAAATAGTTTTATATTATATTCACTAGTTTTCATGACCATTTAATATCATTCCATTAATTTAGGTTTTTAGTTGAGATAAAAAAGTCAGTGTCACGAGCGGGGTTCGAACCCATGACCTTCGGCCTGATACGCCGCTACTCTACAGCTTGATCCTTGACTTCGTGAAGTCACGATAGCTCAAGTGGTAGAGTAACGGCGTATCAAGCCGAAGGTCATGGGTTCGAATCCCGCTCGTGACACTGACTTTTTTATCTCAACTCAAAACCTTAATTAATTGAGTTTTATATTATATTGTTTTAATAAACTCCAAACTGCTCATTGTTTAGATACTGAGCTTCACCTAATTTTAATTAATCTTATTATAAATGCAGTTTCTTGCTCTCCAGATATATTTTAACACTCATCGAGTTGAAGTAAGATAAACAATTTTTTTTATATATATTTTTTTAATGATATGACATGTTCTAACTGCGACATTTTCCTAAAATAAATAGGCCCTGATGATGGCGATATAATCGTCGAAAGTTCGGCAAAAACTTAAAGAATTGTCGTTCCTGTTGTGACCTCACTGAAGATCCTTTTGTTCAAGTTATTCACAAATGATCTTAAGTTTTCAATTTCAAAACGCATTTTTGAATGCAATTGTGTACCGTTGATGCTGTCAAAATATTTTTTCTTCATTAGTCTTCGGTGACCTTTGCCGATAGGCAATTTCTGTCTTTTCCATTTGCAGTTGATTATTTGTTTTTTGCATAATCCGAGCACCATGATTTCTAATATTTAAGAACTGATTAGTCATTGGAAACTGATAACAATTATGTAAATAAAAAATATAAATAATGATAAATATTTATCGAATGATTCATTGACAACGATCTAGAAATGAAAACTGAAAGCACCGTTTAATTTTATTTTTCATTACTTTTGCGTCTTTGTTTGGCTTGCTTTTGTCCTTGAGGTTTTTGGAAATGGCTAAAAAAAATTTTGATGCTAGTAAAATAAAGGGCCATTTGGCTTCCTCCTTTTTAAATAAACGATCATAATCAGACCTTAAAGTGTGAGGGCTTTATAAAAAAAACCAAAGTTAGCCGGTGACAAACTGTTATGTTTAATTAAATCCTTATCTGGACAAGGGATATGAAAGCGTGTGTGAGATTTCGTGTTCGACAACTCGGCCCAAAGCGAAAACACACAAGGACAAGGGCGCATCCGAATGGAGAGCGAGATGGTCAGAAAGAGAGAGTGATAGCCTAAACGAGTTCTCATTAGTGTCCAATATCCAACATTGATTATCTTCCAATTAGTGTCCAGTTAAATTCTGTCCCCGCTGGTGGTTCGCTCTTTTTGGTGTGCCCGGTCTTTTTTTTGTTCTTCCAGCGGCTCTTTCACTCCTTTCTTCTTCCTTTTGCTGTCTGTACCGATTCCTTTCAAAACGATTCTCGAATTAGGTGGAGGTTTTATTTTATCTGTTCGAGAGATTGGAGTTTTTTGGATTCCTTTCAAAACGTTTTGTTCCGTATGCTTTCGCTTAGTTTTTGGACAAGAATTCCTGAGCGGATTTTTTGTTCCCTAATCAGGAAAATAATTAGGCGGATATGCAATATTACAGTCTCTTGTGAAAGGTTAGAAGAAACGCTAATTAATAAATAAAACTATTAATTAGAATATATCTATATTTAGACTGATTTACTGATATTAAGTTCCATACGTTGTAATTTATGCAAAATTATCTTCAAATCATGCTTCTGCTCACTTTGTTACTTTTTGAAAACAACACGCAGATTTAGCCTATAAAATATTACATATAATTCACTAGTTTTCGTGATTAATTGAAGTTTTTAGTTGAGATAAAAAAATCAGTCATTTTTAAAAAGATAGTTCCTACTCACAGTAAGTTGTTTTGCAACGACCTGATTTCGAGCCCTTTAGCTCATCATCAGGTTGAAGTACTTCTCAGAACTCAAACGTTTTTGAGATGCAAACAAACGAATTTTTAAAAACTTTGTTTCATAGTAAACAAATATTTTAACCAACCTCGTTTTTTCTCTACGTCAAAACTGCAAATTTGCAGGTAGGCATGGTATGAAATTTTATAAATATTGAAAGACATAATTTTTGCAAAAACCAAAACCATAGAGTTATTTATTCTTGAAGGCTCAAAAAGTTTTAAGATTTTTTTTTTATTTCTAATAAATTTGAACCCAAAGGTTGTGTGGTGCAAAGAAATGAATTTTTATCAACATTGTTAAACAGTTATCACCATTATTTTAATTTTTGATAAACAAAATTGAAGGCATAGAGTTATTTATTCTTGAAAGATCACTAATTGTTAGCAAAACTTTTTTATTTGCTCAAAAATTTGTATCCAAAGATTTTTCTGGGTGCAACCAACGAATTTTTATCAGCTTTGTTTCTAAAATTTTTATTTTTTATACCTTTTGCAATTCGTGTCGAGAGATGTCCTTCAAACTGATGATGAGCTAAAGGGCTCGAAATCCGGATCGCTGCAAAACAAGTTACTGTGAGTAGGAACTATCTTTTTAAAATGGATTGAACACCACCACACTCACTCCATCATTTATCATTTCTATAAAAAAATCAATGTCACGAGCGGGATTCGAACCCACGATCTTCGGCTAGATACGCCGCTGCTCTACCACTTGAGCTATCGTGACCTCGATCCACTCGGACATAAACTCCCCATCTCAACCCCACCTTTTGAATTTTCCCTCCTTTTCGCCATTTTTCATGGTTGAGATGGGAAGTTAGTGTCCGAGTCGATCGAGGTCACGATAGCTCAAGTGGTAGAGCAGCGGCGTATCTAGCCGAAGATCGTGGGTTCGAATCCCCCTCGTGACACTGACTTTTTTATCTCAACTAAAAACCTTAATTAATTAAAAAAATTACATATAATAGATAATATGTTTGTCTCAGGTCGTAAATTGCGCAGGATTACTGTATACTTCTTAAAAATTAATAATCAACATTTTTCAATCAAAGTTGAATGAAACGATGTGTATTGATCTGGATCATTTTCCATCCGGATTTTCTTCCTTTCTCTATTCCCGTTTTGATGATTTTACTCCCTTCACGGTGAATGACTTTGCGAATGCTTAGAATCAATTCGATGCAGACTCAATGAGTTTATCAATTGAGCTATTAAAGTTAACGACAAGTGTTGATAATTGGGCGTCGTCAATTATAACTGATTTATCTCGATACTATAAAAAGTACAGGAATTAAAATAAAAATCTAACCGACTTTTTTTTCTTGTAGTTTTTGACTTTATTGCGTAAAATTAGAAAATTATTGGAGCTTTTTATTCGTTTTAGCAAGTTTGATGATTTAAAGTTTATGAATTTGGTTTTTTTTGTCCGACAGGGTCAAGTGGTAGTATTTCGAGGTCTTTTAGTCTCGTATTTCGATCTGGGTTATAGGACACGACCGTTTGCGGTTTGGTTGCTTGCTCGGGTTGCTGCCGAGGGGCAATGCTTAATTCCGAGGGGCGGACCCGATCCAGTGTCGAGTATTGTTATGTCTGGATCGTCGCATTACTCATTGCCACCTCGTTAGATTGTTTTGACTCTGGCGGATCTTTAAAGCCTTTATAACCCGACCGTTTCGTTACATACCCGTTTTTATTCGCGCGAAACGTTAAAAAAAAGTAGCCGAATAACAAGGCAATAAAGACAACGTATAAACAATCTATTTGGAAAGACTGCTATCATGGTAAACCGCTGTTTTTAGGAAATATTAAAAAATTATTTTTTTAAATTGTTTATACCGTCCAAAATTATCGTTTATTTTATCATGTTATCATCTTATTTTATCAGAAAATAATTGACCCCTGGGCTAAAATCTATGACTTTATCGTTAGAGAATAAATGGATGAGATTAAAGAGAATGTGAGACATACTTAGAAAGGGTGTGAGAGAATGAGAGATTTTTAGAAAACGACTGAGAAAACAATGAAATGAATATCGATGAAGAGAGGGACAGAAAGTGAACGAGGGAATGAGAGATTTTTTTCCACCTTTGTACCTCATAAATTCCCAAGACATACTGACGTTTTCTTTCTTTCTATCACTTTCTTTTGAGAGAGGGTGTGAGTGAGTGAATGAGTGAGAGGATGAATGAATGGATATCGTTGTATTTAAAAATTTTGCAAATTTAAATCTCGTACGGGCTCACATACAATTAGGGCGAAAGGAAAGTGTTTCCTCTCTCGCTCCGTGTGTGTGTGTGTGTGTGTGTGTGTGTGTGTGTGAGAGAGAGAGAGAGAGAGAGAGAGAGAGAGAGAGAGAGAGAGAGAGAGAGAGCGTGAATGAGACTGACCGAGACAGAAAGAGAGAGTGAGAAACGAGAGAGAGAATGAGAGAAATCTATTATATAGTTAATGTCAAATATTCAAGTTAGATGGAGAGAATGGTTTTAAAAAGGGGAAAAACGAATGTGTGAGATGGATAAAGTGAATTAGAATGAGCGACGGATTTAAACGTTGTCTCAAATTGGGTGAACGAGCGATTTTATGAGAATTAATGATAAACATAATGCGTAATATTTAGTGACCGTTATGGAATGATTGTTTAGAGATCGTGAGATGCGGTCTGGTGTGATCTAGGTACAGATCTTTGTACTACTTCTTTATCATGCCACGTTTCGATCTTTATTGAGATCATCTTCAGGGCCTGAGATTTAAAAACATTGTTTAAATTATACAAATACATGTAGGATGTGAAAAAATGAATTTATACAATGCTATAAATTTTCACATCCTACATGTCTTTGTATAATTTAAACAATGTTTATAAATCCCAGGCCCTGAAGATGATCTCAATAAAGATCGAAACGTTGGCACGATAAATAAAATGTTTCTCTAAACCTACCTCACACCAGTCGGCATCTCACGATCTCTAAGTAATCATTACATAGTAGTCAGTAAATATTACACATGTTTATCATTAATTCTCCTAAAATCAGAGGGATAGAAGTGGTGAGAGTGAGAGATGAGAGAAAAAGGGGGAGTGTGCAGAGATTTTGTGTAATATGCTCTGCTAATGGTAAGTATTTACACTCACTGGTTTTCGTGGTCCGCTTGACCAATTAATATCTTTCAATTAATTAAGATTTTAAGTTGAGATAAAAAGTCAGTCTCACTAGCGGGATTCGAACCCACGACCTTCAGCTAGATACGCCGCTACTCTCAAGAGGTAGAGTAACGGCGTATCTAGCCGAAGGTCGTGGGTTCGAATCCCGCTCGTGACACTGACTTTTTTATCTCAACTAAAAACCTTAATTAATTGAAAGTATTTACACTGTTAATTTTGTAAAAGTACACTTTTTCAAATCTCAAACTTTACATTCAATATTTTCCTTTGGTTTCAAAGAAGTAGGAATAATTGTTCAGTTCCAATGCAAAAACCTTCTTGGGGATTGTGAACTATTTTCTATACCTACACTCACTTTGCTTGTATTGCGTTTTGCATTTTCATAAAGCGCCCTACTAAAATGGCTTATGCCACAGGTACCAAGGGATTTAAAACGGTTCTTTCTACGTACTCCAATAAAACTGATTCGCAGTACCTTCTTAATCTCCAGGTAATGGAAGGTGTTCCCCTATCCTAATGCATTTCGTTTCTATCTTGGATGTAGGGGTCTGCACTATGAAAGTCGTTACAAAAATAGAACTGCAAACGCATTACAAAAATGCGAAAATATTTCGATTTGTTCTTATTTATTTCAGGTTTAAAATTTTACAGAAAAATATCAAATGGATTTTCTTTTGTACAATTTCTTCTTAAGGTCTCACTGTTTTTTTTTTCTATTTTTAGCCTTTGTTTTTGTTTACTCAGGCCCTTGTTTATATGGTGCACAGATCCACTATTGAAAGTGTCTAAATTGCGAATGCTTTCGACAGTTTAAACCAGCGAAAATATGCAGGCACAAATGATCCACGACCAAGCTAATGATATTTTCTTTATGTATCACGTATATTAAAGCGATTTAAAGCTTCTGTGCATGCGGGAGCTGATCGTGGTTAATGGTGTCCTAATGCTCCTAGGCAGACGATAGCTAGACGCGAGAGTCTCCCACCACCGGTTGTACATTACTCAGAGAGCCGACTGCCAATTAGCATACATACCTCCATACATGCCGCCCACTCGGAGCAGGCCATAACCGTAAATCCTCCTATTCAATCGCATAAATTATAACGAGCCGGGCGTGCCGGCCGGAGGGAGTAGCGGCTGGAAAGAAGGCCGAAAATCAGCCTTCGTACGGATGCAGTGTTGGTGAGACGTTTTAACATTACCAACTCAACAATACTGCACAACATGAAATACGTCCTGCGTGTTTTACCATTAAAAAAGCCTGAGGTTGTTATTCGAACCACATCAAAATTTAACCTTTCAGCTAGGATCAGTGGTGTCACTCATAACCTCAAAGGTTAACCGCCTTACCCAATCTAATTGATGAATACAGTAAAATACAACAAAAATTTTTCACGATAGAAACATATGACAAGTAAAACCCGAAAGATTTCAAAGGATAAAAACACGCCAATCCAAGTAAAACCGAGTAAAGCTTAGCAAATGTAAATTGTAATTCTCTTCGGTTTGTTCTGCTGTTTATTTAAGAGAATGTTTTAAAAGTAAATATATTGAATTATTGCGTGAGTACTGCTGGAAAATGTCGTGAGGACATATTTGACCATTAGTGGTGTGACATGACGTTGCTCCATGTCTTGATGGGTAAAGCTGCAATGCTAGATAGACGAAAATAGAATTTTTTTAGTGCAAAGTAGTAATACTCGGCTGTCTAGTTTTTACGATGAAATGGGATGATGATAACCCGTGGGAAAAACTTTTGCATTCAACTATTTGCAGACCAAGTAAAGCGTATCAGATTTTAATTTTGCCAAATGCAACTACAAAATGAAGTAATTTTTGGTTTGCATTGTCCCACTGCTTATTCAGGAGGACTTTGTTTATAAATTTATTAGGTTTCGTGGTCCGCTTGACTAAATAAATTCTTTTTCAATTAATTGAGGTTTTGGTTGAGATAAAAACCTGAAAAATGGCGAAAAGGAGGGAAAATTCAAAAGGTGGGGTTGAGATGTGAAGTGAGTGTCCAAGTGGATCGAAGTCCGGATAGCTCAAGTGGTTAGAGCAGCGGCGTATTTAGCCTAACGTCGAGGGTTCGAATCCCGCTCGTGACACTTTTTTATCTCAACCAAAACCTTAATTAATTGAAAAAGAATCTGTTTATAAAGTCAATTCCATACTGAAATGTGCAACATTTTAATGCAAATCGGAAACACACGGAAATATAGCGGAAAGGATGAATTTAGGTGATGACATCCTGTGGATAGTTCATCTAGATTCATTTTGTTTTACAACCTTTAGTTTTGTTTCAATGTTTATTCAAGGGGAATGTATAATGAACTTCAAACTTAATAAATTAATTGAGTAAGCCGTTCGGTTCGTCGTAGGTCACTAAACTTAGGCAATTGAATGTAACGCTAAGTTAGTGTGAATATGCATTGTTGCTGTTAATTCAGAAATATTGCAGAAGTAGGCGATGAAGATGATAAGATCTGGATTTGTTTTTTGATTGAATTGAAAGTCGTGACATATTTGACAATCACAAGATGTTGAGACATTTGACTGTTTTATGTCATGCGATGTCATGCACGACTTGGTTATTGGTTCAAAAGAAGATGTTCTCAATAAAGATCGAAACGTTGGCACGATAAAGAAAATGTTTTTCTAAAACCTACATCACCCCAGACCGCATCACGATTTCTGAATAATCATCGACAAACGGTCACTAATCACCACCATTGGTTCAAAAGTTCTAGATGTCTATAACAATTGATAGAATAACAGTTATGGAATATTGATGAGGGATGAGATGGCTTCCTGTGCGGGATGATAAACCTATTGTTCGATAGTTACCTGATAGTTATCTGGTCTTTCTATCCTCGCTGTTTTTGTTGGTTCATGGAGAAACAACTACACAATCACGCAATACATTAAATTGTAGAATAGGAAAGCAACACTTAATGATTAGTGGAAAAATCTACCAAATAAGTCGGATTGAGTGATCACAGTAGATTCAGTAAAACCTTTAGATTAACGTCGTGTTTGGTGAATGCACGACGTCATGCTCCACTCGATGGCAGATCGCCGAAGCAAGAAACCATCGCAGGCTTCTGGAGGCAGCTCGGGCAAAATGGCCCCTCCCCACCAGATATTCGTATATCCCTGCGGACGGAGATGAGTCTGGAAGAGAGGTCACAGGTTCTTCACCTTTCTTGAGCCGGAGGACGTGTTGAGCTGGACGTGGTGGGGCCTAATTGCATCTCTCTCTTTTTATACGAGCCTCTTTCTCGCTGGCACCCTCTGTTGTTCTTCCTCGCCGCTTTGTAGTGGGGGCGTCCTTCCATGGCGCTGCCGTTTTCGGATCTGAACCCGCAGCTCCTAGCTGAACAGTATCGGGTAATCTACAACGAAATATAAGAGCAAATTTCGTCCTTTATCTTATCGCTGCCTATTATGGGAGGATCAGCGTCCTCCATGCTCGACTACCCTTATGGGTTTTATCTTTAAATAAACTTTTATACTGGCACTTCGTTGTCCACACAGTTTTGGGGTATTAAAAAGTTAAAATTGTTGTATTGTATTACCAAATCTGAAGAAATACGGAAATCTAAGCACACAATTAAAAGGGGTGTAAAAGGAAACATTTTAATAGAACGATTTACATAACCATGAGCGGGAAAGAAAAGACATTTATCTCATGTTCTCTGTTCAAGCCTGCAAAAACTCGCAACTGAATAGGCAGGAACAAATCCTATTTGGACCGATTAATCATAGTATGTTAGGCTTATTCCAAACTCAAGCAAATTCAGTCCAGGAGAACGCAAATATTTTTAAAATCAAAACATGCTGACGGGCAGAATTGTATTTTGCCAATGGTCGCAAGAGATTGTACAAAAAATATTAAACATGCTTCATATGTTTAAAAAAAACACACTTGAATTTCATAGCCGATTAAGCTCAATATCGAGCTGATTAGAAGATATCGCGAGAAAGTGATTAATGCCGGATTATCGCCGATTGAGAGTCATTCAGGTCAGGGAAACGATTTTGTTTCGCTTTTTCCTTAACGCGATAAGATCTGATGACAAATTTATTTTACATTAACGCTTACTTGATTGATTCACTTTGAACAGACGTTTTAATCTCTATTTACCCGTTTGTTTTTTTGTTTTTCCACCTAGCCGGCCGGGTGTATTCATCTTATGTAATTACCTGCCGCCTCCCTTTTGTAATTGGGCTTTTTAATAACCAATGAAAGGTCCGTGAGAGAATGTTAGATTGAATCTCGGAGACAATCAGGTTTTCCTCTCGAACGTTCCGCGGAGAGGCATAGAAGAGATTTTAAGAGTAGCTCGGGTCGTATTTCTCGCCAGCAATTAAACGCAAAGGTCTATTGTTCTCGAAGGCTCCTATTGTCTAGCTTCTTCAATTTATAACTCCTCTTGTCGATTTTCTTTGCAAAAAGGAAACAACGATGATTTATCGGCCAAATTCGAAAATCAACGGACATAAAAGCCAAAAACTGACGAGACATCATACCCCAATATACCCACCACCATAAAACCAAACCTCTGAAAATCTTTTACTCAATTTCTCACGTATTATGATTTTATATTTATTTCACAGTTGATTAAATATTCTGGAGTGATAGGCTCGTAGATGATAAGGTCGGTGTTGGTGGCCAAAAAATGGCGATATCTTTCAAACCGATCACCATAAAGACGTTTTGGCATCAAAACAAATAAAATACATTTCTTCGCGTAAAGAAAATCTCACATTGCAACTATACTGGAGTACTCAACATAGATAGCCTCATTGATAATATGGTGAAAAATGGCGAGATTGTACTATACCAATATGATGATAAAACACCTACAATTGGACTCAATCAATTTTCCTTGCGTACTGAAATCTATGATTTTAGATGGTCTATCTCCCCTACAACCACGTGGTAATACGGCAAGCTCATGTGCTACATATCAATAGATTTTTAAATTAAATGTGTCTGTAGTGTTCTGCTTCTTTTCGATTTTGTGTACTCAGTAATGATCTAATGGCAACAGCCCATAAACTCGAAGGAGGATCGAATCCAAAATTCTTTCTGGAATATTTTGGATGGGAAGAAACGCAAAATCCAATTTCCTCGGATTCCTTCAGCCTGTATCGTCCGGTCAGAATTTGGACGGTGCCGGATTTTGTTAATGGAATTCCGTAGATTCCGGCCCGGGGGAGAGAGGAGTAGCCGTTGTGTAACCGGTGAGACGGGAGTAACAAGAGAAGCCCGGTAACTCAATGCCTGGGCATAATCCCGAGGAATGTCGCCCGGCTCCTCCCGATTCCTACCCGGGTTGTTGTTGTGACAGGGGGCGAATGGTAGCTGGGGATCGTCGGTGACGCCTCCACCGTCCGCGATCCAAACGTGTTTTTTCTTTTTCAATCTTGTCACATTCCGTTCATGTACGAATCTCATCACAAAAGTGTCTTGTTACAATTCTCACTCCGCCGGCACTTTCAACACGACACACAAGAATGGCACAATTACGCAGAAAGCAAACACTTTGGGCCCTGAAGATGATCTCAATAAAGATCGAAACATGGCACGATAAAGAAAATGTTTTTCTGAAACCTACGTCACACCAGACCGCATCTCGCGATTTCCGAATTTCGTTACAATCTTTGGTATATTACTGCAACCCTTTTTTTAATCTAATATTTTTCGGTAACGAACATTGGCAACTTTTCATTCAAAAAACAGATCGTAAATCACCTTCGTCGTCGATCATCTCCTCTACCGCCTACTCTCCTCATATTTAGTGGTTGTTCCGAGTATATTCTTACGTGTTTTATTTTACATTTAAACTTATTTCCCCTCAAAAGACACAATATTATTTTTTTAATCAAGAAAGAAATAAATCAACACCAATTTCTTTTATTACTAATTTTCTCTCTCCCTCTCCTCCCCTCGCTCTTTCCCTTTCTCGCTCCATCTCTCACCACTTGTCTGTCATTTGTATATCATTTTACCGACAGGCATGTCTTTCTTTCACACAACACCTATCAGTCTATATATATCTTTATATGTGTTTCTTTATTTTTACCTGTTTGTAACTACTTTCTCATTCCTCACGATCTCTCTCTTTCTCTCTCTCTCTCTCTCACTCGCTCTCACTCTCCCCCTCTTTCCACCTGTATGTCATCGGTATTCCTTTTGTCGAAATTCTTTTTTTCTACATCTATCAAGTCTATCTATGTTTTTGTGTTTCTTTCTTTTTACCTCTATGTAAGTACTTTCTCTTTCCTCGCCACCTCCCTCTCTCTCTTTCTCTTTCGCACACACTCTCTCACTCACTCACTCCCCCTCCTCCCACACCTCGCTCTCTCTCACTCACTCCCTCTCTATCTCTCTCACTCTCTCTCTCTCTCTCTCTCCCTCTCCCTCTCCCTCTCGCTCCCTCCCTCCCTCCATCCAACATACTCTTTCTCTCTTTCTCCAACTCTCTCTCTTTCTCTCTCTCTTTCTCCAACTCTCTCTCTTCCTCCCTCTCCAACTCTCTCTCTCCCTCCCTCTCTCCCACTCTCTCTCACTCACTTCATTCTCTTTACCATTCCTTATCACACAATCTCTCCTTCACACAATTTCACCCTTTTACACGGTTTTATTCATTTTTCTCAGTCCCTTTTTCTTTCTCACCTTATTTTTATCTTTTACTGTCCCAAAATATCTCCTCTTTCTCACCCCCCCTCTCTCTCTCACCCTCTCTGTCTCTCCAACTCTTTCTCTATCTCTCTTGTTCCCTATCTCTTTCTCGTTCACACATTCTCTCTCTCACTCACTCACTCCCCCCCTTACTCTCTCTCACTCACTCCCTTTCTCTCTCTCTAACTTTCTTTATCTAATTCATTCACTATTATAATCACAATGGAAGTGAGAAAGTAGTCAAATATAACTGTGGGGATTGGGGTGGCCGAGTGGTTAGGATGTTCGAGCCCTTATCTGCCACACTAGCGGTCCTGGGTTCGAATCCCGGCATAGCGCATGGAATTTTAATTGTGGAAAATATGGAAAAAATATTTATTTAGATATCGTGAGATGCGGTCTGGTGTGATGTAGGTTTCAGAAAAACATTTTCTTTACCGTGCCAAAGTTTCGCTCTTTATTGAGATCATCTTCAGGGCCTGGGATTTACAAACATTGTTTAAATTTAACAAATACATGTAGGGTGAGGAAAAAAGTGAATTTATATAATGCAAAATATATTTTTTATATTCAATCAAAGTATTTCTACTCACTCAAAGTGTTTTTCTGCGTAATTGTGACATTCTTGCGTGTCGTGTTGCGAGTGCCAGTGAGGTATTGCTGTTTTATGTTTATATACGTTGGATTTGTACTCTCAATAGATATAGAAATACTTTGATTGAATATAAAAAATATATTTTGCATTATATAAATTCATTTTTTTCCACATCCTACATGTTTTTGTTAAATTTAAACAATTTTTGTAAATCCCAGGCCCTGAAGATGATCTCAATAAAGATCGAAACGTTGGCACGATACAGAAAATGTTTTTCTGAAACCTACATCACACTAGACCGCATCTCACGGTATCTGAATAAAATTGATTAAGGTTTTTTTTTCCAAACTGTCCAATTTGTCTTTTACAAATTAAGACATCTGAATTTTACATATCGACAGGATTTTGGACGTGGACCTCCGACAAACTTCAATCTCTTCCGATATTAGATTAAGGAGTTAAACAAAAAATAATTAAATGTTTTACATTGTAGAGGATATAAGAATGTTGCCATGCACAAGTATTTGTTAAGGACCTGGTACAGTATAATAGCTTTGGTGAGTTTTATCTGTTCTGTTGCCATCCTTTCCAAATCTTTTCTGGTACTCCAATTGATTTAGTACGTCTAATGACTTGGTTATTTATCGAATTAATGGCCTTCTGTTGTTTTCTTTTCCTGTATTTTGTACTGCCGAGAGTGTTTATTCAGCCATTGTTTACAACAAGAGTTCTAAGCCGAATCCAAATAAGCGGTTGCAATATTGTAATAAACACGGCCCGTTAAAGATACGGAATCTCCGGTTCATCCCATTGTCCTAACAAACTAACAAAAGGAGACGAGCCGATCTATGCGAGATAGGATCCGCCCCTAGGGAGTAGACCGAAGTGGGGAGATTGATAGGAGCTAATCAATCACCGGGTGTCAATCCCCACAGAGTTCTCGAATTAGTTGGTACTAGAGGAACGATTGTTCCATTGTCAAGAGTTGAACCATTCAACAAGTGGATCCCATTGTCCACCTCGTCGACTCCCCTCCTGCTCCCTAATCCCCTTAATAACATTTACTAACAACCCTAATCAAGTTTTTTCGTACTGAATTGATTTGCCTCACTTCTCCTTTATATGAAGTAGTTCACGCCTTACGACCACTTTTCAATATTGTTTCATTTACACTACCAGAAAGTTATCGAGGGTATAAGTTTCCTTGATACAATTCTTAGAATGAACAATGCAAACCTTAGACTTTGAAAATAAATAAAATCTGAGTGAAGTAAGTAATTTTTAATCATTTAATTATGATGATTTTGCAAGTAAAAACTTAAGATGTTTTGCAGGGTTCGGCGTCTGGGAAATATCTGCGGTTTTTTGACCAATGTTGAAAAATTAACAAATTAAGGGTCGATTATTTTCATTTCTATTATGGAATAACATAACACAAAACTTAATGCTTAGTCTGCTTTATAACCTTATCTTAATATTGCGAAAAAATTACATCACATTGCAGACATTAGCTGATTGAATTTTCCACATAACAATTTTTTTTTCCACTTCTTAATAGCGATTCACATTTAACAGCCAAGTACAAGGGCTTAAATCACGATTTCCATGCCGATTGTTTGTCCGAAAGTGTCAAATTGTTTAGAGGAACTTGACAATGACTCGACCCTTGAGTCTCAAAAGGGCCCGTGTCGAATCGCTCTCCCACGTTCAATTGATACAATTTGGTCGAGAACACCTCTTTTTCCCACAGTTTAGGCGGTCTGGGAACTGTGTAAACAATCGGAATGGACGTCGGTCGTAAATGGCAGTAAGTCGAAGGAATAAACCTATGGACGTTTAATTTTTTATTGTTTCGCAAAAAAAATTGCCTTTTTGTAAAAACGGGAACATTTCTTTTTGAGTGGAATACTGATTTTTGTCGGATTTTTTATTAGTTCTTTTCAGCTCTTCTGAACGATTCACGGGTTAAACTGAATCTTTCAAGGGATCCCCGGGTCTTAGAGAACTGACGGCGTTGTGAATGGCATCCGCCCTGCGGCGATACCCCTGTCAGACATGTCTGTCACACCCAATTCCGCCACGGCCCCCCTTGGGCAAACACGGGCTCCGCTTTGTCAAAATATTGTCTGACAAAGTCGAACGATTGGAAACGGTCCCGGACGTACCTGGGACGCTTTGCAACCTGGAAACGCGTGCAGTGACCGGCGCGAATTATTGTACGTCTTGAGGTCGGGGACGACCGGATGAACTTGACCCTTCACTAACTTTTGTAACTTTTACTTAGTTGGTGGACCTTCAATCGCCTTTGAAAATCAAGGATGTAGAGAGAAACGAAAACACGATAGGACGCTATTAACTAACGCATTAAAAACCTACTTGAAAGTATCCTTTCTGATAATCCAAATATCCCAAAAATAAGTTCTTGTGTTTACCGGTAAATAAAATGGTAAAGAATTTAAAAAAAAAATAATTAGTTTGATTATGGCTTATGCAGGCCGTACAACAAATCACCTCCCCCCAAACAAAGGATGAATTATAATAACTTGACTAGTTTTCGTGGTCCGCTTGACCAATTAATATCTTTCAATTAAATTATTAATTAATTAAAGTTTTTAGTTGAGATAAAAAAAGTCAGTGTCACGAGCGGGATTCGAACCCACGACCTTCGGCTAGATACGCCGCTGCTCTACCACTTGAGCTATCGTGACCTCGATCCACTCGGACACTAACTTCCCATCTCAACCCCACCTTTTGAATTTTCCCTCCTTTTTGCCATTTTTCAAATGTCGCGTAATCTATTTGATTTTCGGCGACAAATATATAATAATAACATAACAATAGCACAGTTTTAGAAACTAACACCAACATACAACTCCATAGGCTCGTGGGATGAAAGAGACCAAATATTTGGGCAGTGGGGAAAACAAATTTAAAAAAAGAAGAAAAGGTTGTAAAAATAAAATGTGTACCTATTAAAAAGTGAAAAATTTCTAATTATCATATTTCAAAAACTCCTAAAATTGGTTTTCCGAATCATGAAGTTACATAAGCCCTCACATAAGATAATAATGTTTGAAATATTGAACACCAGAAGGCTAATAGCAACTGCTGAAAGGTAAAAATATTTGTAATAACAATAATTTATTGTTTGTCACTTTTAAAGGGCACAATGTATGTTATCGCTTAGAAATAGGTTCTTGAAGATGGAAAAATGTTTCCTGTGCGAATGTTTCTTTTATTACTATTTTTTTATAAAGTAATAATTTCAATGAAATAGTATTAAAATATTGTACAAATTATACATTATGCTGTTAATCTTACGGGAATTTACGAGATTCCCTCAGATAAGTCAGGTTTTGCATGCGAACAGTAATACAGTAATAACCCATTGAAAAAAAAATGTAAAAAAATGCATAGATGCTTGTATAAGTTAAAGTGATTTTCTTGTTCATCGCGGTACTTCGTTTTATACGTTACTTTTTTCTCAATTTATAATTAAATTCGTGTTAATTTCAAAGGAAATAATATTTTTGGTACAATTAATTATATAATGTTGAGTTTCAATTAATTAAGGTTTTTAGTCGAGATAAAAAAGTCAGTGTCACGAGCGGGATTCGAACCCACCGACCTTCGGCTAGATACGCTGCTACTCTACCACCTTTTTTACATTTTTTATTTCTGAAGGCAGCCCATTATATAATAATATACTTTTTATGATAAACGAATTTCGGTAAGATTTTGTTCTATGTCTTGGCAAAATAATATTGTTAGAAGAAGGTCTTATATTTTTATTGCGGAAATTATTACATAATATAATTTGATTAGCTATAAATTTTAGTTCTTTTTATCATTATTTTTTTAATTGTAAGCACTAATGTTTGAAGATCTTCAATTTTTAAAATATATAGCACTTTGAATTTGTCATATAATCCGTCATCATACTTAAGATTAAGTATGAATCTTGCACAACTGTTTAATAATTTTTGTAAAATCGTTATATTGTTATAATTTGCATTGGACATAATTTGGAAAAGGTACATTAAATACGGCTTTATTTGTTGTACAAAAGTAATTTTAGGTTGATAGTTTTATATTTTAACAAGTTATGTATAATATAAATTTTAGTGAGAAACAGAGGGCCATCGAAGGAGGGAAAATTCAAAAGGTGGGGTTGGGGTTAGAGGTTGGTATCCGAGTGGATCGAACATCGATAGCTCAAGTGGTAGGGCAGCGGCGTATCTAGCCGAAGGTCGTGGGTTCGAATCCCGCTCGTGACACTGACTTTTTATCTCAACTAAAAACCTTAATTAATTGATAGTTATTAATTAGTCAAGCGGTCCACGAAAACTAGTGAATTTATTAACGTTGAGTGTTGAGTTAAGAGAGTAGTGGCTAAAATTGGCCAAAATATATTGCATGTTGGCACGTAATAGCAATAATAAAAGGTAGTACTGTTCAGTTTCTCCTTATAGGGTTCGATAAACAACAAAGCATAAAGTTTGAAAACGAGGAGGCTGGAAATTCCAAGGGCTAAGGTGAGAATCAAACCCAAGACTGTGGGGTCTTTAACTAACTGACAGGCTGATTTTACAACTACTCGCCCAATCCCCAATTTTTTTTCTGGGGGATTTTGTTTATCTTAGGATTCGTGTGCTTAACAGTCACTACAATTGCGTTTTTTCTAATGATATCTAGTTGCTGTGGTATATGGTCAATTCTCTAGTCCAAATAACAAATATTAATGATCACAATCTGTTCACAATGCATAAACTTTAGTAATTAGAAAGTGCTTTATAAGGACTAAGATAAAGTGAATAATTTACACAACAGCAGAACAAATTGAACAAAAAAATATGTTCGAGATCTTAGAGGAATAATCGTTTTGTCCCCGGATAATCTGTAATTGGGTGTTTATTATGGATCCACTCCAACAATTTCACCTAATATGGCCATTCCTTCATCCACCTAGACTAGCTTGGCCAAACGGTCACAAAACAGTCAATAATCATTTGAATTTGACATTCAATTAAGGTTAAGGTTAAAAGAGCTTCTTTAGGACTTTATCTTTGTGACCAATTTTGGTCTATTGTGAAATCTCCATTATTATCTAGAGCTTCTCGAAAAACTTTTTTTTAATCCTAAAGGCCTTAACTTTTCTTCTGCAAGGACTTGCAAATTCTCAGGCTGCATAGGCCTTCGCACCACTTCTTCTTCTGTTTTTCCTTCTTCCTGTAAATATCTGCACAGCAATGTTTCTGCTGCACAGAGTCCGCAGTATCCAGTCAGCAGTCCTATTCTTCTAGTCCTAACAAATCCTAATTTTAAATTAAAAGCTGAAAATCTTTTCATAAGTCTCTGGCCTGGAATAAAATCCCAATGAACCGTAGATTTAGTCTTAACCCATCGGATCTACGTTTTTGGCAATGTAGGCAACGCAAAGGGGATCAGGACCGATAGGTGTCCTCATCCTTTTCCTTTCAATTTATCGGCCTCCTTATTGGCCCTCTGTCCTGTGGGGTATCAAAAATAGGGACTGATTAAATTAACTTAAGGCGGTAGAGATGTAAAGAAATTACTCTTTTGTATTATCGCCTCTGTATATGTATTCATCATTAATTACAAATTATAGATTTGGGATTATAAGCTTTCGCTCAAATATAAAAGGATTGGACAAATAAGCGTTTGTCAAAAGTAAAATCTGGCAAATTCAACCGCCATGTCTGTATTATTCTTGAAGTTCTTTCTCTCGGAAATTCCTGCTTGGATCTCGTTTGCGCCTCGTATTCAAATTAGCATAATCGGCCGAATCCCGCGAGTGAAAATTAGAAGGCTTGCCTGTTGTTAAAATGAGGAAGAGGGTTAGACCCTTGATTCAATACTTCAAAGCGCCCAACAAGGCGAAAACGTTAATTATTTTTTTTAATTAGAGTCTCTTGCCCACTCGGCAAGAGGCGGCGTAGGTACGTAACCAGAAATGGCCCATAAATATAATATTCAAATGCCTCAATCTTAACACCGTTACATTCATCAGAGGCCGTCGGCTAATGTGTCTCCGCGGTTTCCAATCAGCTCGCACGGATAGGCACCCCACCCTTTTAATCTATATAATACAATACATAAATATGCATAATTCAATATGCAGTTAAGTGGAATTAAAGACGGGCTGGGTCCGATCTTTTTTTCCCCACAGTACTCTTAAAATCACTCCTTCCCCCGGCTGATTTCAATACTTTACATGCCCAAATTACGAGATGCGAGATAAAGGACGATTTGATTGGACTGTTTTAATTGCTATTTTGATTTATAACTCTCGGCTTTTCCGCATATGACTGTACTGCACCAAGTTAACGTTATTTGCGTGTGAAACCTGGCGTTATTATGTTAATTAGTTTTAACACCACAAGGACTCGACTGTAATTACGAATAGAGTTGTGTTATTACATCACTATACAACTAGCTATACACTGCTTTAATTGGTCTCGTTTGTTTTATTAATTGTTGTAATTACAGTATTACAATCTCGTTTTATACCGGAATGATCCTACTTAAAGCAATTAACAAACTAACGCACAAAGAAAGCAAGGTATATAGAAAAATGATCTAGAATCTAGATAGATAAATGTGTACAAAGATATAAAGGACAGACAGATAGATATGTTCTGAGAGAAAAAGTGAGAAAGAGAAAGAAAAAACGGAAAAAGATTGAAGGTGAGAGAGAGAGAGAGAGAGAGAGAAGAGAGAGAAGAGAGAGAGAGAGAGAGAGAGAGAGAGAGAGAGAGAGAGGAGATATTTCGGTACAGTGAAAAATAAAATAAGATGAGAAAGAAAAAGGGACTGAGAAAAATGATTAAACAGTGTAAAAGGGTGAAATTGTGTGAAGGAGAGCGATTGTGTGATAAGGAATGATAAAGAGAACGAAATAAGGTAGAGTTGGAGAGGGGGCGGGAGGGAGAGAAAGTGAGGGAGAAAGAGAGAGAGAGAGAGAGAGAGAGAGAGAGAGAGAGAGAGAGTGAGTGAGAGAGAGGGAGAGAGAGAGAGAGAATGAATGGATAAATAGTTTTATTTACAATCTCGCAAATTTCAGTCGGAAAAAATAACAAAATTTTCAAATAGAGCAAACGGTGTGCGACCGTTCTTACAATTAACGAATGCATATTATTACGTATTTTTAAGATAACATTACGCTTTCTAGCTTCTTACAGCTTTAATAGCCTTGGATATACACACACAAAAATGACACTAAAGCCTATAAACAGAAATAGAATTTGAGATTGCTTACCGAAACGCTCCTGAAAGACCACTGCAATGATAGTCACGGTGGAATTTTGGCCATTATAAAAACACCCAAAAGTTTTGTGAGTTATAGCAAGTTCTAATGTTAGATGTATGAGCACAACAGTAGATCAGTTGTTGTGCATTTGAACATATTAATCGTGTGAATACAAGGAGTTTAATAAACATGGGCAATTATCAAATTTTTAAGTCGCTCGGACTAAATTATTTAAAACAATAAGAAATGTATGATCGGCTGTGCGAATAGCGAAGCTAAGCTGAAATTGTGTAGAAAGCGTGATATGGAAAGCATTTTAAAGTGGTATTCGTATAAAACTGTTTTCTGGATAATAAAAGTTGACCGAATTGGAAGGGCTTCCAAAAAGCGACTGTCCTAATGCTATTAGGCGGAATCCGATCGAGTAACGGGAGGGAAAAAATAGATTAAAAAAAACAGAAGGTGCGATTGAGATTTCCATCTCTGAAACACAACTCCGTCGTATCTACTCGTAGTCGACCGAGCGTACCGTTGTTTAGCTCCGGAGCTAATTCGTTCCGACAGCCGAAGGATTATCGCTCTTGAGCCTTCATCATCTTTCTAATAAATAAATAAACACAGGGCTCCCCTCCAGGGTTTACGGTCTGACACCTATTTTACGACGGACAGGTAACACCTCGGCTTTTAGCACAGGAAACAGGAAGTGTGAGCCGCGGCGCCAGGAGGACACCCCTTTTTCGGCGCCCCGTAAGTCGTAAAAACGCTCCTGCGTTAGCGCACTACGTGACTTTTCGTCCAAAGTGTGAATCGGTATCAACCAGTTTGTCAACAACTATGTCGCCGCACCCTAGAAATAGTCGGGTTTTTTCTTGTTAAGCAGTTTTCTCCCTGCCTTGAAACAGCCAACATTGGATATTGGATCTACCGTTCATGATTGCTCACACAAAACAGCAAAATGAAGAAACAAAACTTAACTTTCCTTGTATCACGGACAAATTGAAACGCGGTAAAGTGATTTTATATCTTTCCAGTTGAAGTATTACCCACTTAAAAGTTTTGAAGTGACAATCGAACTAGTAAGTCTCCACGGTTAAGTGGCTTAAGCGATTCTCAGGTAAACGGCAAGTCGACACGAGTCCTTCAAAAAGTGAGCAGATAATCTTAAAGTCTTTAAGCCTCCGTCGTTTCGTTACCGACCCGTTGTGGCGTTGACCCCCTTTGTCCGATGTCTTCGAAAACGGCCACAGTCGACACACGACTGCAATACGGCATATACCGTTTGTACAGTCTATATATAAAATATATGTAAAGTGTACCTGTAGATAACCGCCAACCGACCTTGGGCCCGTTTAAAGTGGCTGGGCCGGACCGGTCCCAAGGTATTATCATACCAGAGGAAGAAGAGAGGCAACCGGTGAGGATAGTCATTAGCCTAACACCCTTTCAATCAGAGTCGATGTTCCTCATCATGTCTGGGTCCCCCTCTCTTTTAAAAGAGCCGCGCCGCCGCCTCGATCCTCACACCTACCGCACTTCCTTTTCGCCATTGCTATTCCAATTTCGGCCTTTTTTCCTTTCATGTCCTTCCTAACCTTGCGCAATTGGATCAGGCACTAATATTATATTCTTACTTCAGTATTTTCCATTTAAGTTCATCCAAACGATACACAACCTAAACAATTAAAAAATAATAAAGAAAGCTTCTGTAATCAGGCAGCAAAAGACTAAGCCATAAATTATTCTTTATATATTCAAATATCTAAATATTTCTAATATACCGGACAACTGGTAAAAAATGGACTTTTACCTTGGATTCGTATCCCAGCACAGTCTTGGATTTTTAATTAATAAAAATATAGAAAAAGTAATGTTTTGGCACTTCGTCCTCAACACCCAACGAGGAGTTGGACATTAAGCCCTTCTGTATTAGAGGAATTATTTTACTTTAAGTTAATTACTGCGACACAAGAAGTTTTAACACCCGCTGGGTGGGAAGGAAGAGGGGTCAAACTACTTTACAACACTTTCCCAAAAAAAATAGCAAATCAAATTCCATGTGCCGGGATTCGAACCCCGCTAGTGTGGCAAATACGAGTCGGGCGCCTAACACTTGACCACCACGATCCCCAAATTTTCCTATAAATAAATCAATAAGTTATTAATGGGGGCGTCGGTGGCCGCAACACGTTGACACGGCGCTCATCGCTGAAAGGTAAAGGTTTCGGGTTCGAATCCAGCGGCCCTGCATTCGAACCCGACATACTTACAAATGGGCTTTTTTTCAAAAACACCGGCACCCCGAGGGTTAACCTCTGCTGTTGCGAACCAAAGTTAATAATAAGGGAACAACGACCTTTAATTTTTTCTCATGTTATTATAATTAGGTGTGTGTAAATTTTGGAATTTGGGCATGGTTATGAAAATTCATTCTATTTTGTCTGCCTCTTTTCGCTGTTTTGTTCGGACCATTTTTGGATATTCGCCATCTTTAGTGATAGTTCTGTACGACGATAAAAGACGGAACAAAAGACTTCGGAATACGGAAACTGCCAAGCTCGTCTCGTATTCTGCATATGGATAAACTAAAAAATTGGCTACCTCTTATGATGATGGAGGACCTCATACAACCCAATGATCCTTCATCATCATCTTCATGCAATGATCCTTCATAGCTACCTTATATGTAAATTTTATCCTTTTTTTACTGCACTTGCAGTTACAAATTTATTTCGAGAAACTTTACGCGTGGTAGCCCGTAGAAGTTTTGTCAGTTCACACAGAAGGAAATTCGCGTCTGTGAAATCAAAGTCATAATAAAATACACATCTTCGTAGGAATATTCTTAGTAACCATTAAAGGTGTCTAAAATTTTGGCTTTTGGCATGCGGAAAGGAAGCGGAAATGAAGGCATTGCAATTGAAGCCTAATAGATAACACAGGAAAACCATATTTATGCTTAAAATAAATTTTTTGTTATAAAACAAACCAGTATATCGGTGTATGCAGACTTATTGGAAACTTTATGCTATAAACTATTTACACACGAGGCAACACCTTCCATTTTTCCATTCTGCCTCTTCTATTGTACTTGGATTTAGGAGCCTTTATTGCGAACCTCTTTAGCACAATGGATCTTTATGAAAAGGACTTTCAGCAATATAAACCTATAATTCTGTCCCATTACGAGCCGTATGTTATAAAATTTCGACCATGTCGTATAAAATGGCCGATTGAGGAAAATTAACACCGAACAAACCGGATCTCGATGTTGTATAAATTCCAGCCCATTAACTTGTGACACAAACGATAGAAATCGGATATAAAATTTTAATTTATTATATCAAACAAATTTGAACGCGTCGTTACTTTGCGCCGTTCGAATCTCGTCTCGGGCGTCACTTATCCGCAGTGTATGTGGGACGGCGAAGCCGTCAGGCCTACTCGGAAAGTATAATTAGTCTTATAAGTCTATAAAAGATAACGGTTCACTTTTGTCTCGTTCTTTATAATATAATGGTTTATTATGATAATGGGATGTGTAAAAATGGATCGCACTTGATATAATTTGAAACTACATCTTTGGAACACGACCGTCAAGAAAATGGCAAGTCCATACATTGCCGACTACTGTTCTAATACGTGCAATTATCCTTACGAAATCTAAAAAAAGAAAACTTTTTTAACATAATTTTGCTGTTTAATATAAGAATAATCTTACTTTACATAGAAAGGGCATTGATTTGAATACGTATATTTATTTACTTTCTAGTTTTTACAACGTTTTGTGACAAAATTTGATTGATTTGTTTTATTTGTTTTATATTGATTTGTTAACACACTAGCACGGTCTACGCTTGTTAAGCGGTGTACTAATGCTTAAATCCTTTTAAACGTAGGATTTGGTTTATTAAGGATTAATTGCTTAAAATATAAATTTTCACAAGTCAGAAGGAAAGAAAGATTGAAAAAAGGAAACTTATCTAAGCAGGATAAAATCAGAGGACATCTCTTTTAAATGGATAATATAACTTTATCTTTTATTGACCTTTCAAATTTATAAAATTAATTGTTATTTATTACTAAGACCTCATAATCTCGAAAGGTTTTTTTACTCATATCTTAATAGGACAATAAACATAGCATTACGTATTTATTTATTTTTTTCTAATTCTAACGATCGTTTTCCTTGTATTTAATCTGTAAGCGCAAGAAAAATTTAGGAAGTGGTGTAAGTCGTAGTACCAAGGAGCGAGGTCGGGGCTGTTAGTAATACAAAATCAGCCTGATGATGGGTTCAGGCTCGTATTCCTCTTCCCTTTAAATATTTGTCAAATTGATTTTAAAATAAATTTAATAATGGCATAAACATAGCCCTTATAGGATTTAATATAAAAAATGACCTATAATACCGTTTTTCGCATGTTGAAAACTGAACAATTTAAGACAATTTATATTCATATAAAAAATAGAAATTTGTATTTTATTAATGTTACGACGTGGATTGAACATAAATCGCAGGAGTTGTGAAAAAAGTTGATTGTGTTTCAAATAGTGTCGTCTGTTTTGAATAGATAACCAGTAATGTATTTGAATATACATAAAAGACGTTCCATTCAGCTTCTTCCCCTCGGAGAGACACGGGTTCTCGAAATTAACGGGTAATTGTCTTCACTTATCTTCGAAAAGCTCTTTTTCATCCCGCCTAACACTGAAGGCTATCTTTCTTTTTTTTATTTTAACTCTGCCACCACGGAAAGAAAGGGCCGGCACTAAATTAAAGACGTGGTAAACACGCATGGGACCGACAATGGGACAATTACCAAAAACTAACGGCCGATGATTTTAATTTTATAAAACGGAGGTTTCGGATACGACGGTCTGAAATTCACACGATCGATCCTGTTGTCCTAATTTCCCCTAGGAATTTGCAACCGCAGGCTCTTGAAGAACGAAGGAAAAGGCGTGTTGAGGAATCCGAAGGCGGTTTCCGCACCGGGCGAAAAAAAACTGCAGGATTCTTGACAGGAAAAAATCGGTTTTGGAGACGCCATTAGTCTCAGCCACGTGATGGAATTGTCTTCGCAAGTTGCCTTAACACATCTTTTATAATTGTTCTGGTGAAAACGCCCTTGCTGATTCCTTCTTTTGCTGTTTTCCTTTTTCAGCAATGCGATCCCGGAGGACTGATACACCATTTTTGATTTAACTACCAGGGCTTAATGGTAAAAAAAAAATCAACTGGATTCAAAACTGAGATAAATCTTGCATTTCAAAAAAATAATTCAGGACTATTTCAATTAGGAATTCAATACAAACACCAAACGAAACAATGAAGCTATAAAATAAGATTGTGATAACCAGAAAAAAATCCATCAGAACTACAAACCATCGTATCAACAGTAACATTCTGGTCATTTTTTTGACGAATTATGTAAATTATAGTTCATGAACCATCTCTTTGAATGATATCAAGCTCTTAATAGCTGAATAAATGACAATATAGAGGCGACGTGAATGTAATACAAATACACCAAATAAATAAACCAGGTAGTAGTACATAGTACTCTAGTACCACTCTAGAGGGCAGCAGGGCGCTGAACCTATAGTTTGGTCGTTTTGTGTGAATGGTGTGCCGATGGTATGAAAATTTGCTGCTTTTGGCTGTATAGAACGGTTAAGGCCAAAATTTATAAATGTTTCATTCCTTCGCACTAATTTGTAGTGAGTTAGTTGATTCCATCTTTGTTTTGTAAACTTCATTAAACGTTGCTGCCCATTAACGTACTACTTACTAAATTCAACTAGAGAAAACTCGTCGCGGGATTTCTTGCTGAGTCCGTGAAAGTAAATCGGGGTTAATTATGTGTCTGAGCGAATAAGGAGAATAACACACAAGATGATGGCGAAAGGCCAAAACGATTGACAGGCCAAAACAATAGGCAGACCAAAATGATCGACCAGGATATCATCACTTTGCAGACCTCGAAAAGCCCAAAGACAGAGTGAGCTATAGTCAATAAATGGAGGATCTTGTTAGACTTGATGGATGCTTTAAAAGCCCTTTAGCCAGATTTGGCATGGGTCTACAAATACGTTGATGCATAGGCATGAATTGACATGGAAATCGATTAAGACCTAAATATGTTGCTCGAACAGTCAACGTTATACATAATCCATTATGTTTAGTGGTTTGATTGACCAAATTGCTTCTTTCAATTAATTATTCTTTGTATGTAAGGTCATGAAATGAAAAAGCTAGTGTCACAAGCGGGATTCGAACCCACCACCGACGTAGCCGAAGGTCTTGGGTTCGAATCCCGCTCGTAACACTCGCTTTTTCATTTCGACCAAGACCTTCCATAAAAGATAGTGATAGTATAAATGTAACATAAACGGCTTCATGTGCAATTAACCAGGACCAAGTCCTTTTATAGGCTAACATCCGTTTTTTATCTAAAATGATGCCATCAATATATAACAAAATTTTAATCTTGGATTTTATAATATACATCCCATAGTCTAGAATTAAGAAGAAAACTTAAAATAAAGAGAATAGTAACGGGCTTAACGGACAGCCTTGCCTAACTCTAAAAAATTCAGACAATCTCACTTCCTGTACCCCTGACTTAGTCAAAGCAAAAATATATTTAAAAGAAAACAACTAGCAGTATTAAAAATTTGATATTTCAATTTTTTAAATTTTAACAAAACATAATGTAGTAAATACGTTAGAATTAGGAATTGACCCGAAAACAATCGAACAAACCCATCTTGCTTCTCGCCATCTTCAGTGTGTGAGGACCGAATTGATCAGGAACGACATCATTTTCATCAGGAACACATATCTTACATTTTTAAAAATAAAAAACAATTACTAATTACTTGACCGATTACAACCGGCTCTCTACATGAAGCAAATCGAAATGACCGAACGACTTATATTCGATGATGATTCATAAAAGTAATGCTCGATAAGAATTTAATAAATACGATTAAAATATTAACATTTTGTCAAGTAACCTTGTAATTATCGATGTTCTTTAAAAAAAATTAACAAGCTTGACCTCAGACAACACTGCAAAATTTGTACTGCATATATTAATACATAATGAAAAGGGCGTTTGTATGCAATTTGACCGTTTCGGATTGGTCCCCATGTTCTTGCTGTAAATTTTCCACCATAACAAAATGACTACGCGATAAATCTATTTTTTCTCTTTTACCATTTTACCACGAATCTTGTGATTTCAAGGATTTCTGGATCAACTTCCAGTTAATTTTTTGTTAATCCTGCTAACGCGATCAAGACGCTTTTTGTCATATTTGTTTAATCGAGGGGGTCAACATTGTATATCACTGACCAGAACAGCAAAACGATCTGAAATGGCCAAGACAGGTTCATCACCCAGAAGACCCACAAGAAAAAATATTACAATTACAATGCAACTTTAAATGGATTCACTGTCATGTCCTCCTACAGTACAGAAACCTTCTGAATAGGTGACAGGCCAGATTAATTTTTTTTCTTAGGTAGAATAAACGATCTCTGAGCGCCAAAACGACTCTAATTATTCATTGAATTTGAGTTCTCCTGTGACTCGTTAACTTATCTATCTCATTCTATCTTATTTTCTATCCGACATTGTTTTCACTTCATAGTTTCAGTATGAATTCAATTTTTTAAATTTTAACATGGCTCGACCCGCCAAATATTGATTTTAAAATTAAAAAAAGAAGTTCTTGATTCTTAGAAAAAGTTTGGGAAACCTAGCATAACAACATAAACTGATATATTAAAGCTTTGAAAAACTTTACTATATGAAGTCATTGAAAAAATGAACACCGATATCATCTGTACACACTGGGTATTCGGCTATTCGTGTTAAAACTTTGCCAGTAGATTCTACATTTAAAATGGAACCAAAGAGTCCTAATTAACTATGGTCCGAATTTCAACAGTATCGGCGTTATTCCCCTTTTTCTTATTTTTTGAAAATTCACGACCTTGCTTGAAAAAAAAATACTTCTCAAAGTTCTGGCAACTAAAATGCTTATATCAACAACGTTTACAAGTTTAGCATTTATTACATCTTATTGGAAGTTGAACATAGTTTTCAATCGTATCAACGGATTTGTCCAAAACCTTTTAGTTTTGGAGTTATCATTATTTATTTGAAGCAAGGTCGTGAATTCCTAAAAAATGAGAAAAATAGAAATAACTCCGAAACGGTTGAGATTCAGACCATAGTTAATTAAGACTTTTTGGTTCCATTTTGAATGTAGAATCTACTGGCAAAGTTTGTAACAAGAATAGCCGAACATCACATATAAAGATAGCTAGTTTTTATATAATAAATAATATAATTGTAATGATTTAATTGGTCAAGCGGACCACGAAATTAGTGAATTTATAATAAAAACCTCTCGTTAGAGGACACTTCACGAAAGAGGATGAGAGTAGCGACACCATGACTCCATTAGCAAGAGGCTTCACTGCAATAATTTCATTTGTTGTTCAAGTTTTTCTTCTTATGGTAGTCTGAATGATAAACCTTGAGTTTGTGAAAGGTTATTGCAGTACCTTAATAGTCTTTTTTTAACTAGTACGACTCAATAATCAAAATAATTCCACTTCGTTTGTTGTATTATTGAATTATTGTAACGACGCTAAATTCAGTTTTACATCGAAACAATTTAATTAAATTTACGTAACTTGATGATGATGAATGAAGTGAGTATGTGATGGAACAAGGTGTTTTAAAAGGTCCGCAATACTCTTTTCAAAATGGCGGATACTTGGTAATTTTTTATCTCGCAATGTTGCACGTCGTATTAGTGATATTTTACATCAGTGATATTGAAAATGTTTTATGCATGTTTTGAACATAGATGCAAGGCGGTAGATTTTGCTCCGTGAAAGCATAGACATAGCGGCCGGTTCTTCGAAGTCGGATCGACGGAGGTAGGACGTGACATCGAATAAACATCAATTAGATCTTTTATAGCCGGTACGAGTTCGACGGCGATGCAAGACAGAAAGGTCCGGACGGCCCGCGAGACCTCGCCCCTCGGATTCGAACGCGGAATTTTCCAACTGTCGGACGACTCCCGGTCCTTTTCGACGGGGGTTATCACGGGGAGAAAGTTTTTCCACCGAAGCGTGGGAACACTGTAGTTAAGTCTGTTGGAGGAATGCGATCGAGGTAGCTCTCCTCAGGGAGTGGGAGGAGCATAAATCGTGATCCCAAGATGGCCGTGGCCGCCGTTCGAACAATGGTAGGGTGTCTTTCACTCCTGCTCAGCAATCTTTGCTCGTCGAGTTTAATCTGCCGGCTTTTTTCCTCTTTTTTTTTTTTTTTTTTTTAATTTTGGCAGGTGAAGTCCAGCACTGTCGCCAAGGAAAAAAAATACAAATCACGCCTTAACCAATAGGAAAACAACCTAGACGCGTCTAAGGATCGATGGAATGCATATGACTTGAAAAAAATTATCCTAGACATCGTTACTCAGACATTGCCGAGGTTTAGCGTCATTCAACAGGCCGTTAAACAGCTTAGTGATCGATGTTCCTTTCTCAAACAGACAAAACTGTTTATTGGTCTTTCTTCTCCATACAGTTTTCATTTTTGAACAACTATCCTTTCTTATAATGATAATCGACTCATGCCTTTTTGTGTTTACTTAAATGAAAAACAAAACGTATGATGGTATTATGCGAAGTATCACGGGTGTTGTTAAATTTTAGTAGGTTAAAAATTAAATGATTATTCCCTTTGATTGTTTTTTACACTTAAAACTATTTTTTCTTCAAATTATTGTAGTTATTTCGATTTACTGAAAGATTGGAAAACCACAGTCGTAAGTAATGATGATTTTTTTGTGCATAAAATCTAAATCCTTCTTTACTTGAAATATCCAGTGTCTTGAACGTGTAAGTTCTTTTTATTTATGTATTTATTTTTTTGCGTATATGTGAAAATTATCAGTTTTATACATTGGGGTTTTACAATAGGAGAGTGCCTTTTTTTCACTGGGGGCCTGATTCTTTTCTCTAACCTTTTCTTTTACTATCAGTGGTATTATGTGCGCTCTGCTCATTTTCATTATGGAGAAATGTGACTAGTTTAGTTTAAACAAAATTTTAATTAAGTTATTTATTTATTTTAGATTTAAGTTTAATTTTTATTTTCCGGGCAGGTTACTTCTTATACATAATTGATTTAAATGCTATATTCAATATACATTTTTATATTATTTTTTATTATGAAAAAAATATTTCATAGGGAGAAAACAGCATCGGTGAGAAGATATTACAATAGGATAAATAACAATAAATTCTAAGAAAATTTTTTGTAACGAGAGTATTTCAAATGCAGGCCCGCTGGATTTGAACCCGGGACCTTCACCTTATGGTGATGAGCGCTGGTTAAAGCCTAACCCGTTGTTACTACCATCGCCTCATTATTGCTTTTTTATCGTTAGATTTTACTTAGGTTTTCTTGCCCCCCTGGTCTACGATTAATGTAATTATTTTGTCTAAACACTCCCTTTCATAAACAACAATGGTGTCATTGTAAAATAGAGTGTTCAAAATTTTGTGCTTTTTTCATTATTTTTTGTACATATATTGTATTTGGTTAACAATAACTTATTTCTCGAAATGTAAGACTTAATTTTCTATGGCTTGAAGCCAACTTTGTGCCAAACGTTCGATGCCATTAGGATACCATAAAGTCTTTTGATACGAAAGAATCTTTGTACTCATTTTCGACTTCTTCGTGTGTTTCACCTTCAGAGTATGTGCTCTGTCGATCGGAATAGGTAGTAATGAGAAGTTGGAAGTAATGAGCTGCTCAATCAGGAAGAAGATACAATTCCAACTCATTTTATTATTATTTGGTAGACTTGGAGGTTTGTACTCTCTCAAATTGGGCAGAAGAAACCTCTGATGTAATTGCTTGACCTTTGGGGCCCAACATAAAGCGGACTATACCTAGAAATTCCATCAATCACATCAAAACATTTTTTTTATCCTCCTTTTGGGACTGGCAGAGCTTGGTTGTCCTGGCTTAACCCAATTATTTTTTAATGCTAGGGTTTTCTGAAATACAACCGTTTTTGGTCACAAGTGACAATTTGGTTTTTGAAAGTATGTCTTTAGGTTTTTGCAGATGATTTTTGGCAATTTCTACCCACAAATTTTTGAATCACCATCCAAAAATCAATAAAACTAAACGGTGATAAAGGAGGGCTGTGGGTGGCGCGGAAGAGCGTTAAAACACTGTACCCTGCCTTGTGTTTATTATTTACCAATTAAAATTCCATGAGCAAAACCAAGATTGGAACCCAGAACCGTTAGCTTGGCAAAAACGAGTCGGACGCCCTAACCACTCGGCCACCGTAATTCCTTAAATTTGTAAATACAATATTTATAGGTTCGAAATAATAAAAACAGGCTGTAATTTAAATGTAATGTAAATTTGCATTATAATTTTTATTGCGGTAAACTCACTTTAGTGCCGATGTATCCATTATTAATGAGTTTTGGCAAGCCAAATAAAATGTAAAAATGAAATAAAACATCATTCAAATTAGTCTGAACCTAGCCTGGGGTGCATTAAATTCTCCCACGCTAACATTTTATCATTTAATACATTTCCTGTAAAAATACAAAGGACCAATAATCCACCTCCCTCTTTTTTCTCCTTCCGCAATTTTTCCCAGTCAAGTCCGCTTCTATTTGGAAAACCATGAAATCATAATTTTTTTACTGCCAGGACAGGGCAACTCGTGCCGTTTATTATGACATTAGCGATCTTTCAGGACACGCCTGGTCTTTCTGTTTTTTGGCTAACAGTACTCCAGCTTCACGCCGAGAGCGGCGTGCGTCGATTTCTTTGCTGGAGGAGCGTGTTATGATATTTTTCTTTAAAAAGTGTGGCACGGTTTGGATGATAACGTGTTTTTTCCCCTGCTGGGACACATTATGGTCTTCCGGACAGTGTTGTTAGAAGCGTTGCCAATTTGCAATTTTACGAATCATCATATGTACCAACACAGCCGTGCTGCTTTGTATTTGCTTTTTATATTTTCCTAACTTTTTCTATATTGTAAAATATTTTGTCGACTTATGACATGACGAAACTTCTGAGCTATTTATCAAATAATATAATAGGAATATAACCAAAACCACAGATATTGGGGGTCAGTCCAACTTAACATTTCTTTGTAGTTTTGTCCACTTTCATTTTTAAGTTCCATTAAGAAGAAATCGACTGTTTTTTTATTATTAATTTTTACATGGGTATAAATTTAAAGTGTAAAGTTTTCTGACTGGTGCATGATTAGATTCCTTAGAATTTCTTTAGAAAAATAATAAATGATAAAATAAAGATAATAAATTAAAAATATAGGCACTCGTATAAATATTTTAACAAAGTATAAACATAATTGACCGTATTAATAATTGTGACACTTTTTCATCTTAACCAAGACCTTAGATGAAAAGAATAATTAATTGAAATTTTAACAAAGGTAAACAAAGCTGGAAGAGTGTATTTTGTAGTTATGATCAACCTGGTCTGCCCATCATTACATTAGTCTTTCAGATGCGTTTTCAGTAGTGTTATGCTCTCATTCCTGTCCATTTTATTAATTTTCACTATTTTTCCCAATGAAAACGACTGAAAAAAGAAATTTTGGTTATGTTCGAGTGGTAAACTCGTCGACTTCTCAATTACGACTCGCTTTTTCCGTCTATTCTAGGTAAAGTAGTGGAAAATCGCCACACTAGCGAATACTCCTGTTCCTAGCTGAATAATAGTATGATGGTGATACGCGTATGAGTGCAACGTAAAAACCAGCGAGACTAGACGGACCCAGAAGTTATTGGTGTTGATCTGTAGCAGAGAATCAACTCCACCATATGCTGTTTTAGTAGTTTTACTTGTGACAATATGCGCACATAAAAAGGAGTGAGACATAACATGCAAGACATAGGTGAATATTCGGGAGTAGAACGTAAAATCCAGCGAGAATGGATGGGTACAAAAAAATTCGATTCTTTCGTTATTAAAGTCGATCAGTTCAACGAATTCATCTACTCGCAGATAACCAGCATTGTCGTAAATATCACTGGGACAATGATATATGCGAACTAATAAATAGGACAGGAGTTGAAGCTAACGAACCGAATAACCATTAATAATCTCTATCTCGGTATGGTCTGGATGAAAAAACAAATGTAATTGTTATCTCGAAAAACAATCTTAAAGATATCGACATATTCACATAATTAAGTTTTTAATGGGTGGTTTCAAATTTGTTTAAAGAGACTCAGTACTAACATTGCCAAGGGTTGTAACACTACTGAATTGAATGTCTATCTTCAAAGAAATTTGAAACTATCTATTAAAAACTTAATTGTGCCAATTTGTAGCCACCCTTACGATTGTTTCGCCCTGAAGATATCTTTTAAAAAATTGAAAGATTGGCAGATAACAATTGAATTTTTTCATCCTAACCATACCATGATCTAGGTTATTATATTTTAGGTTATATCTAACAGTTTAAACACTGAAAATTTGATGCCAAAACAAAATAGTGACAAATCAGACCAGTATGAAACGTAAACGACCTAATACAGTCTTCAGCTTTAATAGTTTGGACCAGGTTTAATAAACTGCAATTCCTTCAGTAATTTAGCTTTTTAAATTATTTATTTTACCGAGCTATCTAAAGAAGATAATAGTAGACATCTTTTATACTCTATTTATAATTTGTGCATGGTATTAACGTTAAATTTCTCTGTCAGCGTATAAACCTTTCGGAAGAGAGAAATCTAAAGGCAGATAAACAATGGACCTCTTAATATAGTGTAAGTTATTCCTATTCAAAAAACTATTCAGGTTTATTTTGAAACTCAACTGTCTTCACTTTTAAATAGGATTTTCAGAAATGACGCAACTTTTATGTTGCGATATCTTATTTGCTGAAATGTGGGTCAGCGGTGCTTAATTTCTCGTCAGTACAGGTTCAAAATCTTGAAATTACACCCCAAGATCGATTTATGCAGGTTTTCCTCTCAAGCCGAGGTTTCCATTTCGTATGTATATGGTAAATTAATGACTGCGTTTTCGGATTAATGGTAAAGGACCGTTCCTCTTAATAGAAAAATAAAAAAGGACGGGACGTATAGGCGAACAAAAAGGGAAGAGAACAAAATGGCGTTCTCCCACCATGAAGAGTCGCAGCCCCTTCAACCACCGACCCTCATTAAAACCTGCTAAAAAAACGACCTAACTTCTTTTTCTTCTACATGTTTTTTTTATTCTTCCCGTCACCCCTCCTCGCTCTTTACCTACATAACCTCTAACCTATATTAAATTTTTCAACGCCCCTTTTCAGCCGGCGCTTCACTACCTGTCCCGAATCGTAGCCTATCTCCCCTTGTAGACGTATAAATTACATTCGTACATAATGCAGGGTAAGGGCCGGGGAAAAAATATGGGAGGAAAACAGTGTTAATAGAAAAACCACGATCGTTTTTCAAGACCTGATACTCCTGGCGTGAAAGCGGACAAAAAATCACCCGAAAAGGCCATTGTAACATCCAATTGAAAAACGAGGTCAAAATCCTAAATTATTAATGTTTGTAATGATGAAATACACTACCTCTCGCGAGATGTATGGCTAGGCTAAAGTATCGAAATTCAGCGAAAGAGTACAACGTCAACGCATCCTGTAACATCCAAACATAAAGGAAATGTTGAGTTCATTAAAGTCACCACCTCAAATCGAAGAATGACTTAAATTCTTCAAAATTAAAATTATACAAAAACCAATTGAATTATCGATTGTTGAATTTCAGGTCCGCCAACATTCGCCATGTTGCCTAATCTAATTTCCATATTAACTGTTTCATGTGGTAGGATCAGTTATCCCCCATGAAATCATAAAATTGATAAACAGAAATTTACGTTATTCCCCATAACTTTGGCTGAAATGGACACAATCATCATGGCATTTCAGTTAATGCCAGCAAATGTGATATAATGCCAGCAAAAGATCAAAAAGTAGATTATAAATTTTGGGTCAAATGAGCCTGAAGTGCGTATACGGACATTAAACCACAATAAAATGGCTAAAAACTGAATATATATTGCTTTCAAACGCCAGGAAGCACATGCGAAATATGCAATGAACAACAAAACAGCGACGAGTAAAGTAGGTTAAAATAGCTTTTTAACAAGAAACTAAGTTCATATTTTTTTCCCGAATCTCAAAACCTCTGAATTCAAATTTTTGAGAAAATCAAAAAATGAAATTTTTCCTTGAATTTTCGCCTAGCTTGTGATTGTTTTTTTGACAATAACAAAAATGGTGATAACTTTTTGAAACCAAACCGAACCGCTGGAAGGTTTACAGTAAGTTAGAACCTTATAAAATGCCGACTCAAAAATGTCGCCTCCGCAAATAAGTTAGAATCGAAAAAATAAAATAAAACGTTTGAAGAGTTTTCGTAGTGTTCATCCTAATTATTCTCACTTTAATTGACCGAAAATGTAAACTTTTTAGGATGAAAGAAAAGACATAACACTTTACAATGGTTGAAACAACAATACAATACATTAATTATTATATATAATAATTATAATAATAATACAATTCAGATAAGGTCCAGAGGTGTTTGGTGCTTAAAACGAATCCGAATTGCTTTTATCAATAAAAATGTTTTTTGTCTAATTCTCAGGAACCGTTTTTTGGCTTTGGTAACTATTTATTCATTTATTCTTATTTAATACAATTCTGCATACTGCTTATTTATCTACGATAAAAAATTGACTGCTATATAATAACTTTAAAATACATGCAAAACGAAAGCGAAAGAATGTATTTAAATTTTTTTTAAATTACTGAAAAAAAATGTCTGGGTTCCTTGGGCCCTTCAGCCCACAGTCACTTTCTCTCTTTCTATCTCTCTCACTCTCTCTCCTCTCCGCTCTCTTTCATTCTCTCTTTCTCCCTCCTCTCTCCTCTCCTCTCTCTTTCACCCTCCTCTCTCCTCTAGCTCTCTCACTCACTCTCTCTGTCTCTAAGTCTCTCGTTTTCACTCTCTCTCTCTCTCTCTCTCTCTCTCTCTCTCTCTCTCTCTCTCTCTCTCCCTTTCTCTTTCTCTCTTCTCTCTCTGATCTATCCTTATGAAACACAACACTACACTACCCATCTCTATTTTTGACCTGCAAGCCCATTGACAAGAACGGTCGTATCATCAGTATAAGGTTTATCCAAATTATGAATTCACGTCCGTAGCTTCTCTTTGTAAGAAATATTTTAAGTTGGGGAGAAAAAGAAAACTACAATACTAAAAGATTTTAAATATTATTGAAGCTTGTTTCAACCTCTTTTTTTTTTGTTGAAGCCAACTCAAAGTGTAGTTCATAATATCATTTATACGTTGATGAGGGTTGTCTCGCAAGACTTAAAGTTTTCATTCAGCCCCGTAACATTTTACAATTATAGGTGTATATTCATTTTGAACGAGTATTTTGAGGCACCCCTTTTTTACTCTATTAATCATATGCGATCCGCTGATTGATCCTGATGACTAAAGCGTACCCTAGAAGGCTGCTTGTAAAGATTACTAGAGGGCGTTTATGGCAAATGGATTTTTGAAATGTACCTTATCTAAAAAAAATTATATGAAAAAAACAATCAGCATCTTTAAAAAAAAAATATCAAAGCATAATAAACCAAAATTCTTTTTAGTACGAAATGATAAAAGATAATATTTTTAATATTGCGTTTAAAGGATAATCGGATTGTCGTTTAGCCCGTCCTTGCAGGCATGAATTATATTAATTTTTATTAGGATTAATTGATAAAGCCGCGATTTCTTGATGGAAGGACACAGCAGTTATAATTACATCCTTTTTTTATTTACTGGTGTCGTGGTTTTTAGTATATCCGATACTAAAAAAGTGCGGAGTGAAATCGAATCTCGTGAGGTTTCCCGACCGGGTGTCGGCTGCGGTCGGTCTTTCCTTCCTACCGGACACCCGACAGGACGCGGATCTGGATTGGCTTACTAGGAATAAGGGGAAAAAAATAGACCGTTTAAACCGGAATGACCGGCCGAGTTAACAGAATAGTAAATACAATTTTCTGTTACGTGCCGTTTGGTTGTTAGGGCCGAGAAAGATACGTGTTGTCCGGTAATGACAGGTTCCCCCGGGATAGAGGGTAACCATGAGCCGATCTGGGACTCCGGGGGACCCGACGAGAGGGGAGGGCCGGGAAAACGTGAACAGAGAGGGAGAATCTGACCGGGTATTCTAATCGCTTCCTGAACGAGGATGAGAACTCACGACGGACCTCTTACAACTCCGAGTGTTCGTGCATCATCGGCCTTTTTCTCTTCCCCTTGTTTATGAATACCGATGGGAGAAAGCAGCCTTCCCGGTCCTGCGATCCGAGAAAGCAGCCTTATTACCGAATAATTTTTTATATGTTTCCAACGAATTCGCTCGTGTCGAAAGAATCATAAAGTCATGCAATTAATCCTCAAAAACGATTATAATCGGACAATAGGATTTGCAGTAATTGATAAGGATTAGAGCACAGTAAGCTAAATTAGATGCTAAAATCAAACACTGCACGTTATGTAATAACTTTAAAAGCTAGACGTCATATATAAAATTGCAGAACTAATCTAGTTAAAAGTAATACAAAAATGCTTTTTAATTTCCACAATGAGAAAAGTAACATTCAGGGGTGATTTTGTGAAGGAATCATTTCAATCATTTTCAAACTTTTTAATACTTCTACAAAGACATTACAAACGATTTCGGTGCAAAACCATTTTTTACCTTTATAAATAGTGTATTTGTCTACGTAATGATCTGTAAACTACTTAAGGGTATTCCCATACCGTTCATGCTAGAACACTCATACTAACAACCTGAGAGAGAGAGAGAGAGAGAGAGAGAGAGAGAGAGAGAGAGAGAGGGAGAGAGAGAGAGAGAGAGTGAGAGAGAGAGAAAGGTTGAGAGAGATTGGTATATAAAGAAAAGTAATAACAAAGAGGTAGAAAGAAAGAAACGTAGCTTATTCATAGCTACATAGCTGGAAAAATAGACAAATAAATAAGTATGTATAGATAGACGGATAGATAGATTGATAAATAAATAACGAGATAGTGAGGGATGGAGGGAGCGATACATACATAAAGGGAAAGGGGTGGGAGAGGGAGTGATACAGAGTGAGAGTGAGAGTGAGTGAGTGAGTGAGTGAGAGAGAGAGAGAGAGAGAGAGAGAGAGAGAGAGTGAGAGAGAGAGTGAGAGAAATATAGACATAGAGAGAGAAAAAGAGAGATTGAAAGAAAATTGAGAGTGTACATATAGTTTCTACAGATGTACGCATCTTTTTCTAAACGAGTATATTGATGATTGATTTTTCTAGGTGCAAAAAATTGTAGGACCAACAATGGTTTAAAAGTAGATTAGGAGATAAGTGAATGTAAAGAAAAACTAAGCCTAACATCTTGTGAAATCGAACGTTTATAAAATTTTTCCCCCTTTCCGATCCAGCAACAAAATTGACGTCGGACAGACAATTAAGGATCTATTGTCATCCATGGAAAAAAGTGGCAGAATAATCCTAGATTCCGTTTCTATTCCGTACTATTGTATCGTCCGCTTTCTTCTGAATGACGGGGGGGGGGAGGAACTATCTCAGATCCTCGGTCCCAGATATATTGTCCGCCTGGGACGTGGTGAACCTTGGGTCCGTTGTTAATGGCATCGTCGGCTTTCCTTGTGTCGCCCCAACCCCACCGGGGGTCCTCTCCCATCTCCCGAGGTGGTTGTAAATCTCAGAGGGGTGCCGGCTGTCAAAACACTGACAAACACACGCCACAACGCACCCGTCTTTACACGCAACGACACAAACGGCACCGGTTGAAGATGGCCGACCGATACCGAAAGAAAATTAGGGGCCTTGGCCTAAATTATAACGGCCGACTGTTTTTCTCTTCTACCTTCCTTTCAAATAGGAGAAAATAACCAGATGCAAGCAAGGATCGTGAAGGAGATCCATGTAAAATGTACACTAGGTCTAAATCTACTGCGTATAAAGTTTTCAATCATGTAATAATTGTTTAGTCGTTCATCCCCCTTTACCACATGAAGAAATATCACAATATTTAACAATCAACAATTATTTTTCTGGGGTCATCTTGATACACTAGGTTATGTCTCCATTCCATTCGCATTCAAAGATATATGTATGATAGTTTCTTCCTCGTCATTACATAACCTACAAATGGGGTCATCATGGTAGGTAGATCCATAGAGGGTAGGTGTTTTCTCACATGCCAATGTTCGGTATATAGTCCTATAGCTGATTTTTAGCCTGTTTAACTGAGGCAATATGTTTGCCAGTTTTGCTGAGAGTTTGTTTGTGTCAATACGTTGCGATTTGAAGTATTTTTTAAAATTATAAATCATCCATCGAAATAAAGTTATTTAGAGCAGAGTGTAAAAATAGGACAGTGAAGAATTTCTGGCCAATGATTCTCTTAAATCTGCTAATCTCAATCCATTGGAGGATTATTGAAACAAACCACCATAAATCAATCAAATTTTTCATTTTGGACGAAACGCCCAGGTATACTGCAAAAAAGAAGGTGAAAGTTTAACTGATCATATACCCTTCAACGGCTCGCAGCACTGGGCGTCTCCAGAGGGTGTCATAAAATAAAATCTAAAAGGGTGTCCCAAGATTATCGTCCTATAATCACCCTAGGCCTCATAATTCCTTGTCGACTTAGAGTGAATTTCGGCCCTCGGCCTGTCGCCCGTCGGTCAGCCCCCGAGGATCATCCGCCTACGCCGAGTGGTTAACACGTGTTTTAGGACGTCGGGCGGTTCGATTTGATCGTGTTGTTGGCACCCAATACTCGGGCCGTTTTGACTCCCACGTTTCTTAACACCCCTACCACCTCTTGGTCGGTTGATGGTTTGAATTTAATAAACGGCCGTTAAAGAGGAAATCGAGCTGCTCTATACATAAAGCAAGAAACAAAAAAATACACAACAATAAACCCTTTAAGGTTTTTTTTATTTATCGGTAATGCCAAATTGCAATTTTAAAACCTTAGGAATTGTTTGTATTTTATTTAATTTTTGGGTGTTATTCAGAGGAGGTACGAAGAGTACGTAATGACCAAGGTCAGTTAATGACGTGGTGTGACGAATTGGATAATCAAACCTTTCACTTTTACTTGCTGTGATCGGCCGAAATTTTAATTGTACCAAACAAAGGCCGAGTTAGCATTTTTAGCCCCAAATTACTATACTTCACCTAATGAAATTTTCTAGACGATAAATTAGTTAGGTGTTAGGTTGTCAGGTTGATTAAAAATATATATAAAAGAGTGAGAGAAAAAAAGAAGACATGATTTTCTTGTTCCACTTAAAGGTTTAATTATAGCTGGGAGAGAATCCACTAATTGATCTACATTGAATTCTTGGCCAATGATAGAAATTTACATGTCACAACTGTAGTGAGATTTCCTCCTGTGGGGGTGATGAATCTGTAATTTAGTCGCTGAGTAGATCAAATTACAAATTCATTTAATTTTTTGTCTCTGCATGGACAAGTGATGTGTTGATGTGAATAAAATTCGGTTTCATTAATTCGGCATTGAAGAAATATGGCAAAGATTAGTTTTTTTTTTTTTTTAATTTGATTGTTACTGGTCATTTTAGTCTGCTAACTCGTCTTCATTACATTGAGTCTGTAGTTGGTCAAGGTTATAAGTAGGGTGAGGCAAGAAAACAAATCCAACACTGTCGATGGCCAAAGGCACCAACCCAGCGAGGATGGGCGAAATGATCTCTAACGACCAAGTTACATCATAACTATGTTTATTTAATTATTATTTTCTCTTTGTGGATAAGTGATATACGTACGTTAAACCAATCAAGTGCTATTCAAAAGAAATAATAAATCAATAGTTTTTACCTCCTGAATCAATAGTTGATATCAGCCTCAGACAACAATTCTTTGGACGTTAGAGAACAAAATACTTCAACTTTATTTAACCTCCAATAAAACAAAATATAAAATAAATGTGTTCCTTGTTTACTTAAATATATTTTTAATCGGTTTTCCTTTTTATTTTCAGAGGTGTATGGAGAAGCTGAACACCTTGGCCATTTCTGTCATGAACCAGTGGCCGGGAGTGAAGTTGCTTGTAACCGAAGGATGGGACGAGCAGGGTTTCCATTCCATCGACTCCCTGCACTACGAAGGGAGAGCAGTGGATATAAAGACATCGGACAAGGACAGAGCGAAGCTCGGCATGCTGGCTAGGCTGGCTGTCGAAGCCGGGTTCGATTGGGTCTACTACGAATCCAAGGCCCATATCCACTGTTCTGTCAAAGCAGGTGAGATTCAAAGATCGAAGTAGATTTTAAATTTATATTTGAACCGTGTTGGTGCGAGGCCGCTTTCCTCCATAATAAATCAGGAAGAACAGTGGGCGCCGGTGACAAATTCTGAAAGGGCGCAACAATGGATGGAACCATGTTTCTCTCTTTAAGATATTTTATTGTTTTCAGAATTTATTATCTATGTTTCATACTCCTACCATGCCCGGAAATTAATAAAGCAAAATCTGTCCGCCTTTGCAGTTCGAAACAGCCCGAAAGAATCGCCGAAAGCTGTAGGGGTTAGGTTATGCCAATAAAACAGACAACACGTCAATTGATGTGAGTTTTCCCTTTTCCCTTGCCTATTGCTCAGATTAGGTTATGATCTTAACGCAATAAGGATAAGCAGCATGATAAGTACAAAATAGTGGGATAAACCTCACGGCAACGAGGAGGAACATCAAATCATATCTAATAATCCTCGCAAGTAGAAGTAGCGAGATTATCCAAATAATAGTTATTTAACAAACTGTAAAGATTGTTGTACAAGGCAGTAATCAGTAGCAAATAATAAAAGTTCCATATGGTGTCCCCCAATGTAGACATCTCTCTCCACTCTTATATTTTCATCAACGATCTTCCCTCCATTCTAAAATACGTAAGTACTCTTCATTTCGATATGATATCTATCTATATTTGATATCTATCGATGAAGACTACTTGTATACCATTGGTCTTTAGAGAACCTCCCATTTTCAGTGAGTCTGATAAACTCACCCAGCGAGGATAGGCAGACCTAAATTATCCAAAACGACCAAATCACTACTTTGTTTTGATTTTTTCCTTTGGATTGGAATATGAAAAAGTAGTGTGCATCATGTCAAAAAATTGTTCTATATTATTTTTTATGTAGCACACAAAATGTTCGAAATAAAAAAGTTAATATATTGTTGTGTTCCATTAATTAGGCATGGAAGAGATATATGGACAAAAATGCTTAATTATTTTATATCAAACCGATCAACCACCAAATTTCAAATTCAAGTCCAACTTTCGTTCCTTTCTAAAAAATTCAAGTCCAACTTTCGTTCCTTTCTAAAATACCCAACATTTTTTCTCTTTGGTTATGATTTAAAATTTTCCATACTCATTACATCATATCACACATGTCTGCTTATTTCTCCCCTCTGACTTGGATGCTCTATAGTTTACATCTGGTCTTTAGAGAACCAACTGTTTTCTTGCAATTTTACTGCCCACATTGATTATAATAAATTCTCCAGCTTAAAAATGCTGCTAGACTTCTTAACTCATTGTTGTACTAATCTCAACACGAATGCCTTCAATATTCTTTACAGGTCGCTAGTAAAGTTCAATACTGTTCTTACTTACTTTCTGTACAGGTAGTCTTCGCTCTGAGTTACTGATTTCAAAATAATTAATTACTATTTGACAGCTTTTACTAATCTGAATCATTTTTTTTTTTTGTGCACGAAGTCACTTGGCCAGTCGTAAAAGATTCTTTCTTATTCTTGGGGCGTCGGTGGGAGCAACGGTTTAGGCGTTGACACGGCGGTCATCACGTAAGGTGAAGGTCCCGGGTACGAAGCCAGAGGCCCTGCATTCGAACCCGACAATCTTAAAATGGGCTTCTTTTTTTTATTTCAAAAACATCGGTACCCTAAGGGTTGAAATGATTTCTGCTATTGCGAACCCTCGTAAAATATATATACATTCTTACCAGTGTTGTTTGTAAAATTGTCCAAAATTCGATAGATGTGTATTTTTTGATGGACGGCCCTAAGAGATGGAAGTTCTTATTATCGTTCAAGCCCGATCCAGAATGAAGAATGACTCCCGGTATTCATTCAGATGGAAGAATTAGTATAGGGGAGTGTGAGCGAGAGAAGAGATCCTATCTCTTCAAGTGGGTGACAAATAGCTCGGAAGATAAACCTCCCATTAACAGATGCCTTGGAGTAACTCGTGTATTCTTTAGTGGCACAGACTCCCGACCGTCGGCTCTTCTTCTAGACTATTATTTTTATTTTAGAATGGACAATTCCTGTTTTCCCTTAACGAGGGGTGCGAGATCGCCCTTATAAAAATTTATTAAATAAACTGTCTTTTGTTTTCCGAACCTCTCCATTTCTTATCGTCTGGGGTAGCTGGCTAGCTGTTTTTGTCGGTGCTTAAACAAAAAATTACTAAGAGATATCTTATCAATGAAAAAGCGTAGGTGTATGCAGTACCTAGTCTGCAATTAACCCCTTGATTCATTGCCCTTTGTTCCGAGGCCCCTTCGTGTCGCAGCAGCGCCCACTCTCGGGGAGCAATTAGTCCATAGGATCCCCTTTTGGGCAGAATGGAAATCTGCGGTGTGACGGAGGAAATGTCAGTGTGTACCGTTAGAAGAAGAGTGGATGTCAGTCCGACAGGATTAATGCCTGCCTACCTGTAGACCACACGCACTTAAGAGAGAACCGAACGTTTTCAACTGAAAGGATCAAGAAGAAAAATAAACACGCACGCTCCCGTCTTGTGCCAAGCGAATTTTTTTAAAAACACTTATCTCTCCATGCCTGAACTAATCAGGCGCGGAATCACGCTAATCCCTTAGAAGAACTGTTTACATTTAAATAAGCAGCAACGCCTTTAGAAGTATAATTTGTAAAATTCTTTAGGAATTTCTTCTTTAGGAATCTAATCCCATAAAAAAATTAAAAACAAAACAATGAGAACCAATGAAATATGAGATAAATTCGATCGATTATTCGATCTAAACGAAACTAAAATCGTCCTGGTCTTGCTTGGAGTGGAGAAATTGCTATATGGCTTCTGTAGGTGAAACCTTTTAGATTTGATTGGTCAGCAACCAGATTTTTCATTATCTGTCAAGTTTTTTGTTCAACTAATTATATTAATGATATTAATTTATATATAAGTAAAAATAGTTATTTATTTTTTATTATTTCTGGTCTTTGGCAAAGTATGTTTTGATTTCATAGTAATGCTAAGAATAAATAATGGAAAAAATATAAATCCTAATAACGTTTTATTTTGTTTAGAATCTTCACAAGCCGGCAAAACTGGAGGATGCTTCAGCGGCAACAGCACTGTCATTCTTTCAGACGGTGGGAGGCGTCGGCTGAGTGAGCTGCAGGTTGGAGAGAGAGTCATGACTTATGACCCCGAGACGGGTCGTGCCGCCTATTCGGAGGTGATCATGTTCCTGGACAGAGACCCAGTCTCTGAAAGGAAGTTTGTGAGCCTTAGGCTGTCAACGGGAACCGAGCTGAGGGTGACACCACAGCATCTTGTTATGCGGCAGTCGAAGGAAGGGCCAGTAGAGGCGGTTTTCGCGGCGAGGCTCGAGCCCGGGGATTTACTTTATACAAGAACCCCGAGTGGAGAATTCACCACAAGTGTGCTTCTCGATTCGAGCTATGTAACAGACCAGGGGGTCATCGCACCTCTAACTGCTTCAGGGACTATTCTAGTTGATGGTGTGCTCGCCTCTTGTTACGCTGTCATCGAGAGCCAAAAAATTGCACATGCCGCTTTTATGCCTTTCAGGGTGTATTCGAGTGCGGCTAACACAGTGTCTTCTGTGTACGAGTTGGTCACAAGTCCTGTCGAAAAATCATGGAAGTCTCTCATCGTTCCAGACCACCAAGAGAGCAAGCAAATAGGGGTGCACTGGTACCCGAAATTCCTTTACACGTTATCAAAATACGTTCTACCCAAAGGACTCACGTATAATTGAAATTGTGAAATGAACTTTAAAACACAATGTACATAAGCGGTGTATAAAAACAATATTAATTTATTATCGTTCTCGTTATTACGTTCAAGGCGTTTTTTCAAAAAAATCGCTTATTTATTGCCCGCATCTTTTGTAAATAGGTTAGACTTTTAATCCTCTATAGATTATTTTTTTAAAATATAATATTTTGGCGTTGATGTACTGTTCTCACTGTTTTCTCGTTTAAAAAAATTAAGAAGAATATAAATCTTTCGAGAATGAACAGAAATATGAAGTATATAATTATATAAAAGTACCAAAAATCCAGTGAAGGTAGTCTACATTGTAGGACATTAATGAATTTATGAAAAATTGCAAATAGTATTGCTTGTTAGTGCAATATAGCTAACAGCAAAAGATGCTCTACCAGATGCAATTTTTAATTTATAAGTTCTTAGTTAAAGTTTGTCTCTTGTTTTTCAAAAAAACCCTTTACCTTTGATGACCATATGAACAAGGGATTGTGATCAAAACCTTTAAAAGTTTTACTAATCACCGATTTTTTTAATTTTTAATCACAAGAAATTTTTTAGTTGTTACTGGGTCTTCAGCCCAAAATCAAAATTAGTTTGTTACCCACTTGTCCATTTATTTTTTATTCAAATGTGTCTTATGTATATTAACTTATTTATGAATCAAATGTGTATTTTTTATTATTGTACATAAAAATGTAAATTAAGGGACGAAGAACAGCTTTGGCAAAAAGAGTCCATCTGATTTTTTATCCGTTTTGTACCTTTGTCTCCAATGTATAAAGTATTCTTATTATTAAATTTTATTTTTTACTTTTATTTTTTTTCCAGGAGACCTTGTAATGTATAGTTTGTATATAATAAAACAAATCCATATGTTAATAAAATGAAAACAATTCTGAATGTGATATAATATATTGGATGATTAATTTGAATTGGATCTTATTTGTATTTAACCTTTCTCATAATATTAATACCATCAATCCATAATTGAAAGAAAAGAAATATGCAACAAAAAACAAGTGATAAGATGCATAATAGCAAAAGCAGGGGTCAAAAGCAAATATTTTTGTTTATTTAAAAAAGTTATTTTGATTGTTTAAATGATGCAAGATGTGAAGAGGAGCAGTTACGTTATATAAAATATATAAAAAATTGGTTCCAGGGTGTCACCTTTGCCATCTAAAAATTACAGCATATATACAATGAAATCATTTTTGTTAACTTCACTAGTTTTCGTGGTCCGCTAGACCAGTTAATATCTTTCAATTAATTAAGATTTTTAGTTGAGATAAAAAAAGTCAGTGTCACGAGCGGGATTCGAACCCACAACTTTCGGCTGGGATACGCCCCTACTCTACCCTTGAGCTATCGTGACTTCGATCCACTTGGACAATAACTTTCCATCTCAACCCCTACTTTTTGCCATTTTTCAAATGTCATGTAAAATATTTGATTCTCGGTGACAAATGAAATGGCCACGGAGAGCTTTAGTGAAACATACTTCATTTTGCTTATTAAATCGATTAGGTTTCGTGGTCCGATTGACCAAATAAATTCTTTTCAATTAATTAATCTTTAAGTAAGGTATTGGTTGAGATAAAAAAGTCAGCGTCACGAGCGGGATTCGAACCCAGACCTTCGGCTAAATACGCCGCTGCTCTACCACCTCAGCTATCGCGACTTCGATCCGATTATATTGATAATCTTGGTCTGGCTATCCGAGCTGGGTTGGTCTTTTTAAGTATTTCACCATCTTCAGTGGTTTGCCAGTGTGCTATGATTACATAGTTAATTACTCTAATAAAATCAATATTTTTTACATGAACATTTGTTCTCTTAAAACTAAAAATTAATCACAAGTCTGCTTGGACATGCTTACAAGGGGACGACCAGGTTGGTGTGTCAAAGATTTGGAGCAAACTTTTTTTTTTGGTGATTCTACACTACAAAATATATCGGACATGTAAACTCAATTTTTTGTCAATATGCCCTGGTTTTGACAAAATACAGTTTTGAAAGTTGAAATTTTCCGTTTTTTAATATTTTTATGTCGAAGTTCTACTTGCTACCAAAGTTTATCAATAGTAAAAAAAAAAAATATTTCTAGTAAACTAAATCATAACTTTTTTTCGTGAAACTAATATGAAATTTCGTTTTAGCACCTCCAGAGACCCCAAAATATAAATTTTTCTTTGAATTTAAATTTATCGATTTTTTGTCCTCTAAATTTTTCCTATTTTTAAGAAGTCTTTATTGGAATATCTATCTGAAACGGCTCTAATTAAAAAACGTCTAAAAAGATTATTAAAAAACGTCAAACAAACCATTTAAAAGAAGAGGAACGTCGCTTTTTAACGACATGTACAAACGATTACTATAAGAAAATACGCAAAATAGGAACATTATTTGTCAGAAATTAATCTCTTTTTTTTAAATGGAATTAATAGTCCGATTTTAATGTTTGATACAGTTATAAAATGCCCTTGACAATTTCTTTAAAACGAATTATCAACCATGAAAATCGATCTCCTAGGTTTTGAAAAAAATGATGAAAGTCATGTATAGAAAGGTCGTCGAAATTATCAATCAAAAAATTAATTTACACTGATTTCCGCGAAATTCAGTATCAAAGGGTTTTATAACGCTAGAATTACGACAGTGAGGTCAAATCCATGTTACGATCATTTTCTGACCTACTTTGCTCGCAGAATGTTTGTTAAAATATGAAAAAAAAAAAGATTTTGTTGATTTAACTTTTTAAATCATATCAAATTAGAATATTCTGCGTCATAAAACATTTTTGTTTTTATGTTAACCAATAGTGAAATTAATGCATCAAAAATAATATTTTTTTATTCTATAAATAACGATTTATGATCATTTAATTAAATTTATTTTATACTTATAATTTTAATTTATACAATATAAATAAATACATTCATTCAACCAGAATTATATCTGGTCCCTTCTGTTTCAAAATTAATAAATTTGAATTTGTTGAGAATGTGGTGGAGAATTTTGCTGATCAACGTCCATATTCTTAGTCCAAATAATAAATTTAGAACTAAGAATATTTAAAGGATAAAAAGTAAAATGTCATAATTAAAATTAAACACATTAAATTAAGCAATGTCCAAAAATTTAAGGTAAAGAAATAACTAATCAAGTCAATATAGTAGAAGATTCTCAGAGATAGATTAATTAGGAAAAGATGTGTAAATGAAAATTTATACTATTCTATAATGACACGTCATTAAAAAAAAGTGGGGGAATTATGGAATAACTTATTATCACTTGCCAACAAAGACTCCTTAAGTTTGTTAACAAACAAAGGCCAGAAATTATTTTGACGTTGATTAGTGCAGTTCAGTAATAGTAGGTACATCCAACAGTGAAAAATATTTATGGCGAATTCTACAGAAAATTGGCAAAAATTGGATTTGACCTCATTTTCGTGATACTACCGTTATAAAACCCTTAGACCGACTTTCATGCCAGAGAAGAAATTTCATATTAAATAAAATTAAAATATTAATAAAAATTATAAGCATAAAGTAAATTTAATTAAATGACCATAAACGGTTATTATAAATTTAAAAACATTATATTTTTGGTGTAATAATTTCATTGTTGGTACATAAAAAGAAAAATGTTCTACGTCGGAGAATATTCTAATTTGGTAAGATTTGAAAAGATAAATAAACAAAGTACTGCTTTTTGTACATATTTTAACAAACATTCTGTAAGCAAAGTAGGTCAGAAAATGGTCAAAACTTGGATTTAACCTGATTGACATGATTCTAGCTTTATAAAACCCTTAAATTTCGCCAGGGCCGGTCTAACATGCCTAGTATACGCTCTACCATCATTTTTTTGGGGATAAAAGTTAATTGATTATCTAAACCTTACATGTTTCATACTATTTTCAGCATACTATACACCATGCTTATTGTCTAGTCCCATAGGTGTGAGGCTGCACTTTATTTTGCAATTTTGACTGTTAAATTTTCCTTGATCTTACTTAGCATCACATTAGGGCCACCTAGTTGTTTTTAAATTTTTTTTCACACAAAACAAAGTACATTCTTTTGAGACTGTGCACTTTTGTGTGAGCATTGCCTTACTGAAGTGGCTTTACCGTACACAAGCTAGTGCTTCATATTCACAAAGGATGTATGTTGATGTCTGAGGTTTCACTTGACCGAGTCGGCATGTTTCTGATTCTGCTTAGCCCATCTCCTTTAGGTAATAATAAAGAGAGCAATGCATGGTATAGAGTTGTATAATTTTCTTCCAATTTTGACTGATATAGAAAGTGAGAGAAGTTTTGTCGCCTTTCTTTTTGAGAAATGTATAAATCTCTTAGCATGCCTAATACCTGGTGCTTTTGTCCAATGCTTGATTTTTTTATTTCTAAGCCATTTTTCAAGTTCCAACTTAAGTACTCATTCATGCACCTAGTTGTGGTTCTGGAACCATGGATGAGAGGACTGCTTACTCCTTTTATGTTAGTTGGTGAATCATTCATTTCTTTCTATATCTTCAAATCCTAGGCCCCATTGTAAAATAATGTTTTTATGTTTTCCCAGAGCTATTAGGCAATTTAGGCACTCCAAGACAAATTTTGAGTTGAAATCCCACACATTTAATACCTTTATAAATGCCTCACTGTTTGAGGGTGTAAAGTGTAATGTAAATCTGTGTACCTTTTTCATTATTAACTTCTGTCCATGTGTCAGCTTAGAAAATTGTTGGAATTGGTCCAAAGGACCTTGCTAGGGTACACTAGGGTATCGTACCCTTTACCCCTATAACTTCTCACTTTCCATCTTTGCTCCATCTATGTACCATATTAGAGTTTACCTAAAAATTGGGGCTACCTTTTTCCAAAAAGTCTCAGTTATCTATGGAAGGGTCTGTCTGTTGAGTTTTCTCTCATTTTGTCAGATGCTGTTACATCCAACTCATTTATTTCAATTCTCTCCATAATGTTATAGTGGCTCCTCTTCGATCTGGCTTTATTTCCTTGTACCTCAGGAGTCTATTGGCCCTCTTAAAAGCCACCTTTTGTACATATGTAAGGGTGGAAGGTTGGGTGTATTTTCCGTTGTAGTAGTGGGGCAGGTATGTATTGGCCCAGTTACCTATTGTACAGTGTATTAAGTAGTTAAACTTTGTGACTTGGTCATATACTACTATCCTTGGGGACATACTTCGGTAATTGCTATTTTGATAGTCTGATGACCAAATTCAGCACTTAGTATGACTTCTTAGCTAATGGTAATGGTTGATCTATCCCCTTTCTTTGTACTACTGTTTCAATGGCTGTAAATGATATATTGTCAAACGTCCAATTTTGTTCAGTTAAAGTGTTGGTTTAAAACAAATCAGTTAAGTTATACATTGTGATGATTCTGATATCTTTGATGGAAACTATAAAATGTGACCAACGAACCATGTTGCATCTTGAATCAACCATAATGGCCAATGCAAAAGGATCTTTAACTTGCTGCAGCCAGTTTGTAATGTATCTTCACTATCAAATGAGTGAAACACATACGGTATATCATCACCATCATGGATCCTTTACAAGGGTTTAACCAGGCAGGCGGTGACGTCATACATGACAGCGTCATGTATTCAAATAAGGGCCGAAACCTCTAACACTCAAGGTGAGACGTTGAGGTCAGACTGTATTTTTGTTTATGTTATTATATGCTCACCGTCTACAAATGGGGAAGATTAATTAATGAAAATTGGTTCTGTGCCGTCCTGTTGGCCCATTTATCTTGCAAACGTTGCACCAACTTTACACACAACATTAGATACTTACAACGGTGATTCTCATATATATTTTACATATCTGGTTAATATGCTTCATACGCAAAGTGGTCAAGTAATATATAAATTATGCATTATTTCTTCTTCAAATGCTACATTTTACATTCCTCCAGATTTCTTAATTGGTTTATTTCAAATTTTGCAACTATTTATGGTGTGTATATAATTCTGCATACCACACGTTTAACTCCCTTATGGAAGTGTTCCACATATCCTCCTGCAGACCGACCAATCAGTCTGTGATGTCCAAAATCCGCAAAAGAATCTGTTTTAAATTTTAATTACTCAATCCTAGATTCTCATAGAATCATTCTTCTCACTGATCCGCCTTCCTTCCTTATCATTCTACAATCTAGCAAAGTTTCAATGCTGTTGACACCATTTTGCTCTTTTGAGGACAAAGAGTCTTGCTTGGGTGTCTTCCCTGAATGTGGCTCAAGTGCTGATAGGGTCCGACAGGCTTCCTTTATATGTGTGTAAAAGCTTATTTCCACCCCTTATTACCTTAGCCTGGAATCCGATTGCTGAACCGAGTGTGATGCAGCAACAAGTACTCGGATATTAGACCAAGCTGGCATCCCGCGAGAGATCATTCTTCGAACCCTATTTAATGGGGAAAATGGCATATTGTCGGTCACTTAAATTCTAGACATTGCCAGATGTTCCATAGCTGGGAATGGGATACAAAGATATAAATACTGTGATTTAGTAGGAAAATTATTCTAGTTTCAGTTAGTACAGTCAGTTACTTTTTTTCAATTGTAAACATATTTATAAACTTGGTAATATGTAAAACAAGAGGTTTGTCCAGCATTAACCAGTAACTGGCAGCATATCCCAATCTCCCTTTCCTTATTCATCTCAATACTGACAACATATAAAATTACCACATATGCGGATTATTAACCCGAATCCTACAGAAACAACCTCCAACACCCAAGAAAACTAAAAAATTAAACTAACCTCAAACACCTATCTGAGAATTTTTACTGACTTCTGCTTTGGAGTGAAATGTGGCAAGGATTACTAGAAAAATAAGCCAATCCAGCATGGTTTCAGAGTCATTTTACCATTTCCTCCACTCTTGAGAAAAAAGAGTATTGTTTAGGTGTGTTTCTGGATGTGGCCTAGGGTCTATCATATGCCTGGTACACTATTAATTCAATGTTTTGTATCCATAAGTTATCTTTACTCTGAATCCTATTTTACTGACCATTGCTTGCATCAACATATACTCAAATATCAAATCAATACAAGCTGGCATCTCACAAGGGTGCAGTCTTGGACCCATTATTTATACTGCTGATTAACAACACATCCCAATATCATTATTACCGCCTGTGCAGATTTTGTCTTCTTACTGAATCCTTCCTAAGCTACCTCAAACTTCCAAGAACACCTTGAGTTTACCGACTTGACTGGTAACTGGATTTGTTGACTAGAACAAGTTGAGAGCAAGACTGACATTTTTTAATGGATTTTTTTTTAAAATATTAGCCAGAGACATATACGTTCATTGCATTTTGGTGCAATTTGGTTGAAGCATACCGAAACAAAATGTTTGATTGTGACTGAATATTACTGGAACAATGTCAAACCGTAAATTATTGGTTCCTCACTTTTGACAATTTATCTATTTTTGAAATTAAACTTTAAAAATGTCAATGCATTGTTTTCTGACACTTTTGGCTTTGTTCTGGACTGCAGAGAATAAATCATTGGGTCCACAACGGGTATTACCTCGCTCTATGAGCACAGCGAAAGAGCGTATTAATAACTGGGGCATGAAACAATTCCTTAGGGAGTGGAATTTATCCCCTGGACATGGGCAATCGAAAGAGTTTGTTAAGGCGATCAAACCAGCAGAATCGAAATGGCTATTCTCTATCTCAAGGAAGGGAATTAGGAGGCTGATAGGTATTCTGACGGGCCTCTGCCCATTAAGAAGACACCTTTTCATAATGGGTATTCTACCAGATCCCTTTTGCCGTTTTTGCAAAATAAAAGAAGAAACGGCAAGGCACTCCCTCGCAGAGTGTGATAGGTATGCTAGATCTAGATTTGAAATCTTTGAAGGAGAGGACACATGAGCCGACCAAGTCCCGGACCTCTTAGGGATGGGATACGAGTCTACCCAGGCATTTAACCCCTCGGGTCTTGGTCGCCCACCCTGCATATGGGTCATAGTGTTAAGGTTGTGACCGTAATAAAAAAAAGACCATGTACACGCAAATTTGCAATATGCATTTTCATATGTACAGGCTTTATTAAAAAAAAAAATGTTTACACAATCTTTGAATATTTTAGACAGTGTTGTTGCAATGGATGAAAAAACAGAAGTGGAATCACTCCCTGAACTGCCAAGTGATGTATGCCAAGAAAAGGAATTCAACCTTCCAATTGAAATGATTTCGTATATTCTCGATTTTGTTGATGGTAAGACGCTCGCCAAATGTAGGCAAGTCTGCAAAGACTGGAGAACCCTCATTGATTCAACATTGCCTTCTGGATGGAATGTAAGCTTTGCTAGTACCCCCTAAAAATTTTCTCCGAAAAATAAAATGAAAAGTATTCTTCAGAGATGGTTTGAAGTCTGTATAAACGAGATACCCGAGGAACAGATTTATGACTTTATCGGACACCACATGCCAAAGTATTGGATGGATAGTGCAAAAAGACTGGATTACCTTTACATATTCCAAAGGTGGACGCAGTGGCAGCATTTTTTAAAGAGAACAAAATATGTCAAACATCTTGCCACTATGTCAGCCGACATTGTTAGCATCAAGACTTCAGGTATATTTCACTATTTTAAATATTGATAATTATATCATTATCATTTTATTCCAGGTGAGTGGTTATTCATTGGCATGAGAAATGGCCAATTGAATGCATATTCTTTTGCGAAGGAAAAAGTTTTTACTTTAATGGTATTAGGACCGATACAATCCATGTACCTCAGGTGTACAACAGAACCTGATTTCATCAGTATGTATTGCCTATCTTTTTTAAAGGTTTGTCTGTGCATATAGTTTATTTTTAAAGGTTTCAGTGCATTGGAAAATGTAGGCCATGATGAATTAGTATTAGATATGTCAGTTAGAATGGCAGTGCGGTTCAATCTTCATACGAATGTAGTCACACTCCTTAATAAACTTCGCCCTCAGTATGTGCAATACATGTAAGTGACTACATCTATTTTTGCCTTGGTTAGGACACAAATATTTCGTTTTCAATTTCAAAAGTTCCTTTTCTAACAAACCTCTAGCTCAGAAGTATTCCTAACGTTACATTTGCATGAGTTGATGTTACCCTTAAGATTTTTTTTTTTTTTTTTTTTTTTGTGGGTTCATTTTATTGGGATAGAGTAGCGAGCCTAATTCCCAACCTAAAACCTGAAGCAAGACAACAATTGTTAATGTGGATTAATTTATCCATAAATTGATTTTTTTAAGCGCTTTTGAGGATCATGAAGTAACTGCCGATTTCACGAATTTCACGTCAAAATTCACATCAACTTTTATGGATGGCACAGCTTCCAAGGAATATCCTGCAATATACCATTTACTCACTGTCTGGAATGGCTATGTAAAATTTGATCATATTTGTTTTTATTTAAAGCAGACATGCTTTAATTGCTCGCTGTTTATAGATAATGATGAAAGATGATGCTGATAAAGTATTAGTTGTTGATAAATATTTTAACGAAGTTAAACATCCATTCAGCAAAATGCATCTTCCTGGTGGCGAACTGCTAATGAGAATTTTCATTGGCATTGATGCGATCATCTCTTTCACATATGCCTGTAAGCTGTGATGATTTTGTTTCTTTTGGTTTTGTTTAAAATATTGTGCTTATTTCAGTAAACTCGCACCATCCCCTAGAAGTAAATGTACTCGGAGAAGAGAAGAACTACTCATGTGATATCTTTCCAAATGTATGCTGTGGATTTTATTACGCCAATCATTTATTTTTAGGAACAGATATAAGTATGTTTTAAGGTAAAGTCTAAGGGAAAAGTTGTGAAAGTTATATTTTCAGGTCTGATAGCAGTATTTTATATAAAGCAGCTCAAGGATTTGTTCCACCTTGACAAAATGGAACCACATCGGAAACAGACCATTTATCTTCCAGAAATAAGGGACCCAATTGTGTCCATTGATATCTCCGAGGCCAAAGAGAAGATGAGCATAATAGTAGCTTCTTTATACGATATTTTTGAAATATCATTTTCTCCCTGCCAAAATGTGTAAACCCGTTCTTAAAATTGGGTGGCAATTAAGTTGGATGTCTATCCAACTGTTCCTCATGAATTTTAATCAAATTAAGTATATTATTAAACTGTTTACAGTTCATTTTCTTTTTTACAACTTTACTTTATTTGTATTTATTTTTTTGTAATAATTGTTAATATTTTTTCTTATTATGTTAATCCCCAGCTTTGTTTCTATATAAGCAACTTTTAAAATTATATTATCATTTTTGTAATGTGATACATTCCCAAAGAATTTTTTTATTAATTCTAAAATTGAAATGTTGATGGCTCTTCAGTAATTGTTTTGTTGGTAAAACAAAAAATATTTTAGAGACTGTGTGTGACTCTATTTTGTAGCCAATATTGTATAATAAATATACTTTTTTCTATTGTTTTTAATTTTAATTGACTTTTTGATTCACCACTTTTTAATATATGTCACACTTCAATTTATTTTGCAGTGACAACTTTGTGATTTAGACTTCACAATTAGTCCTACAGTGCTTTAAAAAGTGATCCCCACTTTTAGGGAATGCAGCTCATTCATGAATGAGGGACTAAAACTGTTAGATTCTAAAAAATAGTGATGAAGAAATCTTCGTTCATAGTGGATTAATTTAATTGAATAGTGTCCACCATTGTTTTCCTTATGGTGTGGCAAAGAGTTTGTAAGAAATAAATTTCCTGTTTGGCCAAATTAAAAAATTTCTAATTGTTTATAGAAAAGAGGAAATAAATTTAATTTATGTAAATTACCATCAGTTTTATGTTTAATTAATAAAATTGTTTTAAAAATATTTAATTTCAGTTTAATTAATTAATCTGTTCAATGTGTATTCATGTCTGATCAAGACATCTGGAGCTATTTCGTAATAATCAGGATTCAGAGTTGGCCTGGCTTGTTTGAATTGGGAGTCAAGCGTAATACATAAATATCCACCTTATGTAGATTGTTCTTTCTTGAAAGGGGGGTATTCACAATAGCGGTATTATCAACCACTTCAAGATGATTTTTTTACATAATTAACATTTAAGTATATTATTAAACTGTTAAGCTCAGGCACCTATTAGGACAGAAGGTGGCAGTATAGGCAACTAACATCAGTACTAAATTTTAGTCATTTGGGGCGACATCAAAGACAACAACAAAATACAGTTATTTGGATATCAGGATAGAGGGGAAACAGGGGAGGAGGTTGATAATTCGCCCAAGGAAATTTCACAAAAATACATCAGATAGTGGGTTAAGATTTAATTGGAATGTATTTCAGGACAGAGCCAAACAAAATAGTTAATTTAAGGACCACAGCAGAACGACTAAACCTAATTCGCATTAGGACTAAAACAACAGTAGGACTGCTGACAGACACCTCACAACAGAAATAATCCTGTGCAAGTATTGCCAGGAAAAACCTCTGTTAGTTTGGAGACCAATGTAGGCTGAGATTCACTTCCTGGAAGAGGAAAAGTAAAGGCTTGAAGGACGAAAAGCCTTAGTCTTGACGAAGAGCTCTAGATAAGGAGATTGCACAATAAACCAGTGGTGCGCTAGGTTTTAAAGTGGACGACTCCTTTTAACCTTACCTTTAATTTCCACTAAATAGGTTAGAGTTGGGAGTGTAACTGTAAGCAGCCAGGAGCGTTTCTGATTAAATCTTGATTTTAGATGGAAGCATGCTATTTGTGTATCCCCATGTCTGTGCACAGTAGCATACCACCTCACAGGCTGATAAATTAACAAAGCTAAAAATGTGGATTGTATTGAAATATTCAGGATACCATTCTACAACAAAACATCGCCAACTATTGCATCTTCTCTTGAGAAAGAGTGTTTCGGGGACCTTTCTCCATGGTGAATTGCATTTTTTTAGTCTGGCGTGACGGTTTATTCTAGAAGCTGAAGATCACCCTAGCATTAATTTTCAGAAAAGATTTGAACCTTTTTCATAACCATCATGTCCTTTTGTCTTATCTGCCGAAATCACCTGGTTTGGGTCATTCAGCACCAATTCACACTCATTCACTCTTAAATACATTCTCACTAATTTACATATATTCACTCACTTTTTGTAAAAAAGTTGTTCTACTCACAAATTTCTTGTTTAAAGTTGTCTTGGATTTCAATCTTAAAGCCCATCATCATGTTGAAAGTAGTTGCAACCACTTCTCTCGGCATGAAATGTAAGAGTGAACCCGCCGATCCCCAGTCAACCAATGAGAAGCGGGATTTTATTGGCGCTCAATTTTGAAATTGCAAAAACCGTTAATTACAACACAACTAAATATCGCACACATCAAAAAGTGATCCCTAACCATCCCTAAACTCAAAAAGTGATAAGTCGAAAAATTCTAAAAGCTGGATTATTTAGTTTTTGAAGTATTCGGGTGTGATGCAGCAGGAAAAAAGACATCACTGTAGGTGGACAATGATCTAGTAGGCTGCTGACATGTGGCATTTTTGAATTGGCGGGAACGCATGTTTCCTTTGGCAAAAAGTGGTATGTCGTAGTTATGTGTCCAGCATTACAGCATCGGTGTATTTATCAAGAAAAAGGGCACATTTCTAGTCAGGTCAGTTTTCTCCTTGTTTAGTAAATGATTTTATACTGCTCTGTAATAACTTACTGTTATTATAATAACAGACACATCTTAATATTATACTCCTGCATGTCAAGGGATCGCAACTTTGATACATTCATGATTTAGAGTTTATTTGGATATTATATAATATAAATACGTATAATTTTAAATATTGGTAAAAGAGACTTACATCACGTGGACAAACTGTTTTTAAATTTGTTGAAAACCGACAAGAAGGAAATTGCCGTCAATAATGGTCTCTGTATCGTTCCAATTTTAGTATATGTACCGCCGAAGCGAGTCAATAATGGTAATGAAGTCTGTCAGTTTTCAATTTCCACTCTTTGACTTTAGCACAAAGTGTTACGGATATTGGATCTTCTCGTTGCAATTTGATAATGGCTAATGGGAAAAAAAGTAATGTTAATAGTTCTGGCTCTTCAGATTTATGGATTTATTTCAGACAAATCTGGGAAGCATAAATGCTCAGCTTCAAAGTTGGGGATCATAAATGTTATAGAAAATCCAAATATTGTAAATACTGAATTATCAAAATTATATTTTATGCGAAAAAAGAAGAATGCATATCCTTAATTGAATCTTACGGGATTCATAGTTCTTATGCTGCGTTTTTCTCCTCATTGCATAAGCAAAGTAATATTAATTTTAGAATTATTTTAGTTTTCAATTTATGATTTTTCCTTCTTGAAGGTGGGATAATAGGTCATCTTTTAAAAACCACAACCAGTTTTTATCTACGTTTCAGATTTATTTTAATCCTTCCTCAGGTGAGTTAACGCAACTGTGGAAAAACTGGTTGTGGTTTTTTTGAGATGACCTATTATACCACCTTCAAGAAGGAAAAGTCATAAATTAAACTGTTGAGGTCGAAATATAACAAAACATCGTTAGTTTTCAATGTTAGAAGTATCTTTTTTTAATTTTTTTGCTGACTTATGTGAAAACATAAAACTTTAACAATTCAGCTGTACTACCCCTAAAAAACTCCCATTTTTAAGTTGTGACACTTTTCTCCATATATTGGCTCTCAGTAATTTAAGTTAGTTGTTTGCTCTATCGATAATGGTGGTCAATAAATGACAGTAAGGGTATTATTTCTTTGTGGTAGAAACAGACAACATACACACCTAAAAAACAAGCATAAATATCCATTACAAAAAATATACTTGTACAATTGATTTTCAAAATGCGAAATTAGTATAGGCCCTGATGATGACCTTTAAATTGGCCAGTAACAATTGTTAGCAGTAACATCTGAATTTGGTTTTTTGTTCAAGACTTTGATCCAGGGTATTTGTGAGTAAAAAATTAGTTGATACTTTAACGCCTGTGTTTTTAGTGAGCGGTTGCTTAATAATTTGTTGGATTCCTGAGGAGTGGTCTGGAATGAGATAGTTTAGAAAAACTTGTTTTTGGCCGATGTTTCTACCTTTATTTGGGTCATCTTCAGAACATAAAATGTGGTGCTATTCTTGTGGTGTCATATTGGTGGTGTGAAATTGTTGACAAAAAAAAAAAAAAAAAAAAATCCTCCTCACTTAAATCACTGAGAGCCAATATGTGGAAGAAAAGTGTCACCACTCAAAAAGCAGTAGATTTTTAGGGGGTAGTACAGCTGGATTTTTAAAGTTTTGTGTTTTCGCTTAAGTCTTGGACAAACAAGAAACAATATTAATGGACAAACAAGAAACAATATTAATGGATCATGACAGTTTTCATTGAGAACAACCATACTGGCATGTACTTAATACATAAATTTAAAAAAGTAAACTCCCATCTCTCTCTTCTGTGAAATTTTCTTTTGTTGAGTTGTGTCACTTTGCTTGCGGTTGTGTGATATTATCTTAATAAGTACAATAAGAAAGTAACTGTAAATTAGTGGTTAATTTGTAGGACTTTTATTAGTTAATTAAGAAAATAAAATAAAGAAATTAATAATAGATTAATAAATTAATAATAAAATAATAATACACTTGAATGAATTAATTTGTACATAAAATATTATTTAGATACTTATATACAGGAAGCAAATCAAAATTTATTAATTATTTATGTATTCATCTTCTTGTTTAATTTTACATTTTTTGATTTCCAATATCTCAAACTAATCTAGTTCCCGTCCTTTGTTGAAACTAACATTGTTGTATTTAAATTGTGTTTTGTTTCATTAAGTATGGTCCTTAAATTCAGAAAATTGGTTCATTATTGTTGTTCAGACCAAATTGCACATTTATTCTTTATAAATAAAATATAATATATTCAGTTTACATATATAAACAAATTTTCCAATCTTAAACCAAATATAAACTTTTAGTCAAATAAACATCAGAATACTGTTTCAACATGATATAAAAACTATAAACAATGATCATACAATGTGATTGTATTTATATTATTTACAATATTATTGGTCTTAAATTCATTTGATTTCATCGTTGTCTTCGTTTGTAATTTCAATGCAGGCAAGACTCGCACTAAACAATAAAAATAATATCAAAATTCTTAAACATCTAATATTTGGGCAAAAAATGATTAATTTCAAGTCAAATTATTAGAAATTTGAACTGCAAAAACTTCTCAGAGCAGGAAAATAATAATAAGATCTAAAAAGGTGCCCATCATGTACCTGTTTAAGTAGCATTCATTAATTATTACATCCTTATTCATACAGTAGGGGATTTCTTTGAGGAAACATGTTCTTGGGGATGTAGGGGAATTTGCCTGTGTTTGGCAGGTGGCATTATTTGTTTGCCTGGAAAAAAAATTGATCAAAATTCATAAAATATTGTTAAGAAATATGTAAATATACAATTAGAAGTAGCTAAAAAAATATTTGTGGGGACTGGTATTTAGGAAAGAGAAAGAGTCCGAACTTCATAGGACGTTGACACATAACTTCAGAAAACTGGATTTGTCAAGACCTACTAAATTTATAGGATTGAATTTCCTTTTTGAATTTTCAAAATATAAATACCTATTACAATTTCTTATAAGTAAGAAAATCTAAAAAAATTTAAATCTATGAATGCTATCTACTCTAAATTGAATAACTTTCTCAATTGAAACACACANATTCATACAAATGAGTAATCCTGTAAACGTAAACAGAATATTTTATATAGATTTTTTTTAATGAAAACTTAAAATCCTGCATTATTTTCCGGACAACCCAATAGTATAGGCAACTAACATCAGTACTAAATTTTAGTCATTTGGGACGACATCAGAGACAACAACAAAATACACTTAGATATCAGGACATTCAGGATAGAGGGGAAACAGGGTGGTTGATAAATTGACCAGGGAAATTTAACAAAAATACATCAGACAGTGGGTTAAGATTATGTTCTTAGTTTAATTGGAATGTATTTCAGGACAGAGTCAAACAAAATAGTTCATTTAAGGACCACAGCAGAACGACAAAACCTAAGCCGCGTTAGGACTAAAATAATAATAGGACTGCTGACAGGACACCTCACAACAGAAATAATCCTGTGCAGGTATTGCCAGGAAAAACCTCTGTTGGTTTGTAGACCAATGTAGGTTGAGTTCTCTTCTTGGATGAAGAAAAGAAAAGGCTTGAAGGATAAAAAGCCGTAGACTTGACAAAGAGGTCTAGATAATGGAGATTGGTGCTATTCTTGTGGTGTCATATTGGTGTTTTGTGAAATTGTTGTAACAAAAAAAAAAAGGAAAAATCGCTCCTCACTTAAATCACTGAGAGCTAATATGTGGAAGAAAAGTGTCACCACTCAAAAAGAGCTAGATTTTTAGGGGGTGGTACAGTTGGATTTTAAAGTTTTGTGTTTTCGCTTGTCTTGGACAAACAAAAAGCCTCACATGGTGGGTCATGATCAGGAACCTTACCTTCTCCTTGTCACATTTGAGTTCCTTCTACTTAAATGATTATTTATACATTTACGAGGTACCTGGTCATGCAAAATAATCAAGCCAAACCAGAAAAAAAAGATAGGTTAATGTGGAGTTAAAGAAAAAATAAAATAAAAAAAGAACAAAAATTCCTTCTAGATGCAGTCTTTTCTGTAATCTAACAATTTTACTTTGGAATCGTTGTTCCAGCAACAACCATCTGCCGAGTCCTCCAGGGTTCCAGTCCTGCCAAAATCCGCTCCAAACAAAAGAAAAAAAAACACTTTCCTTCATTACAATTAATAATTACATTATAAAAACCCATTTTTTTGTTGTCACAAAAGAAATTATTTAAAACATTTTTTCTCGGCTCAGTAGGCCTATTGGATCACTCAGACATGGGTGTAATATTTTTAGTAATCCCCAAAAGTTATGTATTAAAATCGGTGACATACTTCCTTACAAAAAAAGGAACTGATCAAGGCGAGAAAATAAAAATTTGATTTTGGGGCAAAAGAAACCACTTTCCTCTCTTACAATAATTACATTATAAAAACCCATTTTTTTTGTCACAAAGTAAATTATTTAAAACATTTTTTCTCGGTTCAGTAGGCCTATTGGACCACTCGGACATGAGTGTAATATTTTTTAATGTAGTAATCCCCAAAAGTTATGTATTAAAATCGGTGACCCCGCCACATCAGGTTTTTCGTCAATGTCTCTAAACTAAATTTTAATTTAAAAGGAAACAAATTATCAGAGACAAGCAACTAAAATATTACCTTTTCTCCCCATTTGAAGCCATATCCATATTCAGCTTGCAGATAATAAGATCGTCTGTTTTCTTTTGTCTCGCGAACCAGTCTATCGTTTCATCGAGTAAAAATTCCCAGTTCGCCTTTTCGTCCCTGCTGAACGGTAAAAAATCATTAAAAGGGAGTTGTTTCGTACAAATTAATGACACTGGAGGTCAATGCAATGTTTTGGTCCGGTTGATGAATTTCCTATTAAAATTGGCTCCTATTGCCAGCATGGTATACTGTTTTTAGGCCGGCTCCGAAGCTTTGTATAAACGGGGAAAAACGTGAAAGTCTCCCTGTATAGCGAATTGGCGAACGTGAGCTTTTCCTAGGGTAAGAATAGTTTTTGAGTGGAGAGCCAGGAGGAGATAAGTTGATTTGTAAAGCAATCGCGTCTTTTTTTTTTTGTTTATAAAAAAAGCGTTTTCTGTAAGAAAATATTCGCGTTATACACTACGGTGCAAAAATAGCAAATCTCGACCTTGCGTGTCCAGAAAGATCGAACTCAACATTTGGATCCATCGAGTTCATCACAACTCTGGTTCAAAATGTCCAATTTAAAAAAATCGCACCATTGAGCTTTACCCTTTTTCGGTGTGCAACTGAAAACACATCGTTTTAGAATATGTCAACGTAATTTGTTAATAATGTTATACAATTTATTTAACATAGAATTGATTGATTAAATTTATGACGCAAAGGTTTGTATTGTGTATTGTGGTGCATGCGTGGTTAATAATTAAACTATAATTTCATAATAAAATGATTAGGTTTCGTGGTCCGCTTGACCGAATAAATTCTTTTCAATTAATTAATTTTTTAAAATAAGGTTTTGATTGAGTTAATAAAGTCATTGTCACAAGCGGGATTCAAACCTATGACCTTCGGCTAAATACGCCGCTGCTCTACCACGTGAGCTATCGTGACTTCGATCCACTCGGACGACATTTGAAAAATGGCAAAAAGGAGGGAAAATTCAAAAGGTGGGGTTGAGATGGGAAGTTAGTGTCCGAGTATTTGTATTTTAATGACGCTAAAGTTGAGAAATTGTGATTTTGTGTTAAAAAATCTGATTTTAGACTAAAATCACAAAAATGTTAAAACACACAAATATATATGTATATTATATATATATTTACCTTTGTTGTAGAAAAGTTATACAGGGTACCTTCAAATACGACTCTATTTATCCTGACACATAAGCACTTTTTACGCTGATAACAATGGTGCAGTAGGATTTTAAATTGATCAAAACATCATTTGGTTTGTTATTTATTAATCACATTTCATGTTCGAACTGCCTGCCTTGGGTAAAGATGCAAAGATTTGCTCTTTTTAACCAATCAGTGCTCAGAGCGACAGAGTCAACGGAGATGGATTGGGGCAAGCATTAATAACAGAATAAACGAAAAATAATTGTTTCGAACTTTTTGCTATAACTATGTCATGTTTTGACCAATTTAAAATCCTATTGTACCATTGTTATCAGCGTAAAAAATCCTTTAAAATGAAGTGTCAGGATGTATAGGGTCATATTGGAAATTGGGAAGTTGAACTGGACCTGAGGTATACGTTACTTTTTACGAAAGGTAAAAATTTGAAACTAGACTAAAAAACATTAAACGTATTTTTTGATCCCGTCATTGGTTCATGAATTAAGAAAGAAGATTCCAGCAGGGTCATCTAATAAGGATACTATTATGTATATATATATATATATATATGTGTGTGTGTATGTGTCTTTGTTTGTTTGTTTGTGCTTGTGTGTGAGTATGAGTGTGAGTGTGAGAGAGTGTGTGTGTGTGTGTGTGTGTGTGAGAGAGAGAGAGAGAGAGAGAGAGAGAGAGAGAGAGAGAGAGAGAGAGAGAGAGAGAGAGAGAGAGGGTGAGTGTGAGCGTGTGAGTGTGTGTGTGTGTGTGTGTGTGTGTGTTAACATTTGTGTGATTTTAGTCTAACATAAGATTTTTTTTAAAAATCGCAATTTCTCAACTTTAGCGTCATTAAAACACCAGTATGACCTTTATTTCACAAAGTACATTGAATTTCCACAAGATAAATACATTTGCGTTGAAAAATTTGCGCTTCCTCTTCCGAAAATTTATTATACAGATTTAATATAATTTTAATGTAATATTACCCTTATTTGTAGGTTTTATTTTATGCTTGTTTTATGTACATATTATGTTGTATTAAACCAACCACCAAAAAATTTTACTTTGAATCATTTTTCTCATGGGCCCTTGGTTAAAATCATTTGGGCACTTTTCTAATATTTTTCGACCTCGTATTGCTGATCGGTCCAAAATAGTTTAATTTATATTTCTGTTGAGTAACTCTAAAGTTATCATGGATTTTGTAAATATAATATTCTGAAATTATCCCTCTAATTAAGCAGTTTAAAAAGTTATTAAGAACCGTTTGTTTTGAAATTAAATCAATTTTAATGTAATGTTTTACAGCCTTATTTGTTTTTTAAATCAATAAGGCAATGATGTTTTTGTTTTTTTAAAACAGCGGTATTGTATTTCAAAAGATAGATGTTAACGTTTACCTGAATAAATAGTTCTTTACACCTGAGTCATCTATCAAAGCTTCGCTAACGATGTAGTCGTGCTTTCTCTGGCCCTTCTGATAAATTAAAGCACAAAAAAACCCCTCTGCATGATTAATTGACCCCAATTTCTGCAAGTACTCACTTTGACCCAGCTGGAAACATCTCGTTTAGAATGGCTGTTGTAGCTGTACCAAATGCACCTCAATACGTTGACAACCAGGACGGAAGTAACGTATGCGATAAATAAGAAGAACAAGCCGACAACAACCCCCGCTAAAATGTATAGTATTTTGATAAGGAAGTTCCTGTCGATTTGTCGTTCGTCAATGCTGTAAAACGTTCAAAAAGCGGAATGAAAGAATACACTTCATTTTTTTTTGTAAACTACCTTCTTAAGAAATCCTTGTAGCGGGTTTGAGGAAGCAGGATGTTGTATATATTCTTGTTTTTGAGTTTACGCATTGAAGTCGATGGGCTGTGAAGAAAGCCGTCCGCCCAAGCGCCGGCGAATCGCCGCTGAAGTTTAACTTCAAGCTCGCGGTCGCCAGTACGCCGGGCGAAGTTTTCGCAAAGCCGATATAGCTTGTACGAGCTTTCCTCTTTTTCGAGATCGAATCGTACGTCATGGCAGATCCTATGAAGGTTCTCGTTCACCCCTGCCCATTCTCGGCGGGACATGTGTGAAAAACATATGCGACCGATAAAAAACTTTTCTTTTTTTTGGCTACGCTTTTATGAAAGTTTTTAAGTAGGGGAATTGACGGCGTTTTGATGGGCGAAAAGTACAAGCCCGGGCTATCAAGTTCACTTGATGAAACTTTTGGACTTCTCTCGGCTGTCTTTTGAAGGGTCGAATTATAACCCCCGGGTCGTTTTTTAGCTTTGAATACAGACAATTTACTCATTTAATTCCTATTATGTTAATTAACTTATCAGTTAAATTAAAGAGAAGATAATGATAAAAGGTTTTTCTTATAAAGGAAATTTTGAATATTTCTTTTTATTCTATAACCCTTAATCTTTATCTAACTTATAAATAATCATCTATTTAGCCTTTCAATGATTTATTAGGTTACAATCAGGCAATGGAAAATCATCGTTAATAGAGTATCCCATTATTACACGTCTCTAAAAATGAAGTTTCTGCCGGCAAAACCAACCTGCAATAGAAAACAATTAAAAAATAACTCTACAGTTGAATAATTTTGGCTTTTTCAAATTCAACTCGTAGTGCTCAGGTTTTCTCTTCAAAACGTTTCTGTTTTATAGCAATTGTTTACCTAACTGCTATCATGATTTATGTGCAACTTGCTTCTCAGCTTGGTCCAGAAGGTCTTTTTGTGCTCGTGGTCGTCATTTCCCGATTTGATGTACACCGGCGATGACAAGCAACTATCTGCTGAGGACGCAAATCACAATAATTTAGCAATATTTGAAAATAAAAAAGGAAATAAAAAAAAATAAATAAATAAAAAAATAATACTGTGTTCCCCAAACATATCTAGATTAAATGATAATAAATTATTTGATATTCTGTTGAATCAAATGCACAACGTCCCAAACTATGTAGAAAGATGGTATGAGTAAAAGAGTTTAAATATCAACCGTAAGATAACAACTCAAAAGCACCCACTGTATTGTATATTTTTTTCGTTGAATCTTTTTTTTTTCTTGAGTCGTCAACTTACTTTTCTTTAGGTCCTTAATATCAATGTTTGGATCTAGTTTGGATCCGACATCCCCGTTTTGAAGAGCATGGGCCTTTCTTTTCTCCTGGTCTACCTCTTTGATCGGCCCCTCGCCGGTGAATTCTTCCGGGGGGTGGTCGGTCTTGTGGACCCCGATGTTTTCAGCACCTAAAACCAACAATCTGAGACGGATGACGTGAAATTCTTCTATTACAGTTACGAAACGTTACGTTTTGTCTTCTTATAGTCTTTCCCCTGGGAGAAGCAATCTAAAAAGGCACGTGGCACTAATTAGAGCAATAGAATGTTTTGCACTTTTTATAATTTAATTATTACCGGTTTCTTCGGATTCGTCTCCTTCAATTATAGCTGGAAGGCCTTCCGATATTCCAGACAAATCCAGCCGGTATTGGTTGGGTCTTTTGCACCATTCCACTCTCCACCTGGACACTTCAATAGGAAAAAGTGTCTGTAAAAAAAATCTCACTTAATAATAACAACATCTGGTTCTCATCAAAACTTCTTCTTGTTCTTGCTTGCCTACGTTTCACTCATACGCGTGCCCCTCTGATGATGATGAGAAACCAAAACGCCTATGAGGGAAACTTAATTCATCGATAATAGACCGAACCATTAAAGTAATCCAGTAAGGACTGGATTTTTGAGTAGTAAAAACTTTCAAAACGAGTAAAAACGTGTAATAAAGGTAAAATTTACATTTAACCTAGTAATTTTTTTATTTACTTAATAAAATTAATTTCTGTCTTAAACATTGTTTATGATGTGATAGCTTATTTTATAACCGGTATTCATTTTTAAAATACATTATGCACGAATGTATATATACAACTAGAGCCTATTGATACAATACAAATTATTTTTTTACGTGACTCATCTCTGCTTTGAACGGAATGTGTAGTGTTTAGTGACCGTTACTAGATGATTATTTGGAGGTCTTTATATGCGGTCTGGTGTGACGTAGGTTTTAGAAAAACATTTTCTTTATCGTGTCAACGTTTCGATCTTTATTGAGCTCATCTTCAGGACCTGGGATTTATAAACATTGTTTAAATTACACAAATACTTGTAGGATGAAAAAAAATGAATTTATACTATGCTAGAAAATTTTAGATTAAAAAAAAATTTTATACAATGCTAAAATTTTTTAGATTCAATCAAAATATTTGTACTTACTCAAAGTGTTTGTTTACCGTGTAGGTGTCTCATTATTGTCTGTCGTGTTGAGAGTGCCAGTGAGATATTGATGTTTTATGTTTATATACGTTGGATTTTGAAGGGTGGGGAGGGAAGTCAGGACTAGAAATACATTTTTATATGAGGAGTCAGCTTCTTTGAGGTGAAAGGATCCGACGATAGGAAAAAAGGGGAAATGGTTATCCTGGTAAATGGTCCTGATTATCTTTTCAGGATTATACAGACGGGGATGATTAGGGAATGGAAAGTCAAATTGCTGAAGAATTAGACTATGTAGAAATGTTTGATGTGTGGAATGTGATGATTGTTTTATATGTCGTATTATATGTTTTGTGTGATGTGATGATGATATATGTATGTTATCGATATTGAAGTTGATTAATGATATTAGCGTAGCTGCGACTGGGTTTACATGTGTCTGTTCTGTAATTGATGCTGTGTTTATCTCTGTTGATTTCTAAAAAGTTACGTTTATGTTTGTTTTGTTCTGTGTGTAATATTTTTGGATTGTTGAAGTCGAAATTGTGTTGGTGTTCAAAGTGGTGGGTAGCTAGTGCAGTCGGATTTTGTTTGGCTTTTTTGCAGTCAAAGATAATGCTTTATGATATATTGCTTTACTCTCTTATCCAGATATTGGGATGTAATACCAATGTAAGTTGCCGAACAATTTATACAATTGATTTTGCAAATTACGTCAGATTTACAAATTACTGGTGTGGGATCTTTAATTTTAGATTATTTTAAAGTTGTCAAAAGAGAGAAATGTGTATAATTTATGTGATAGGCCGTGAATGAATGGCATGGAAATGTGTTTTGGTTTGTCTGTATCTGATATATTTGATGTAGTATTATTAGTAATAGTGGATGGTGTTAGTCCTGAGTTGTAGTTGTTGATAATACTGTTGATTATGCGTTTAGGGTAGTGATTGTTATGGAGGATATGTTTGTATATCTTTATGTTCTGGTGGTGAAATGGTTCATGGCTTGATCTAGATAAAATTCAAACTACATTAGATACATTTAATAGCTTTCAATTTTCACATGAAATCGAAAACAACAAAACAATACCATTTTTAGATACACTCGTATCAAACAACCAGATGGCACATTAATCACATATTGGTATCAAAAACCAAGAAAAACAGATCGCTACCTCAACCTTAAATCACACCATCCTCTTCATACAATAAAACACGGCCAAAGGACTACTTCACAGAATTATTACCCTAAGCCATGACTCATTTCACCACAAGAAGTGGTGATATACAAAATAAATTCATTTTTTTTTAATCTAAAATTTTCTAGCATTGTATAAATTCTTTTTTTTAATCTAAAATTTTCTATCATTGTATAAATTCATTTTTTCACATCCTACATGTATTTGTAAAATTTAAACAATGTTTATAAATCCCAGGCCCTTAATTAATAATCATCAAATTTAAACAGAATAAAGACTAGAAATGAGAATGGGAAGTGAGAAATACGCAACTGAAAGAACACAGCGGATGTCGAATATAAAACAATTTTTTAGAAACATTTACACGTAGTTTCCATGCATAAAAAGATTGAAAAAATCGAGTATCGTAAAAGAATGCCATTTCCCTGATTCGGAGTACTGTCTTGGTTTTATTGCAATAAAAGTTAATAAAAAAGTGCGATTGCGCGTTAAATACGTCCTTTAATTATAAATCTATATTGAAGAATTTGTGCTTAAAAGAAATCATTCCGTTCCTTATATGCTCCACCTCATTTTTACTTTTGATTCTAAAAAATTTAGAGAGGGGTTGGACATCGTTCGCCACCTCTAACAAGCGTTGAACAGTTTCAAACAGCTCTCGTTAAAAAATGGGATTCTGTTCTATTAGAAGAAATCTGAGCTCTTATTTACTCGATGTCTAGGAGACTTAAGGCCCTCCGCGAGACTTGAGGAGGTGATACGCGTTATTCAGTGTAAATCTAAGTGAGAAATTGTTAGGTAAAGTACCTTATTAGTTTATTTTGGTTTACATTAAATTAATTATCTTGTATTGATAGCTAGATTTGTGAAAGAGAGGTTCTGTTTTCGACTGGTTCAAGGGCCGATTACAGTTTTGTAAGACCCGCAAGTCATGAAGGTTTAGGCTGACATGGTCGCCGAGAAAGTGGCGAAACAAAAACGTACAATCTATCATTAAACTTTATGTATATCCAGAGTGAAAAAGTGAATAATTTTACAATAACAAAAAACTATTTGAAACTAAATGTAAACTTAAATAAATTTTCCCTTCACCTTGAACATTATTTTCCAGACTAAGATTCCATCCTGTTTTGTTACTAATAAAGAGTCGGACACTAAATTTTATTTGTTTTCTTTTACAAATAAAGCTCATTATAATCTAATGCACAGTTTTAAACGAGTTAGTACTATCATTATAAACAATCTGGTTATTAGTTATATTTTAATTTCACGTAAATGGTCATAAAGTTTATCGCGGTTTTTTTCTCTAAAATGTAAGTATTTCAGGCTAATACAATTTTCCTGTTGTTTGGTTCCTTATACCATTGAGTTTCTCCCTTATTTTATTTGTGCGGTTCCTAAAAATAACAGTTTGTTTTTTGTTATTAAACACATAGGTTAGGTTTAGGCTATTAGAAGCGAGACGTGAGGCGGTGATATGCGTTATTAAGTGGATATCTAGGTAATAAATTGTTATCTAAAGTAACTTATTCGTTTACATTAAATTAAGTATCTTATATTAAGTAGCTAGATTGGCGAAAGAAGGTTTCGGTTTTCGACTGATTCAAGGGGCGATTACAGTTTTGTAAGACCCGCAAGTCACGAAGGTTTAGCCTAACATGGGCGCCGTGAACGTGGCGAAAGAAGAACGTATTATCAATATACTTACTTACCTAGAAGTACCTAGAACCAGAGTGAAAAAGTCAGTAATTTTACAGTAACAAAAAACGATTAAAAACTATTGAAATCTAAAACTAAACTTAAAAAAACAATTGTTAAAAAAATTCCTTTGACCTTGAGCATTATTTTAATTAGATCTAGACTAAATTTCCTTCCTGTTTTGTTACTAATCAAGGGTCTGGCACTAAATTTAATTTCTTTTTCTTTTACAAATAAAGCTCATTAGATTACGGACAGTACACACAAAACATCACTCTTCTAGTTAATTCATTAATTATTCAAGTTCAAATTATTACTTTTGAAATTGGCTCGAGTGTTACGTAACTATTGATTCCGTTCTTGCACTTTGATTTTTCGTTCCTGATTTTGTATATAAATTTAAGTATTTCAATCAATTGTTTGTTTCATAGTGATATCCAACACCTAATTAGGAATAGACTGGCTAATTTATCAAATTTTAATTTACTATACTATAAGTATCTAATTTTAAATGTTGAATGAAAGGGGGTCCGCCCTGGATTTTGTTTTGAGAAAGGGTCCGCTGGCTAAAAAGTTTGGGAAGCCCTTGTCTATTCTATATCAGAAATATGACGATGGAATCTGTCAATAATTTTTTTTAAATAGTGATATTATTCCTGAATTTTAATATAAGACTAATTTTAAGGGGCAACGTTGACATGGCGCTCAGCACTTAAGGCAAAGGTTCCCGGTTCGAATCCAGCGGCCCTGCATTCGAACCCGAAAAAATCACCGCACCCCTCTGCTCTCGCGAACCCTCATAAAAAAGAAAAAATTTACATCTCACATAATAAATATTTGTAATAGATGGTATCAGGATGGTATAAACTTTAGTTTTGGATTAGGTACAAATTAGTTTTCTTTATTTAATTTAATTTTATCTTGTATGTGTAGTTTGCAAACTTTCTTTTGAGTTAACAGCTGATTATACTTTTAGAGGGAATTATTTGTTTTTCACCAATACAGCTGTATTAATCCGTTTTCTCGCAATGGCAAAAGTTTAAATTTTAATTTAAATTGAGCTATCTGTTTTAGCGGTGTGAGCGGTTACGTACCTCTTCGCCGAGTTCCAGCGCGTTTCGTTTCGCGTCCCTGAATTCCTTTAGGGCGGTTTCAAGTTGTTTAAGGTGCGCACCCCATCGTTCCTCTTCAGTTTCGACGTCCGGGACAGATTTCGTATGGACGTCGATCAACGCACATTTTTTCATTTTACAATGCCCGTCTAATCTACACTATGGATATTGGAAATAACACAAAAATGTTTATAAATATTTTTAAAAAAACACCCGTTTCTAAGGTAGGAAAATAACATGTTGCTTATTGTAGACCGAGGTTTAAACAAGCAGATGGCCTGTCGAATTTGATTTCTCCGCTTGAGTTAACCGGGATATTTGACTAGTCGGGTTCCCTTTTAGGCAGTGCGGTGGTCGGATGAGCAAGTTGAGGCTCACCGACACAAGTGCCCTCTTGATCCTGTTGGTTTAGGACGGCCATCGGCAACAACTTTTACACGCAATATTAGACTTGAGGCTACACGGACGAGGAAATTTGTCGACTAAGAAAGTCCTTACATCGGCAAATCGCCTTCTCTGATTCAACACAAACTACTCTCATATCTTTTTTCTACTGAAATAAGAACACTTCTCTCAACCACGTTTAACATAAAATATATACAGAAATTGACTCCTCATCAAGAATTATACCTCACAAAATTGTACAGAATGTCAGTGTTTAACTGGGGAAATAATTGCTTCAGGATAATGATAAAAGAGTTTGTTCGACAAGGAAACGTTTTAAGCCTTTTTCATTTACTCCTGGGACATCCAAAAATATAATACTTTAGTCTGTTAACTATATGTAGGCGTTGGAATTTTAAGTATCCCCCCCCCAAAAAAAAGCTCTCTTTCTCCCTTTGTCTTTCTTTTTGTGTAATTTGTCATTTTATGCTGTATCACGGTGATTATTGTTTTGTGCTTTACGTCGAATATTGAATTTTTTAAATAAATGGACTTCAACCACGATGCCTAAGATAGGGTTTTTAAAAACCTTCAAAATTTTGGCAGTGAAAATTGTGAACACAAAGGCAGGAGTCAGTTAGCAGCAGGGGTTTTTATTTATTGTTGAGTTGTTGTTGTTATCTGTAAAAACCTGTCGGGCTAAACCAATTTTTCACCAACCAACCACTTTTTCAAACAACTGACGGCTTTAGCACCTATTCTGATTAAATAATCCTTTGCAAGTTTTTTTACGCTTGATATTAAAGGGTGTTTGACATAGTGCTGGGGAAACCTCTGAAGATCTGCCCGGCATTTATTCTGGATAATAGATATCTGTCGAACAGAATCAGGAGTATTAGCAATGAAACAGAGCCATAGTCAACAGTCGCTCGAATTGTATAATTGTAAAAAGCCAACCTTTTAGACCCGTGCCTCATCCTATACCAGTCAGCTCTTTAGAACATTGAAAACTTGTTCGCCTCTATGAGCAATCATGGATCATGCCTATCCCACGACAGCTTTATAATCAGATACAGGCCAAGAAATTTGACTTCTGATGAAACAGAAAATGGAAAGCCACCAGCTCTCAACGATCTAAATGTTAGATCGATTTCCATTCCCCCGAAACCGCTGTGCACAGAAGCCATTGCAAAACAGACACTTTGGTCACCTCGTTCAATGGCCCATAATAGAAAATCGTGGAATTAATAATGAAACAAACAAAATAAAGAATTTTTGTGCTTTCATTGTGCCGGCATTGATTTCAGCCTTTAAAATTAAGAACATAATTGGGTCGTATTTCAAGTTTTAAAGTCGTAGTGGTCCTGAGGTACCCTGTCACGATCGAAAAATATTCAATGGTTTGTTTTTAAAATAATGTTTTCAACAAAAATTCGGCTGGGCCATCTAAAAAGAACACCCTCTAGACTGTATCCCATTTGAATATTTAGAAACGCTTATACTTTTTTGTTTAACGACTAGGAAACTTTTATCCCTGTATTTATGACCTGATTGAATTATCACACAGCTTCACTTTATTATATTCGTTTGTGAAGGCAGGTAGATGCTAACCAAATAAAAAAATATTCAGTGATTTTTCAATTTCCATAGCCAAGATTTATTTATACAACCCTTCTCAACCGCCGATTGAATAAATTTATAAATAGCAACATTCTACTTAGCAAATACTCGGTAGGAGATCAAACTGGGTATTCTAAATACAATTTTTTTTCGAAGTAATTTTTAAAATAATTATAATAATAAATAATTTTAAATAATAAAAATAATTAATTCTTCAAATAAGTTTTTGAAGAAAGGATAGAAAACCATATGAAGGGCACAGTGGAAAAACGATGAGGGTCCATTTTTTGTCAGAATCGAGATTTCACCGGCATTTGTTGGCTTGTGACATTAACTATTAACCAGCCAAATGTGGCTAGGCAAAACCAATTAGATTCCAGTAAAAATCGCGTGTGAAAATGGAATGGAAGAACGAAGGGACTCCTGTGCGCCTAAGGAAGAACGATGAGGATCCATCTGTCCGGCATTTAAAAATTCTTCCACAAGCCGACAGACGCTTATAATTTTTTGTGACTCATGTGCAGGGCAAAATAAAAATTATACAGTTCTGCGATTTGTTCACCATTCTCCACCACCAGAGAATATATTGTGTAAAAGTTTTCTTTCCAATCCGTGGCCATAGCTATCTGGAGTGCTACAGAGATTTGAGCATGATTAATCAAAAATCCTACGTAGATATGCCTCAAGGATGGAGGGATGTGATTGGTCCGAGCAGATGCAAACCCTAACCGTTCACTGTTATCGATTGTAAGAGGGCATTTTTCAAATCGTGGACGAATCACTTAGTACCGATGTACAAACCGAAATACCCACAAGAACGATTCGATATTTGAAGATATCTCTTACACACCACAGTATATACACCACCGCACTTCATTCTGTGGAGCTTATAATAAGAACAACGTGTTGTGGGTGACACAAAAGCAAAAAAAGGGGAAGAACCCTGCACCAAAACAGAAGCTTCGTAACTCCTACGATGGGCCCCTTCCTATTAATTTGGAAAAATATAATGGCTTGCAACACCTGACAACGTTTCTTACCAAAGAAGTTGCCGAGAGGTTTTACAGTAATTTGGTCACAAATATAACTGCCACAGAAACTCTGGATTATGTTTATTTTGATTATGAGGTAGACGATGAGTAACGTAAAACTTTTTAGCTTAGAGTTAACTTTTTTCAGTTTTGTTTTTACAATAATTATTCTAAAATTTTTACCATAGATATGATTTCAGAATTTTCGTTTCACTTGTATGTTCATCTTTGAAATTAATAATAAAATTTCGTAATCATGGTATTTTCTTATTCGTTCCTGGGTTCGAAATGAGGGTTTAATGGTTTTTGGATCATGAGAATTACTCAGAAAGAACTCTAAATGTTATTACAATTCACTAGTTTCGTGGACCGCTTGACCAATTAATATCTTTCAATTAATTAAGGTTCATCTCAACCCCACCTTTTGGCAAAAAGGAGAGAAAATTCAAGAGGTGGGGTTGCGATAGGAAGTTAGTGCCCGAGTGGATCGAAGTCACGATAGCTCAAGTGGTAGAGTAGCGGCTTATCTAGCCGAAGGTCGCGGGTTCGAATCCTGCTCGTGATACTGACTTTTTTATCTCAACCAAAAACCTTAATTAATTTAAAGTTATTACAATTATTGAATCAAACATCCAAAAAGAAACTATTTCACCAGTAGTCATGAAACTTTAAATTTAGTTTTTCTCAAATGTTGAAAAAATGTAACCTCATCATTTTTCCACTGGACCCTTCATATGATTCTCGTTGAATTTCAAGTGAAGAGATATTTATCTACGTTAACAAAAAACTTTATTAAGTTTTAATTTTAAAAAGATGTGTAAGGAGATAAAATCTGAAAATAGGTAAAGTACGATTTTACCATTAATTAAACACAATACAGTCGATCAAGGGGAATTTATCTTATCCTTTTCGAACGATGTCGGAATGGAGGTTCGTGGGGTTGATAAGGGACCCTTTAAAGCCCCCTGATAATAGACCAACTCATCAATCAGGTCTCATCAGTGACCTCCCTACGTCCATTTAAACCTCGATTTCGCACACAATCCGATTCTTCAACCTATTTACGAACAGTTGTCTTAAAACTCCAATAAAATCTAGTTTGCGTGAAATAAGAATTAGATTGTATATGGTTTATTAAATATAAAACTTTAACAAAAGTACTTTGGCCGATACTTTGCAAATTAAAGAATTAATTATATCAATAAAATATTTTTTGATGGAATAATAAAAATAATAATACATTATTTTAAATTTTTAGTGGGACTCCCTACTTACAGTTTGAACTCACAACCTATCACTTTTATCCAAAGAAACTTTGATCTTCCAATTAAACTTTCCAATCGTGTTTTATTGTTCTTCAGAGATAATGCAATCTGTTTGTTTTGTGAATGTAATGCATTACAAGCCGGTTTTTTCCGTCTTATTTCTTGAAATTGGGAGTGTTTACTTGTACGTATAATATTTGTCGTACAATTTTTTGGTACCTGTCCGATGTTACACCGTGCATCTTTCCGCCATTCGCTGGAATGGAGGTTTATAAATAGTTCTTAATTTTTTTTAAAATTGGTATTTCGCTGCAACAAACGGCTCACATTTAAGGAATAATGAGATTTATTTTTTCCTTCAATTTAGAAAGACTGGATATGTTGGGTATTCAGCGACCTCGACCGTTTGTGGGAGGTAATCTTTTCCCAAATGTGTTGCCAGATCTATTTTTCGACACTTTGCCACTCAAATCACTCACCTGATTGGTTCTAGAGATTCTGTATATTAAAAATCCTTAAGATAGCGTCAATGGGCAATATCATGCAAAATAAAATGCTATCAAATATAAATAATAAATATATTATAAGAAAAAGACAGATAAGTTACGGCTAAAGTAAAACAAAGTTTGTTTCTTATTTTAATAATAAAACTAATATAGTATAGTAGTATATAAAATTATAGTATTAGTTTTAAATTAAAAAATTAATTAAACAAAGCGACAATGGAAGAGCTCTTAAATGAATTAAGAAAATAAATAAAAACTAAGTTAGAATGAAGGAACAAAAAATATATTTAAATTAAACTAAAAGTTCACTTGTGAGTACTCTTGATATATAGATGCGATGTAGCGTTGCGGTTGTGCGGGAAAGACTGATGAAGTCAGGTCCACTTATGCTGCGGGAATATGTCAGGTGTCGTTGTGAATCAAGACGTAGAACACTACTGATTGTATTGCACTGGACGAATAATAATAAAAACGCCCGTATTGTTGTACAGAACTTAAACGAACGAATTCACAATACAAAATAACGTATGCAAAATATTATTTCCTGAAACATCTAACTCTAAAGAAAAGGGGCTTGTACTGTCTTCTTGGCGGTTGAGACGCGACTGATCCGGTTGACTGGACTTGACAAAAGGAAGGGCCGTTTCCATAGTAATGAAAAATATAAAACAAATCGCCGTAGCAACGGCGACCTGTAAACACTGGTGCTCATGGCAACCGAAAGCGTAAACATTTGGTTCACATAGCAACGGGAGACGTTTTTCCCCGTGGCAACGAGACCAAACAAACTAACTTAAATAAAAAAAATACAATTTAAATTCAGGCGTAAACAGGATGAGTTGATTTTTCTTCAACAAACACGCTGTATACTTTTTTTGAGAGAAATTTAAGTTAAGACTAACTCAGGTTTGTATAATTTATATGAATAAATACAAAATTGATATAAAAAATCTTAGCTAGTCTGCTTTATATGCTGTTTAAAACTAAATTACGCTAAATATAACGTTTTTGATCATCATCATATAACTTGGGCGGAAAGACCGTAAAAATATTTATGAAAAAAGTTTGAAAGTACGTCCAAATTATTAGATTAGATGCATACCTCACTTTTGCAATTGAATTTTTTTGTCTTTGTTGTGACCTATTGGTAGGTATAGGGATTAGCTGTGGTTCCCTATCTTCTTTTTTTCCTTTTTTTTCTTACTGACTTCCTTATTTTTTTTTTTAAGGATTACGCTCTTCAATTTACATTTGCATGTCCTCGTCGTGTATATATTTCAGGAGGGTGTTATATATGATATTGTTCTCCGCATCCAATAGTGATTTGTGATTGAATGGCTTCTCTACGTCTTGTATTGTGTATAGGCCAATAAAAGTTAGAGTTCTGTGAGAATAATATTTGTTGCAGTGCATCATCATGTGTTCTAAGTTCTCGAGGACGTGACATGTCGGGCTTATCGAGACTTCCCTAACTTCAATACTCGGCAGAAAAGACCCGCAAACTCCGTGATTACATGTTAGCGTGTTATTATTATAGGATTATTATATAGTTCACTCTTTTTTTTTCATGCAAGGAATTCTGGAGATTTGGGGTTTCACTATCTGAAAGAATGCTCCTGATCTGACCTCTTTCCAAACTTTCTGCCAATTGCTCCATATTTTGATTTGAAAAAATGTCCGTGTAACTCCAAGGGAGGATAGGTAAATCTAACAGATTTCCCTTATTTGTGCCACTCATTGCAAGACTATCGACTATCTCATTATTTTTTATTCCTGAAGTTCTCTAACCAAACAGAAATACGTAGTCCCGTATTTTGGCAAAACCTCTAAATTGTTAACAATTTGTCCGACAATATTGTTGCTATCTTACTTTTTTCGGAAGTTTCTAATATTTTGAGCGCGATTTGGGAGTTCGGCAAAATACACAACTTTTCCGACGTAGAGATTACTTCTCGAAAGTATTGCAACGATTGTAGAACAGCCACTAGTTTTACTGAGGGTATGGCCATTTTTGAAGGAAGTTTAAATTTTTTTCAAATTTTAATTGTCATATTGCGAAGCCTACCATACCATTCTTCATCGACCCATCCGTAAATATGCTGTAAGCTGTTCCACATAGATTTAGCTCAGCTAAAAATGCATTATTTGCTTACGCGGGGAAACTAGAAAGAATAGTCAGGGAAAATTTTAACATTTCTCTCACTAACCTAGGAGTCATAGTTTAACATGCAGTTTGGTGGTACTTCGTTTCTATATACGGACCTAGTCTCTTTTATCGTTTCCAAATATCATCAATGAGAGGAGTATGTTTTCTTTTCCCAGTATTTGTTGTAAAGATTTTGATGTTGATAGAAAAAGTTTTTCTGTAAATTGGAATTGGAAAGGCTGTTTACGTTTCATGTTTTAACTCGGAGAACAAGGTGATAGTAACAATGTCTGTTTGAATCTAGTTTAACGGTGGAGACACTTTACTAACTCTGTTAAGGTCTACAAGATAACCGTGTTATCACCGAGTGGCGAAGGGTGGGTTGCTGAGGTCATGAACATGTTACCTCCTATTATCAAATAATTGCCCTCGCCTGGCAGAATGAGGCACATTGGACCCGCGAAGGAGACGCACTCGAGCCCAATCCTAGAGAACACAATCTCATCACCTTTGTGTGTTGTTAGAGACAAACTTGATTGCCTGATCGCTTGATAACAGCTTAATAACTTCATGACGGTTTTCCTCAAGACATGTTCCCCAATATTCCTTCTAGTCTGATCAAAATCGCTAAACGGTTCGTACGGCCACTTCCTGTGGAAATCCCATTTATTTAAATCGCAAATTTTAAAAGTGTTTTAGGTTAGTATTAGAAAAAAAAAACTCCATATAAACAATTGGGAGGTTTTGTGGTCTGCCAAGTGATGTATATAATCAGCAGCTTGTTCTTTTCCGACTTTCATTTCTTTATCTTTTGGTCATCCTTTTGTTGCTCTTTTGAAATCCCTGTCCTTTTGCTACGTATACGTCTTTTCTGAAACTCACAAATTTTATTATAAAAAAATGGAACGGTTAGTAGCACACAGACAATACTGAAGATGGCATCTGGCAGGCCAAAACTGCAAGAACAGTCAGACCAAAATAGTCAGAAACGACCAAACTGTATACAATAAAATATTTGTAGCTTGGTCGTTCCAAACATTTTTGGTCTGTCTTTCCTTGAAGTTTTTGTTCATAGGAGCGTTTCATTCAGACAGAGCAAAATAATCAAAATCGAACTAACTACGTTTTGGTCGTTTCCGTACATTTTTGGTCTGTCTTTCCTTGGAATTTATGTTTATCATTCGTTCCATTACTTAAAATAGCTACTGTTAGACCAAAATAGCAAGGATTGATAGATCAACATGATCAAAAACGACCAAAATACATACAGTTTAATCATTGTAGTTTGTTAGTTTCATCATATCATTTGGAGTGTGTTTCTATTCCAGACCAAAATAATCAGAATCGGCCAACTACAATAAATATTCGTATGTTGGTCGTTTCGGATCATTTTTGGTGTGACTATGCTTGGAGTGTTTGTTATGCGCGTTTCGGCTTCTGATCGGCTTCAGTGAAGTGTTAACGTAACGCCCTAATTACCGGCAAATTTGCCATTTTTCAAATGTCGTGTAATGTATTCCTTGTTTTCTTGATTCTTGATTCTCGGCGACAAATGAAATGGCCACGGAGGGTGAAGGTGTACTTCATTTAAACTTATTAAATTCACTAGTTTTCGTGGTCCGCTTGACCAATTAATAACTTTCAATTAATTAAGGTTTTTAGTGGAGATAAAAAAATTGAAAAATAGCGAAAAGGAGGGAAAATTCAAAAGGTGGGGTTGATATGGGAAGTTAGTGTCCGAGTGGATCGAGGTCACGATAGCTCAAGTGGTAGAGCAGCGGCGTATCTAGCCGAAGATCGTGGGTTCGAATCCCGCTCATGACACTGACTTTTTTATCTCGACTAAAAACCTTAATTAACTGAAAAATATCCTTGGAATTTTTATTTTAAAGCTCGTTTTGTGATTTCGATTTTTTCAATGGTATGTTCATGGAACTCTCGACTTATATGCCGAACCAGAAAACACACCACTTTTGTTATTAAAAGAAGAACAAACCATTGTTGACAATTATATATATATATATATGCTTATTACAAACCTATTGAAAAATTATCTTCTAAATGTTACCTACACATTTTTAAAACATCGGCGCATGGCGTGAAAGAATTGGTGTTCGATCAACTTTTCTGTAACAGTTGTAAAAAAAAGGCTGATTGAGAATTCCGATCAAGGGCAAAGTGAGTTTAGACATTCCGTACAAATTGGAAATGGCGTTAAGTTTCAGAACGTGATAGATGCCAAGAGTGAGAAAGAAACTTTTGTGCAACAATCTAAACGAGATAAATGCTTCTCCTGTCTAATGCAAGAGCTAGTAGAGTCTAAAAACTAATACTAGGGTGGTCAGCTCGTTGTGTTAAATACAATTTTCGGTGACAGTACATCTAAAGAGGAGTATGTGCCGTAAACCTCATAGGTTTATCTCAATCAGTTCAAAAACTAGGATTTTTTAGTCTTTATGTAGCAATAAAAACGTTTCTTTACATAAAACCCGAATTTTTTTCCACTCTGACATAACTTTTCCCAATTTTTGTTCTCATTTTATAGATTTAGCGCCGGTTTCTTTTAGATTAAACCACGTTTTTCTAAAAATTGCCAGGCTGTTTACAAAATACTTTCTAGCTATTTTACGACAGTTACATAGGGTATTTTGTCTTTACTTCTTTAGTCATTGATCATCTGCTAATAGTCCTATTTAAAAGTGTTATTTTACTAGAGCATGCCTCGTAAATATATTTGTTTGGATTAAGAAAACAGATTTCTTTGAAAAAGTCATATATTCATCGTACGTTCAACATCTCCTGAGTTTTTTTAATAGGTTGCTCGTATCAATTTAAAACCATTATTTACCTAGCTTGTTGACCGTAGGAAAACATTTAATAATATGAAAATGCGTTCCTCAGCGGTGGTTAATGTATGCAAGGTCTCAAAGCAATATAATGACGGGAAGGCCGCTGCGAATTCACTGTGCATATTTCAATGTCATTACCTGTTTGTTAAACTTTCACTCCATTTTATTAAATTCGGCTTATTATAGTCATATTTATAAAGCGTACTTAATTTGTTATATTGCGTCATATCGAGGAAATATATCATGAATTCAAATGCATTGAGTTTAGTTCTTTTCAATTTGTTATTCTTGCCCTCTGAATATTTATGTCAGCGCTCAACAAATGTCTCACAACGCTACATGTTTTGAGACAACATTTCTGTTGTCAACGTACTCAAATTAAAAGATCACTGTACAATTTTAAAACATAATACAAAAAGAGCAAAACATCATCCTAAAAAGTTATCTTTTACTATATATTTTTAAAAAATATCGTTTGTACTGTTTCTTTGTTTATAGTGTTCCGAAAAAAATACAACACCTAAATAGAATTTTATAGTCATGTCCGGTCTAATTTGTATTCGCGCAGAAATTATACGATATATTCAGAATGGTTGTTAAAAATTGTGCTATAATTTTCATTAAAATTAGGAGGTTTTTTGATCGTTCCTGTAAGTAGGAAGTTACACTAATATAGAACTTAAAAATAAAATATCGAAATACGCCTGGCTAACAAAAATTAGAAAAATAGACGGACTAAACAAGATAGATAACTGTTTCCGTTTGATCATTACCTATTATTCCGAGTGGATCGTGGGTTCGAATCCCGCTCGTGACACGGACTTTTTATATCTCAACTAAAAATCTTAATTAATTGAAATATATTAATTGGTCAAGCCGACCACGAAAACTAGTGAATTTAATAAGTTTAAATGAAGTATACCTTCACTAAAGCTCTCCGTGGCCATTTCATTTGTCGCCGAGAATCAAACAGATTACACGACATTTGAAAAATGGCAAAAAGGAGGGAAAATTCAAAAGATGGGGTTGAGATGGGAAGTTAGTGTCCGAGTGGATTGAGGTGACGATAGCTCAAGTGGCAGAGTAGCGGCGTATCTAGCCGAAGATTGTGGGTTCGAATCCTGCTCGTGTTACTGACTTTTTATATCTCAACTAAAAACCTTAATTAATTGAAATATATTAATTGGTCAAGCGGACCACGAAAACTAGTGAATTTGTTTATAGTGTTCCGAAAAAAATACAACAGCTGAATAGAATTTTCTAGTCATGTCCGGTCCAATTTGTATTCGCGTAGAAATTATACGATATATACAGAATGGTTGTTAACAATCGTGCTATAATTTTCAATAAAATTAGGAGGTTTTCTGATCGTTCCTATAAGTAGAAAGTTACACTAATATACCACTTAAAAATAAAAAATCGAAATACGCCTGGCTAACAAAAATTCCAAAGATGACAGACTAAACAAGATAGATAACTGTTTGCAGTTTGATTAGATTATCCGTAGACTATGTTTTTTATCAGGCACCATCATCAGTACTGTAGACTAGGTTTTATCAATCCTGCCTTTTTTGGGAAAAGTGGAGAGTTTTCAGGTTAGGCTTATTAGCAGGGAGAAGGCGCGGAATAGATTAGACAGACGAAAAATAATCGGAAACGACCAATTTGTATACAGTAAATAAGGATTTCCAATTTGTCCGTTATTTCAGTTTATCCTTGCCATGTTGGTGTACCAGACGCCATCTGCAGTTGTGAATCTGCTTGGTATCAATTGAGACTTTTTTAAAAATCATAAATGTAGTTGGTTTTTGTACCGGCATGTAAGTAGGAGGTTGCAATAGCACACTACTGAGTAAAGGAAAAAGTCGTAACGCACGTGTAAACAACATTTCAAGGATAGACAGTCGAAAAATTATCGTAAAGACGAAGGTACAAATATTGAACGTCTAGTTTCATCATTTCTGATCATTTTTTATGTCTATTTTTGCTGTATTGTTTACCAAATGCCATCATTAGCAGTGCGTCTATTTGTTATCCATCTTGCCTTTATTTTTTGTTAAAAATTAGGCCTGTAAGTGAGCATGCTAGAGAGAATAAATGCAAAGGGGCATGACAAACAAGCATTCTAATGATAGACAGACCTAAAATGATCTGAAGTGACCAAGTTACAAAGATTTAACTTATCATGTAAAAAAACATATAGATTTTCTTTGTGACCTATCCACTTTTAATGGAAATTCCACCCTTTCACTGTAACTTATGTTTTTAACAATCTATTTTAATTGCACCAACCCTTAAAACAGGAACATTGGAAGATCTTTGAAGAATTTCAAAAATTCACTATGCTGAAACTGAATTTCAGAAAATCTACTTTTTTTTTAATAAGACCGGATTGTATTGTTAGTAAAAAATTGGTAATTTAAAAAAAATTAAAATGGAGCATTAAAACCCTCTAAATCAGAAGTAAACCGAAATTGTAAGTAGTGGCAAACAAAGTTTTTTACATGTTTATGAATTCTGTCGCATCGTGAACTTTTTACAAAATGATTATTCGGAAATCGGGAGATGCGGCTTGTGTGATGTAGGTTTCAGAAGAAACATTTTCTTTATCGTGCCAACGTTTCGATCTTTATTGAGATCATCTTCAGGGCCTGGGATTTACAAACATTGTTTAAATTTAACAAATATGTGTAGGATGTGGAAAAAAGTGAATTTATACATTGCAAAGAAATATTTTTCACATTCAATCAAAGTATTTCTACTCACTCAAAGTGTTTGTTTTCCAACGATTGAACAATGCACCAGGGAAATAACAAGGCTAGGAATACATTCCCGTCAGATAGCCAGCTTCTCTGACAGTCAGGCAGCACTCAAGGTCCTAGCGAGTTGAAGGAAAAGAATGTTTGGACCTGCATGATGGTATTCGGGGCATAGAGGGAACGAAAAATTTGACATGTTGGCCAATGACGGAGCCAACATGGACTCTCTAGGTCCTTAACCCTACTGTGGCCTAGCATCTTGCCACAAAAGAGGATACATCTCAAAATGGATCTTTAATGAGTCCCAAACCCTGTGGAACAACGTTACTGCCACAGACATGAGCCACGCGAAAAGATTCATAGAAGGGCCATTCACAAAACTTACAAAGGAATTACTGGATTAGCAACTGCAACTAAACGAAGATTCTGGTTGGACTCCTGACAGGGTTTCGTTCTCATCTTTACTCATAGATGTTGAGACCCATGAGGATCTTTAACGTCGTGACTTCGAAGGGACATATCAGACGCCTAGTGTTCTTTAAGAGATCACCAGGAAGATTTTACATGCATGGACTTGTCACATTCTTTGGCTAGCGGGGTGGTGCCACGATAGCCAAGTCAAGAAGTGCTTTTAAAAGAGCACAGCCATACATATGCTTTGAAAAAGGCAGTTTTCGGGCTTCTGGCACAGCTTTTAGCCGTGCCTTTCACCACTCCCGGAGAGATAGAGAAGGCACTATATCTTCGGCTCCGGTTGGACGGTACCCTCCAGCTAATGTACAAATTCGTTGCAAACCACGAACACTTCGAGTCAAATCTCAATCGGGTGCTACTTGGAGTCACTCCTTCCCGTGATACGGTATTATTTTTAAGTATTTATTCTTTTTATGTAAGGTCTTGGTTGAGATGAAAAAGTCAATGTAACGATCGGGATTCGAATCCACGATCTTCAGCTAGATACGCCTCTGCTCTAATCACTTGAGCTATCGTAACTTCGATCCACTCGGACTCCAACTCCCCATCTCAACATTCATCCTTTCGAATTTTCCCTCTCTTTTGCCATTTTTCAAATTTCGCTCGTTACACAAACTTTTTCATCTCAACCAAGACCTAACATAAAAAGAATAATTAATAGAAAGAAATAATTTGGTCAATTATATCACTAAATAAATTGATTATTATTAAGGTCGGACTGATGGCCGGGGAATTACTAAGATAAATCTCAGGAATTCCCTACTGATGCACTTGTTACCTGAGGGGTGCGAGTTCCGTAACCCAGGAAGCATCTGCCAAAGCAGAGGGGGAAAGGAAAAGAAAGGATAATGAGATAAGGTAAGGAAAAGGGTGGTAAATGGGGAAAAGCCTCCATCATCGGTTATCCCCAGGCACCAGAGTCGATGGTCGAACTTTGCCTGGGCCCAGAGAAGGTGTGCCTATAGGCGAAAAGTGTGACGGTGTCCCTGACAGGGCGCTGCCACTTAGAAAAACACATCCACTGGATAGGTGTACAGACAGAAGAAACCCTGTGCAGATATTGCACCTCTCTAAAGCACAAGCTGTACTCGTGTCGGCATGGGGTGCCTTATTAGAGGCAAACGAGGGTTAGGGTACCAGATCCTGTCTGCACAGACGGGGGAGGGTGCATAACCATCTGAACTACGGGGTAACAGACATGTTCCAAAATCTAGCCCCTGTTACACTGGGCTTGTGGTGACGCCCCTGGCGGGAACTTAGAGAAGAGGCTGCCTTCTACCTGTACGAAACTTGCGTATGACCACTGTTATACACCTAGCCTCAAGGGATACGGCGGATCAGACGGCAGCGTATGAGCGTTGAGGACGCGATGATTGTGCTGGAAAGTCTCTCGAATGCGTGAGTAGTGGTGGATGGGAACGGGTACTGAATCGGTTGCTCCTACTCGAGTATGCTTTGCACGTAGGTGTAGGCTGAGCTCGATAGAAGGCTTTACCATTGGCGGTACTCTTCTAGGGGATGGTTAGAAATTCCACTTTAAACGAAACAGCGGCCGGAGCGGATCAGGAAGTTTCGACGCTAGAGGAGCCCCAATACTGTGGGAGATAGAGTCGCCTTCTCTATCTAGGGAGTGCGCGGGAGACCGAGCCGATGTACTTCGGCTTAGGTAGCCCTTTGCGAGCGGCATACGGTCTGATGCTCAATGCAGACCCGGCCACTCGGAATGGATAAGCGGGGAGCAAGGTTGTATTGACCCTTCGGGGCTGAGCTGCCTGTACACCATCCTGTCGTATGCGGAGGTGCGTCAGTTCTCATCTTGCGAATCAAAACGTCCGATAAGGCCGAATAGGCTAGGTGCGGACGTTTAAGATCCTCAGAGTCCTTTTTAGGATGACCGAGTATGCGGGAACCTCATGTACCCTATGAACTAGGTCTAGATGCCTATATTCTCAGCTGTGACCTGTTTATTGAAAGTTCGATAGAATAATTGTACCTTTAACAGCACAGTACATTGATTTCATCAACCTCAACAAAAAAACGTTACAGCACATCCCTCATAAAGACCTTATGTCTCGCCAACTTACAACTGGCAGCCTAGAACACGCCTTACACGTACAAGTCAGACGGTTCCTCACTGAAGATGGCGCAACGCCGAAATACGTTTGAACAATACAAAAAAATCGAGTGTAGACGGACCCAACTAACTTGTCTCGAGTCACGATTTTAGTAGTTTAAAAAAAATATGCCACTCGGATTGGACAAGCGGGGAGCGAGGTTGTCTTGGCTCTTCGGGGCTGAGCTGCCTCTACACCAATGCTGCGGCAGTAACACCTTTCTGTCGTGTGTGGAGGTGCGTCAGCTCTCATCTTGAGAATCAAAACGTCCGATAAGGCCGAAGAGGATAGGTGTGGACGTTAAAGAGCCTCTGAGTCCTTTTTAGGATGACCGTGTATGCGGGAACTTCATGTGCAGGTATTGCCAGGAAGAGGAGGAGATGCAGAACACATTTTATGTTTTTGTGAACGTCTATGAAGGTTCTTGCAAAGAAGGTGTAAGCAATATTCTACACAAAGAGCAGCTGGCGAGGCTATGAAGATTGATTAATAATCAGAAGCTGGCCAGTGAGTGATAAAAAACGGGTGAGCACAATAGATTTATACAGATCGAGGAGTAGAAGGCCTTGTGGCCGCCTCTTTTATCCCTATCCCTAAGTATCTACGAATTGGGCGTTTCATAAAGACAGCTTTGCACAATGACACTTAAGTTTCTTTTGAAGGGAAGTGAGCATATTTATGCAATAGTTAACGTTTCAAAATAAAGATTGGAACTATTTCTTATCATATACGGAAGTGTTTTGAAAAAAGGAGTAAGGGAGTCGCGTGTTTGACACACGGTCGGTATATGAGAGGGTTTGAATTTTTCCGTCTGATCCCACCTGTTTGACGACGCGTCCGTAGTAAAACCTGCTCGGGGACGGGATCGGGGGAAGCGGGGGCGTCATGCGCTCCACTTCCCTTCGATGCCGGCTCTTCTCAATCCTGGGAGCAGACGCGGGCCAGAGGAGCCAGAGTGAACACCGCCGCCTCCCGACCGCCCATTTCTCGACCAGAGTCAATTTCGGCTTTAGTCCGAGCGAATACCACCTCCGCGGAGAGTCTTCCGTGACCACGTCATAAGACAACACGCCTACGGTAAGTAACCAACCTCAACTCGAAATGCACAAATGCCAACGGAAGCACGGAAGAATTCAAATAAAAGAGGAAAGAGAAACAGCGAAAAAATACGAAAAACATGAAAAATCCTGGAGCTGCATTTTCATCACACTGCACCTTTTTTATTTTATTTTACTTTTATTTTAATATGCTTTTTAGAAACAATTTTATTACATACAACAGGTATAAAACAAGGATAGTTTTTTTATTATACTATTTTTGCAGTTATCATGTAATTCATTCAAAAAGAAAAAATTAAACGTATCCATTTAAAAATTCTGAAGAAACAGATCCATGTATAAAACAACATCTGAGGTACCCAGTTTCTTTGACTATCTTTCGAGAAAAATATCCTCTTCATCAGGACAATGAAACTATTCCTAACAGTTTACAAAGTTAAGAAATATAATTGTTTACTTACAACATTAAAAAATATTGCTTCAATAGTGAATTTATGAGCTTCGGGTAGTGGACCTCTGGTTATAATTGTAATGTAGTTTGGTAGGTTGGACGGGTGGTAAATATCGTTGATTTAAAAAATGTTAATAAAGGAAGAAAATATGTGTAAATTACTAGAAATAGTTCTAAAGTTATGATGAAGGGCATACATTTTTCCAAAGCAACCCGAAAGAATTGAATGCTTTTTCTTTCTCAAATTTGCCTTATCTCCGATAGTTTTATATATAATTATACTATTTAGGCTGATGTGAATTAAATTGAGATAATATCCATAATACATGCGTTTTCAGCATATAAATTTGAAATTACGATTTACTCTGAGAAAGTGTCATTATGACTCCAACATACGTGATCAATCCAAAAATGTATCTACCCAATACAAAATAATACGAAATTCAATTAATGATCTAGTTGTTTTCTTACAAAAGATTCATTAACCAAAGTATAAAAATGAAATCACTGTACAGTTAAAAAAAGTTTTTTATATTTCGTATATCTGAACACAAGTCAAATGATTATCAAAATGACAAGAAAACTTGACCAAATGGCCAAGGATCATTTATGAAATATAGATAATAAGCTAATATTACGCAAAATTTATGTTTTTCGTGGTAGTAAATTATATTAATACAAGACCTCAGGGGGCTATTGCCATAAGTTCTGTTGATGGAGAGATTTTTCAAATTAATGAACTACTTGAACGTTGTTCGGCTTTAAGATCAACTTTATTTATTGTATTATTAACAAAAATTAATTTTTTATGAATTCAAGTTAACAATAATTTATTCAAATGATGACAAAGTTTCTTAATTTTGAAGAAAAAACACAACAGTATAAACAGAATTAAGCAGGGTTTTGAGGTTCAGTTGGCTGAGTATGAGACATACGTTTATCGAAATGACAAACCATCATGAAAAATTATCATGGATATATATATATATACAGGGTGAATTGCTACTCGTGCTACAAACTTCTCCAGTAGATTCTTCACCCTAAAATGAACAAAAAAGTTCATATTGACCATGGTCCGATTCTCAACCATTTCAGAGTAATTTCGCTTTTTATCGATTTTGAAAGATATCACGTCCTGGCGTCGGAAAATCGTGATATCTTTTAATCTAAACATTTCTCTTAAAATCTATAAGCACCGTTGAAATCCCCGTTAATTTTTAGAGAGAATCAAAATCATAATTCCATTGAAATTTTTTAATTTAATTTAATGCCCATTTAGTATGTAATGCTTAAGAAGTTTACAAACAGCTAGAAGGTCAAGGAAGAAAGACCCAAACGTTTTGCCACCTTCATCTTCTTATTGAAAAATTAACGGGGATTTCAACGGTGCTTATAGATTTTAAGAGAAATGTTTAGATTAAAAGATATCACGATTTTCCGACGCCAGGACGTGATATCTTTCAAAATCGATAAAAAGCGAAATTACTCTGAAATGGTTGAGAATCGGACCATGGTCAATATGAACTTTTTTGTTCATTTTAGGGTCAAGAATCTACTGGTGAAGTTTGTAGCACGAGTAGCAAGTCACTCTCAAACATTAGCAATCCTTGAACCACCATTTTTTCTCTTTTTGTCATCAACATCTTGGTCTCACAACCACTAAATAAGAAAATGACGAGTGCGTTGGAAGCGTTATTAAATCAGGTAGTTTTCCTCAAATTTGCTGCCTTCTGAGACTAAAATTAGAAACTCTGGATTACTTTATACACTTTCCGATTTACACAATTTTCCACTCTTTTTGTAGTTCTGGCTGAAATAAAACACAAAAAATTAGCCCAAACATTTTGCCACCGTCATCTTCTTATTGAAAAATTAACGGGAATTTCAACGGTGCTATTAGATTTTCAGAGAAATGTTTAGATTAAAAGATATCACGATTTTCCGACGCCAGGACGTGATATCTTTCAAAATCGATAAAAAGCGAAATTACTCTGAAATGGTTGAGAATCGGACCATGGACAATATGAACTTTTTTGTTCATTTTAGGGTGAAGAATCTACTGGAGAAGTTTGTAGCACGAGTAGCAATTCACCCTGTATATATATATATATACAGTTTATCGCATCCAAATTCATTATTTTCTTGGTTTATGAAAGTTTATAATTCCTACAATTATTTGATTTCAGGGTTTCAAAAAGTTTTAAAAACAAATCTGTATTTTTAAACTTTTTTATTTGTTTTATTTTACCAGAAACGTTATGTGGTTTTTGCATTTTTAATAGCTAGTCTCATTTAATACAATTATGCTTAAGGAATATTATCTGTAGCTAATTAAAATAATGTTCAAAGTCAAACTAATTCAAGATTAGTTTTAGTTTTCCATAGCTTTCAATAGTTTTTTGTTAGTGTTAAATTACTAACTTTTTCACTTTGGATATGCAGAAAGTTTGATTATTGTACGTTTTTCTTTCGCCACTTTCACGGTGTACATGTTAGGCTAAACCCTCTTGACTTGGGGGGCCTTACAAAACTGTAATCGCCCTTGAACTAGACGAAAACCCTTCTTTCACGAATCCTATCTCTCTCCCTCTCCCACTTTCTCTCTCTCTCTCTCTCTCTCTCTCTCTCTAAATATATATATAAGGAAAAAATCAATGTATCTCACTATATATAATACATCCATAAGAGAGGAATACATCGTATATCGTAATGACAAGTACTGTGCATTCGGGGGAAGGGTTGAAAAATGGTGGAGACAAACATGCGAAGTCCAGAAGATTTTGTATTTTATATGTATATTGGATATTTGTTTATGTAATAGGTAAAAGAACTTTAAACAATGATACAGATAATTCAGTAGACTAATATTTATTGCACTGCAGAAGACCGTAAACAGGCCCAATTCTAATAGCCTAAACCTAACCTATGTGTTTAGTAACAAAAAACAAACTGTTATTTTTAGGGACCGCAAAATAAAATAGGGGAGAAACTCAATGGCATAAGGAACCAAGTAACCGGAAAATTGTATTAGCTCGAAAAGCTAATACAATTTTAGAGAAAAAACCGCGATAAACTTTATGACCATTTACATGAAATTAAAATATAACTAATAACTAGATTATTTATAATGATAGTACTAACTAGCTTCAAAACTGTGCATAAACTAATGAGCGTTATTTGTAAAACACAGCAAATAAAATTTAGTGTCCGACTCTTTATTAGTAACAAAACAGGACGGAATCTTAGTCTGGATTTAATTAAAATAATGTTCAAGGTGAAGGAACAATTTATTTAAGTTTACTTTTAGTTTTAAATAGTTTTTTGTTATTGTAAAATTATTCACTTTTTCACTCTGGATATACATAAAGTTTAATGATAGATTGTACGTTTTTGTTTCGCCACTTTCTCGGCGACCATGTCAGCCTAAACCTTCATGACTTGCGGGTCTTACAAAACTGTAATCGGCCCTTGAACCAGTCGAAAACAGAACCCCTCTTTCACAAATCTAGCTATCAATACAAAATAATTAATTTAATGTAAACCAAAATAAACTAATAAGGTACTTTACCTAACAATTTCTCACTTAGATTAGAATAACGCGTATCACCTCCTCAAGCCTCGCAGAGGGCTTTAAGTCTCCTTGGCATCGAATAAATAAGCGATCGGATTTCTTCTTATGAAACAGAATCCCATTTTTCAACAAGTGCTGTATGAAACTGTTCAATGCTTGTCGTATGTGGCGAACGATAGGATTCGTTTTGGATTGGCCAATTCACTCTGGCTTCATCCTCCAAGAAAAGGGTGACAAATCGAGCTACATGTGTTCTAGGATTATCGGCAGTTTTTGAGTGAATGAGACCACAGCTTCAAGAAGAACCTGCTTCATCCCTAGTGCAGTCAAAGAACCCTTCTCAACACTATAACTGACTGTCTTTGCAAAGGCAATGGCTCACACATGGCACATGAAGCAAAGCGTCCATTACGTCTTCTCGGAGCTCCGGTCATCATTATCGCCCATTGTTCAAATGCCCTATTGACGAGATGCTGATTTGCGAATAGTCGCATTTCTAGTCGGTGTCCTATCTAGTAGTAAGGTACCTCACGAGGGGATTCTAGAGACTACGCTATTCTCACGAAACCTGCTGAAAAAGATCAATAAAACGATCGTCTTTAGCTGTCGTACCTCGCGGTCTACCGCTAGCTTCTCTTCGATCGAGAATTCCGTTAATTCTAAACCGCTGTAGTCCAATGTGGATGATAGAGCGCGGCACACGCAGGACTTGGCTATGTAAAGGACGTTAGTTGCTAAAAGCATCTGCCAAAGCGAGAACTTCTTTCAACTTAAAAAACATACTATCATAAACAAACACAAAAGTAGTCAAATTTATTGTTGATTAAATTCACTTATTTTCGTGGTCCGCATGACCAATTAATATATTTCAATTAATTAAGGTTTTTAGTTGAGATAAAAAAGTCCGCGTCACGAGCGGGATTCGAACCCACGACCTTCGGCTAGATACGCCGCTGCTCTACCACTTGAGCTATCGTGACCTCGATCCACTCGGAGTCTAACTTCCCAAAGCTTTATTGTTTACTCAAAGAAAATAATTTAATAAACCAACTACTCACTCGACAAGTTAGCTCTGCATAAGATGAAATTGCACTATGTTTCTTTATTTTTAATGTGAAGGGTGTATAATTATTAGTAACAATCTATAAAGGTTAATAACTAGTTATTATTGTTTTGTTTACGTTTTAAGTCAACCATTAATCTGTAGACCAAATTATTACGAAAAACGAACAAATAAATACAAGTGTCGCGTTATTTTACCTTTTGACTATGTAATAAATCTGAAATACATGTACCATATAAAAAGGTTATAAAAATTATATTAATTATTCTTTTTCACAGTCCCTAACGCACTTTGGCTAAAATGTTAGTTCAATTTTATTATTTTTGTAAGAAGTATTAAAAAAAGGTTTAGTTGAAATTGGCGATAACACGTCCGCCTTATAAAATATATTGTTACAGTACTTAACAAAATTTCTGACATAACTTCCGAATGGAAAGACAGATTATTAAAATTTATTAACCACTTAATGTTGTTTTTGCATTGAAAAGAAACGTAAAAAAATCTTGACTTTCTTGATAATTTAGCCTTAGTGTGCCTTTGCGTTTAAATAATTGACTTTCACTTAATCACTAATGTAGAACTGTGCAACCTGTAAAACCTCTATTTTTATGTGTTAACAAATGAATTATTGAACGATATCTAAGCTTTATTTTGATAAAAGACGTAATTCTCATTTCAACATTTAACTTTATTTTAAAACATTTGGTTATTTATTTGGCACACACTTTTTGATCCTTTCAATGCGCAGCTTTAATATACACTGTCTATCTAAAAAGCCAACCACCCGGTTTTTTGCACGCAAAAATGGCCATATTGAAAGTCTTTTAAGTCACGGACCTGCGCTAGGTCTCACTTTTTAGAAATTTTTACGCTGAACAAGATGGTTTTTTAAATGTTCACCTAGCTTCAGCCATTCATCAGTAAATTCAAAAATTGGGGAACATGTTAATTTTTGCACTTTTTACGAAAACTTCTAATTGAGCTGAGGAGCCAGGAAATCGTTTTTGAAGCAGCGCCCTGTGGCAATCGATAAATTATTTTAATAAGCTTTCAATTGTTTACTTTCCACTTTGCCCGATTTGTCAACAGTTTTCGAGTTATTTGCGATTTTTTGGCAAAAAATTCGTTTTACCTGCCCATGAAAAAAAACTTATCACTCATTCTCTCCCGATTTTACCATACATAAACCTATTGTTTTAATACTTCAGTCGAAGCCAAACTACCACAATACCAGTGAAATGGGAAGGAAAAGTTGAATTTCCATGATGATGTAAAAAAGTGATTACCGACAGCAGATGATTCCGCATCCCGAAAGCTCAAAATAAGAAATAGTACGAATTGTCGGTTCTCCGATCACTTTTTTGAAAACGTCCTCGGAACAAAAGTTGTAGAACGTAAAATGTGCGAAAACGTGACAGTTTAAATTATATGCATTTTCAAAATCGGGAAACAGGTGGATCGGTTTTTTCATTGACACGTAAAAATCGCAAATAACTCGAAAACGGTTGAGAAATCGGGCAAAGTGGAAGACGACCAATTGAAAGCTTATTAAAATCGCTTTAAATTAAATGGTTTCGTAAAAAGAACAAAAATGGTCACGTTCCAGAATCTTTGAATTCACTGATGAATGCCTGAAGCTAGAAAAACATTTAAAAAGGCATCTTATTCATCTTGTTCAGAGTAAAATTTTATAAAAATTGAGACCTAGGGCAAGTCTGTGACTTAAGAGGATTAGAAAATATACATTTTCAAAGTCTGATATTTTTCCTGCAAAAACCAGCTGGTCGGTTTTTCTGATGGGCAGAGTATATAAACGTTGGAGATTTTCGCCCCTATAAAAATAATTGCGTTTTCATTTTTGTTACGCCAATCAATCAAACGGGTTTATAAATTCATTCTATGATTATGAACACGATTTATTTTATATTGGATTATTTACATTGTTATTTATTTTTTCTCTACCGTAAAATATGTATATTGCATATTATGATTTTGCAGAATATAATACAAATTTAATTTAAAATGGGCTCAGGTGAATCCATTATTGCGTTCAGCACAATGGGTGAATTAGGCAAGTGAACGGTTGTCGGAACTTGTCCTGAGGTAGAAGAGAAGTTTCTTATCAGGAAAACACCTTTTCCAATTTTAATAAACCCCGAGAAACGTATCGGAAGCGTTTAGAACACTGATTGTAGGGTGCTGATGAATTTCCAACCATCTGGCCAATTGCCGGCCGTTCAATCTCCTTTCATAATGCAACGCTCATATTCTTTCTCGTAACGCGGGCGAAATGTTGATCAATCGAATGAAAAAAGAGGGGTAGAGGAGCGGAAAAAAGAGCTCATGTGAATAAATCGCTTACACATTCATAAGATCGTATTTTCAAAAAAAAAAAAAAAAAAAATTGGCCTTGAAGGAATTCTTTAGTTTAGATAATCTTATTTGGATTCGTAAGGATTTACACATTTTTACAGCTGAACATACATCTATAGTGGTAAATCATTGTTAGTGGTTTTCCTGGAAGATTCTTGTTTTTTAATAAAAACCTCATAGTTATCTTATCGATGTCTTTATTGTTCATTTATAGCTTTTGTTTCCTTTCTGTTGAGTAGTTGTACCGCATGATATGCTCTGTCTCTGTCAACTCGACACATTCTTATATGTCTTATTTTTTAAAATGCGGTATGTTCTTCCATCGAAAAAGCTCATGTTTGAAGTGAGTTGGGACCAAATTCAGCGTCACTGAGATCTGATCCCGCCCCTTCCATTGATGAGTGCCGTGTCAATTTCTTTCAACTGCGGCCACCGGTCCCCTTAGGCGTCAGAAACAAGTCCAGAGGCGACGGTGGGGATCGAACCCACGACCGCGGGATCTACTAGCCGAGAGTCTGACGCCTTAACCACTCGGCTACCCCGGCCCCCATGTGGTATGTTACTTGACCATCATCTGTGCATGCATGATATTTTTATTCCCTTTCTGATAAGAAGGAGGTCTTGTTGCATTTCTCAAGACTAGCATACGTTTGAATAGTTTATCTTTTTTAGTAAAAAACAAGATTCCAGTTATTTTTTGGTGTAGCTATTAGTTATGAGATTTAGGCCTATGTGTTATTAAGAGTCTCTTTTTTATATTTTTTAATATCGAGAACGTTTGTTGCCTCGTGGTACAAAATTCCCTGGGACGCACGTATGCCTATTTGGAGATCCCAGTTTTGTTAAAATATTTATCCAGTTCTAGACTAGTTTTAAGTTGATCTGGCTGGCTTGAGCTGTACCTTAAGCGCTGTCTGGCTTTCTAATAATATTTTTATATCTTTCAATTAATTGAGGTTTTTAGTTGGGATAAAAAAGTCAGTGCCACGACCTTCGGCTACATACGCCGCTACTCTACCACTTGAGCTATCGTGACTTCAATCCACTCGGGCACTATCTTCCCATCTCAACCCCACCTAAAGTGAACAAGTGCAAATAAACATAACAATAAGATTAACAGCGAATATTATTTATAGTAAACCCTATTTTACCATACTTGATCATTAATTTATATATTTTATTTTAACATTTTATTAGGTTTCGTGGTCCGCTTGACCAAATAAATTCTTTTCAATTAATTAATTAATTCACGAAGGTTTAGCTTGAAATGGACGCCGTGAAAGTGGCAAAACTAAAACGTACAATCATTAACCTTTATGTATATCCAGAATGAAAAATTTGGCAATGTTACATAAACAACAAACTATTGTAAACTAAAAGTAAATTTAAATAAATTTTGCCTTGATCTTGAACGAAATTTTAATTATATTCAGACTAAGATTGGTTTCGATCTTAATCAATCGTTCAGATAAATTTTTCATTCAGATGAATATTAAATTGTTTAGCCAACATGGTCAATTGAGCAAATCATGCACATTTCTTCATGCGAGACAAAGACAAGTAAAAATGTAAAACAAATAAACAGTTAGAAGAAAAGAAGTGGTAAGATAGGTATAACGAAATATAGAGAAAATTAGCAAAGAAAATAAAATTACAAAATACAAAATCACTAATGGAATACATAGATAAATAGATAGATTTGTGAAAGAAGGGATCAGTTTTCGATTGTGCAAGGGGCGATTACAGTTTTGTAAGACCCGCAAGTCACGAAGGTTTAGCCTAACATGAACTCCGTGAAAGTAAGGCGAAACAAAAACGAATAATCATTCAACTTGTGTATCCACGCCGAAAAATTAATAAATTTACTTTAATACTATTTATAAAAATTGATTAAATCCATAAAAAACTTAAAATAATTCTCCCTTGACCTTTATCATTACTGTAATACGATATAGACTCATTGGTATGGTCTCAATTTTTAATCTATCTCTAAAAATAAATACATATTTCATTAAGAGATACATTAAATGTATGTAAGAAATTAAAGGACTCCTAAAATACACAACGAAAAAGTCATGTGTTTTAACAAAAAGCACATAAAAAACAAGTACAAGAATAAATAAATAACTTTCAATTAATTAAGGTTTTTAGTGGAGATAAAAAAGTCAGTGCCACGAGCGGGATTCGAACCCACGACCTTCGGCTAGATACGCCGCTGCTCTACCCCTTGAGCTATCGGGACTTCGATCCACTCGGACACTAACTTCCCATCTCAACCCCACCTTTTTATTATAACGTTAGACGTTGACTTAAAGGAATGTAGTGATGAACGGCTGATATAAATATTTACATACATTTACTTTGTTTAGTTTTAAATAAAGACAAACTAAATAATTTTTATTATATTACTTTTGCAGTTATCATGAAATTCATTTAAAGAAAACAATCAGAATGTATCCGTAATAAAATTCTGAAGGAAAGATTATAACGAAATTTCATTATTATATTTTATGTCTTATTATAAACAAAATCAAGGCTAATGCGACTTAGAATGAAAGAAAAACAGTCAGTTTTTTTGCCTAGCTTTCGAGGAATATACCAATTCCTTTTTTAGTTTTAAATAAAAATATCATTTTTTAGATTCGAGAAAATTTATAAACAAAATATTGTTTGGGTATTGTTAAAAAGTTTATTTCTCTGTAAGGGAAATAAGATGATATGAAAATATTAACCTACTTTCTCACTTATTTCCAAAGTTGCCTTCTTTCTTAGCAATAATCATTTCAAATTGCCAGCGCTCATTATTCAGCTCCATCAGGGACTTTGGCAAGTATAAACCACAAAAGGTGTCGGGCACATTTCCATTGCTAATAGAGATGGTGGAGTCGGAATTTTCTGAGAGGTGAAATATGAGATATTTTACTGTTCGGGAAGCGTCGCTAAGGTGTAACGTTACATGCACCCGTCTAATTTGTAATTTAAACCGTGGGAATAATTTAATTAAATATAAACCCACGTTCGTCTAAATCGCGGAATATGAATCAAATCGATCTAGGAGGCTTGATAAGATTTTGAATAGTTATTTTAAAAAGTGCGATAAAAAAATAACCACAAATTGCAAAAATCTTTTAAAACCGTATACGTCCTTATTTAAAATTTCAAAGTTATACTATCTCTAAAGCATCTTGACAATAGAGGGGGTAGAATGAAGTTGAATAATGTTTTATTCGAATTATGTGTGACCTGAAACAAATTTATTTTTTTTTTGTTATTAAAGTCCACATTATAAAACAATGAAACATTTCAAGTAAGGGCAGTGAATAAATTATTTTTGGGATCTACAAGAAGATTAAAATTTACTTACATACCGTGAAAATCTTTGTTTCTACAAGAATAAACTTATTTTTTAAGAAACAAGAATTAAATACTGCTTAAACAATCTTGTCAAGTCGTATGTATGTATACGGGCTGTCCGTGTTAAAGGCCCGGCTGAAATTCTTTTGTACAGATAACGCAATTGAAAACTAAATTACATGGTGTCCTTTTTACATGGCCCGGCAGAATTTCTCTTGTACCAATGAAGCTACAGAAAAAACAAAAATATGTGTTTAATATTTTTAATATATTAACTTCACTAATTTCGTGGTCCGCTTGACCAATTAATATATTACAATTAATTAAGTTTATTAATATCTTTCCATTCATTTGTCGTCGAGAATCCAATCCTTAATCCAGAACACGACATTTGAAAAATGGCAAAAAAAAGGGAAAATTCAAAAGGTGCGGTTAAGATGGGAAGTTGGTGTCCGAGTGGATCGAGGTACGATAGCTCAATTGGTAAAGCAGCGGCGTATCAAGCCGAAGATCGTGGGTTCGATTCCCGCTCGTGCCATTGACTTTTTTATCTCAACTAAAAACCTTAATTAATTGTAATTTTTAATATAGTTTCAAGTTGTTGCCTTTTTTGGAGAAAAAATAAACAGGGTACATCAGGTCAACTTCAAAATTTCAAATACGACCCTATACATCCTGTCTCATCATTTTAAAGGATTTTTACCCTGCAAACAATGGTGCAATTAGATTTTGAGTTGGTAAAGTAATCAGAAGTTATGTCAAAAAGATTGAAAAAAAAACCAAAAAAAAACAACAACGCATTTTGTTTGTTTGTTGTTAATCCCGATAATTTGCTTCTTCACTAAAGTAATCATTATTGTTTACATTTGTCATTGTTGTTCAAACTCGCATTATGTGAGCAAAATCTTAATTGCGGGAAGTAAATAAATTTTACAAAGGTACTTATTTGTTACAATCAGTATTCCATTCAAAATGAAGCGAAGAGCATATTTTTCCGATCAACAGCGATATGTACGACTGCTTTATTGATAGTGGTGATTTTGCAAGTCGTGCAGATGAGTTGGACTCCAAAAAATTTCCTGATCGCCCCAGAGCAAACTACAAAACGTTTATTCGTGTTGCTTGCAATATGAGGAGATACGGATCAGTTGCTGTTCCATCATCAAGATATCGGCAGCGCGATTTCGACAAGTAGCTGAATATTTTAATGTATGTTTACGAAAATCCAAATTTCTTTCCCCTAAACGTTGGAAGGGATTTAGGTTGTTCGAACAATAAAATTAGAGATGTACTCCGGACTTATAATTTTAAGCCGTATCGCTTTCATCTCGTTCAGGGACTTCTGGATTCTGATTTTGACAGGCGTCTAACGTTCCTTGAACAAGTGCCGATTTGGGAGGCTGAAAAACCGTTCTTCCATACATCCTATGACACAATAAACCGTTGGAATTTTAGAAACGTGGGCAGAGGAAATTCCGAAAATTGCGTACTTCCGGGATAGGTGGATAGGACTACATGGCCCGATCTTTTGGCCTTTTCGGTCATCCGATTTAACTCCACTTGTCTATGGAGCCATTTAAAAACAGTGTTTACACCAATCATAACCCAGCAATTTCAGTTGAAGGCAGAAAATGCTTGTCAATCCATCTCCCTTGACTCTTTCCCTATAACTTTGTCATTTTTAGCCAATTTAAAATACAATTGCATCATAGTTTTCAGGGTAAAAAATCATTTAAAATGATGTGTCGGAATGTGTAGTGTCGTATTTGAATTTTTAAAGTTGAACTGGGCCGGATGTAACCTGTTTAATTTTTCTTTAAAAAAGCTAAAAATTTGAAAATAGACGAAAAAATATTAAACAAGTGTTTTTGTTTTTTTGATCGGGTCATTAGCATTGGTTCAAGGGAAATTCAACCGGGCCATGTAAAAAGGACACCCTGTAATTTAGTTTTTCGATTGCGTTATCTGTTCAAGAGAATTTCAGCCGGGCCTTTAAAACGGACAGCCCGTATACGTACATAAACTTGACAAGATTGTTTAAGCAGGATTTAATTCTTGTTTCTTAAGAAATAAATTTATTCTTGTAGAAACGAAGATTTTCACGGTTTGTAAGTAAATTTTAATCTTCTTGCCGGTCCCAAAAATAATTTATTTCCTCCCCTTATTTGAAATGTTTCATTGTTTTATAATGCGCACTTTAATAACAAAGAAGAATAAAAATAAATTTATTTCAGGTCACACATAATTCGAATTAAACATTATTCAACTTCATTCTACCCGCTCCAAAAAGAATTTTTTCATCAATTTTTTTAAAATCAACGTTAAATTGTCGAAAGAATAGAAGAGAGCGTAGATTTTATTGTCAGTGTGATAAGGTACTGTTAACACGGCTCCTGAAGTACTAGGGCCAAACGAACCAATTTCTCAGAGGGAAACTTTACGGAGTTCTTTACTAATTGTTTCTTGAAAACAAAAGTTCGCGTCGACTAATCGTGTACTGGGTCCGACAAACGGTTGCATTTTTCATTCCAACGGAATTGGCTAAGTTGGCCAAGAAGAATTTAATTTACTTACACAAAATCAGAACACGTATTTTGATTGAAGCACGTAGAAATTTTGTTTACAAATAACTTCTATAAATAATAAAAGTTCAGGGTAACAGACTTAAACGAAATCTATTCAATCTTTAGATGTACCAAAATCGAACTTTTTTCTTTCTCGAATCTACACGTTACTGCCAATATTCGTAATTTATCGAAAACATAAAGTGTAGACAAGAATAAGAAATGTGTGATGTTTTCAGACCGTTAGCCAATGATTATTTGGAGATCGTGAGACGAGGTCTGGTCTGTAGGTAGGTTTTAGAAAAACATTTTCTTTGTCGTGCCAACGTTTTGATCTTTATTGAGATCATCTTCAGGGCTCCAGAAACAATTAAATTGGAAAGGAACTAAACAATTCGGGCATACAACCATAATCAACAAAATCAGACACCCATTATTAGAAATGGGGACTAACTGTATGATCTCAAAAACATTCTTCACAACTTTCTATAAAGTCTCAACAGTCTATAAAGGGGAGGAAGATCACAGCAGAGCTTCAGATACAATGATATGGTACACAGATAGCTCCAAAGCAAACGAAGGAACCGGATCAGGCGTTTCCTGTACAAGCCAAAAACATGAGCAATCAAACTCATTAGGGAAGTACACTTTGATCTTTCAAGCAGAAATACATGCCGTCAATGCTTGTGCCCTGGAAAATCTTAAAAGAGGTTACACTGGCAAAAAATCCTCAAAAGATCTGATAGCCAAGCAGCCATTAACGCATTAGCATGTAAAAGAATTACATCAAAATTAATCAGTGAATGCATCCAAAATCTCCAAAACCTGGGGAAACACAACTACCTGATGGTATCTTGGATGCCAGGGCACAGGGGAATTTAGGGTAACGAGAAAGCAGACAGTCTGGCAAGAGGAGGATCTGCGAGACCATACATAGGCCCCGAACCTATTTTTGGGATAACAAACAAATATAGAATTCTCCACCGCAGAATGGATCCAAACAAAACAAAAGGAGAAGTGGATAAAGTCTAGCGATGCTAGACATAGTAAACTTATGATGAACCAACTCTCACCAAGACCAAGACCAAGCAAAATCATTGCTGCAATTGGTGAGGACTAAACTCCGAGGAGTGTTAGGACTACTAACCGGTCACTGACATCTGAGAAAACATCTACACAACATGGGTATATACAACGATGATCCCATTTGCAGATTATGTAATGAGGAGGAGGAAACAGCTACCCATATCATCTTCGAATGTGAAGCTACAGAGCTGTTGGAAATGTCCATTGAGCAATGGAGATTTCACCTAACATATGAAAAAAACTTAGGGAATCAAATTGCAGCAGCGACAGTCAATGACCTGATACTTCTAAGAAGAAGGATTGAGACTATTACACTGAACTAAGGAACTAGGAAGGTAAAATAAGCCAGAAGGCTGCAGTGCCTGGGGAGCGCAAACCCCGCTTCTTAGTATCCTTTTTACCATACGATACCCATTTTTTACCCCGAACCATTACCCATTTTTTCCCATTGTTAGCTCCTTTCACCTCAAAGAAGCCGACTCTTCATATAAAAATGTCTTTCTATCCCGATTTCTTTCCCCACCCCTTCAAAACACAACGTATGTAAACACAAATCATCAATATCTCACTGGCACTCTCAACACGACACTCAAGAATGAAACATCTACACGGAAATCAAACACTTTGAGGGAGTACAAATACTTTGATTGAATCTAAAATTCCTAGCATTGTATAAATTCATTTTTTTCTTTTTCTCTTTCACATCCTACATGTATTTGTAAAATTTAAACAATGGGCATAAATCCCAGGCCCTGAAGATGATCTCAATAAAGTTCGAAACGCTGGCACGATAAAAAAATATTTTTCTAGAACCTACGTCACACCAGACCGCATCTCACGATTTCCGAATAATCATCGACTAACGGTCACTAATCACCACACATTTCTCTAAATAATGTCAACCTGAAATAAATTCACAAAAGATGCTTTTAAATATTCAAACCAACGCATAAAGCGGGATACATCATATTGAACAAGAAAAGTATATTTGTAACTTGTTTCCTTTATTTTGACTGATTATATGCTTTTTTGCTTTGACTTCTATTTTTATTTTTCGGAATATAGAAAAAACTTTCGTTTTTGCGCGAAAAAACTCCAAATGTTCTCTTCTAAATAGTTAACTAAATCGATTGAAGTCTCATTTATTAATAATAATTATGTGACTATTATCAGCAACATTTTGATAAATAATTGTTATATACACTTGACAACATTAATGGTGTATCAGACCAACCATTGGATGGTTTGCGACGACGATAAGATAATAAAAAGATGAATATCACTATATTTTTACAACTATTTCTATTTTGAAAGGTAAAATTTGTATAAATAACTTATTTTATTTTTATCTTATTTTGAGCTCACTTTCTCACGATAAAAAAAAGTTTTTCTAAAACCTACATCACGCCAGACCGCATCTCACTATTTCCAAATAGTCAATAATACGAAATTGAAGAAGGTGATGACCGTTAAATCAGGGAGTTTTTTTTCTTTTTTAAGAGGGTTTGCAACAGTAGAGGTCATATCAACCCTCGGGGTGCCGGTGTTTTTGAAAAAAAGCCCATTTGTAAGTATGTCGGGTGTCGGGTTCGAATGCAGGGCCGCTGGATTCGAACCCGGGACCTTTACCTTACATTGATGAGCGCCGTATCGAGCCTAAACCGATGCGGCCACCAACGCCCTCCCCTCATAGGGAGTTTACAACTACCAATCCTGAAAATGGAACATTTTTTTTACACATCAGTAAAACAAGTCTAATTTGCAGTTGGCCAATCTTTAACATCCAGATATAGTAAGGTAAAAAAAGACAAAATATTAATGTAAAAAAATGATTAACATTAAAAAACATCATTCAATGTGGTTCATTCTTTTGATTATTTGATAATTATACTTAAAAGTAAAGTCGTTTAGGGTTTAAATACCAACGTTGAATAAATCAACCGCGAGAATTCCCATCCCTTCCATCACACCGAATAACAAGATCGGATCCCAGATGAAATTAAGGGGATTGGGTAATGAGAAACGATTTTCATCGTCCAGTCAAAAAACAAAAAGTATCGTAAAAAATCGAAAAACTACGCAACAACTGTGTTCCAACGGTTTCGGTTATCTTTTACTGCCTCATTATCATTTTACGACCGATCGGAGATTAAGTGCATCTCCATTACTGGTCCAAGTTTAACAACTTTAATCTCTCGTGTACGGTTTGGTTTAAAGTGGGGCCCGAAGACATTTTTAACGCATTTTAATAATAAAACTTGAAAATGGCTCAATAAAACGTGGATTATCACGATCATAACCCAAGAAGTTTGAACCGTCTTCATCTGAATTTATTATAATTTTCAGTATTCCAAGGAGGTTTACTTTTTTTACATAAGTTGAATATCAATAAAACCTTTAGTTCCAACTGTTCATTAGTTTATTCGGAATACTTTTCACTTACATTGTAAGCATCTTCAGCCCTTATCCTAATCTTATTCTTTACATAATTTTTTGCCAAAAAACATAGTACATCCTCATGTTAACCAGTTTATTTTATTTTATTTTCATCAAAAGTAATTATTTCATTCAATTCATTAAGAGTTAAATATAAAATTAGAATAAGGGCCGAAGATGCTTACGATGTAAATGAAAGCTTTCCGAATCAACTAATAAACAGTTGGAACTAAAAAACCTTTTTTATATTCAACCTTTGATAATGGATTTCCATCACAAAAGTACAACAAACCTTGAAAAATCGTTTTATATAAATATTTTTTTGAAATGTATTACTCATAATTATCATAGTGAACATAAAATATAGCTCACTAGAGGTCACGATAGTTCAAGTGGTAGAGCAGCGGCGTATCTAGCCGAAGATCGTGGGTTCGAATCCCACTCGTGACACTGTCTTTTTTATCTCAACTAAAAACCTTAATTAATTGAAAGATATTAATTGGTCAAGCAGACCACGAAAACTAGTGAATAAAATATAGCTTTGAATAGTTTTATTTCTTACCATTTTCATTAATACCTTTTTAATTATGTTCTTTTTTATTCTACTTTTTTAAATATATAATTTTAAACATATTCGTGAATATTGAATTCACTTTATATGCTTTACTGTTTGATTTTAGACCTCGCTGTGGTTTTTTATTGAACTTCTGTTTGATCACCCTTTATTTAATCTGTAATTGGGGTAATGTCACGGTAGAACAGAACCAAACTTGACCACATTTATGCGCACCGTTGAACAAATTTGGAAGTACTGTGGGTGTTGAATGGACGCGGAAATTTTAGATTTTTTTTTGTTTATTTCAATTATTGAAACCAAAAATATGGTAAAAGCATATGGAAAGTGTTTTGTTGGTTGAACGTAGATTATTTTGTCAACAAATGTTATGTATTTTCACTACTTAATAATAGAAAAAAATTAACCATAAAATACAATCAGATAAAATATTCTATAGTTTTGAATAGAGTGGGGTCAGAAAGAATGAAAAAAGATTAAAAATCCCCCTTGGATTATATTACGTTGGGATTAATCATAAATTAATCTGGAACTGGATAATTTCTATTCAATAATTACATAAAAGTTGTAAGAGAAGTTGGGCAAGTTTGAAACGAAAGGAATAGTTTTAATGTGAGAATGAGGACAAATTAAACATGCATAGCTACTCTGAACTTTATTAAAGTCTGTTTTCAGATTAAACTTTGAAACAGGGGTTATAGCCATTGCATATAGCCATCGTTTATTATTTATCGCTGTGTCTTGCTTAAAACGGATAGAAAACGGCTCACTTCAGTAAAAAAATTCTCTTCAAATCACATTTGAAATTTCTGTTTAACGAATTTTGAAAAATTACATTAATTACTTAAAGGCAAATTTATTTTCAAAATGTTACTGTGTGGTTCAGTTGAGTGAATCTCCAACTTAGGGGAATAATCAATCTTATAAGAAAAATATCCCAAAAGCAGCAAATTTCCACAGACTATTTGTTACACATTGCTGAAATTGCAAATAAATATCTAATAACGGAATATAACAAAGAGATGTAAATCTATCACTTCTGGCTTTTTGGTATCTACAAATTACGACACTTATTCCATTTTTTGTTAGTATTATCAGCATGATAGGTGTTCACGAATAGTGGTTGGAGGGTGTCTATATTTATTAAGGTACTCTGAATGGATAGCATATAAAATCTCAATTCATCTGGGACACTCTTGATGTTCGTAAAAATCAATCCGTCAAAAAAGTTTTAAAGTCTAGAATTTTTCCTGATATGTCAGTTACGTTAACTAGAATAACCTTTATGCAAATTTAATGTGAACGTTGGTACAGGATGGTTTAAAATGATTGTTGTTTGATAACTACTTCTTTATGGTTCAAGTAAAATCAAAGTAAAGTGCACTTCATCTTACTATAATATATATCAAAGTATAGTATTTTTCCCAACTCGTAAATCTTGTGTATTTTGGGGTAAATTGATTCAGACATCGACACCATGTCTTCTTAAGAGTCTGATAAAATATCTAATCTTCTAATCTTTCTGGGTCGCTATTCAAACCAGCAATTTTTCAAAGCATGAACAGTGTGGCATAAGGATCAATTGGCTTACAATTTAATTAATCTGCTTCAGTGGCCATTAAAGGACGGTCTTGTTTATCACATTAAAAGCTTGTGTTTTCAGAATAGGACATTAAAATTTCTCAACACTTCGCATAAATTCACTAGGTTGCCTTAAACAAAAAAAAAAGGATTGAGGATTAATAATTGTCTATAAATTTAATCACTTTTGTACCCAAATAAATGTATTATCCACAATATCACTAATTATGATTAATAAATGATGATGGTCAATATGACGATAAATATCTTTCAATTAATTAAGGTTTTTAGTTGAGATAAAAAAGATAGTGACACTAACTTCCCATCTCAACCCCACCTTTGAATTTTCCCTCCTTTTTGCCATTTTTCATATGTCGTGTAATCTATTTGATTCTCCGCGACAAATGAAATGGCCACGGAGAGCTTTAGTGAAGTATACTTCATTTTAAGTTATTAAATTCACTAGTTTTCGTGGCCCGCTTGACCAATTAATATTTTTCAATTAATTAAGGTTTTTAGTTGAGATAAAAATGGCAAAAAGGTGGGAAAATCCGAGAGGTGAGGTTGAGATGGGAAGTTAGTGTCCGAGCGGATCGAAGTCACGATAGCTCGAGTGGTAGAGCAGCGGCGTATATAGCCAAAGATCGTGGGTTCGAATCCCGCTCGTGACGCTGATTTTTTTATCTCAACTAAAAACCTTAATTAATTGAATAATTATTTACAATTTTTAAACGTGTTTATGATCTATTGTATTATTTATATTTTTATAGTTCCTTATGTTTGAAAAAGTTAAAAAAAATTGGATTAATTTTTAAATATTTAATCTTTGTATTCTAAGATGACAATGAAGTTTATCTTGTTTTGTTCTCATGATGAAAAGAAGTCAATTTGGTTGAAAAGTGTTTAAGCCGATGAGCTTTCAAGATCTGAATAATTTTTTTAAGATTAATTCAGCCTTAACATTTTATGTTTGCTTCAAACAGAGAAAGACGAAGCATTAAACCCTTAATCTCCCACCGTTATCTCCATTGTAACTCAGTTCCCGTCGCTTTCCGGGCTTGATAAGATTTTAAATGTAAGGGTAGTTTTAGCGGATGGGGTCGAGGGGAAAAAATATTTGGTTCATACAACTGGGAGTCAGCTTTGATGAAAGTAAATTCCCTTTCTCGTCTGATAGCTTTTATCAGAAACTCTTTCATTTCTTCGGTTTAGAAAAATCACTCTATCACGGGATTAAAGCAACAAGAAAAAATGTTTCAAAAAATTCGATTTTTAAAAGAAAAAAAGTTAATTTTCTATACCTTTTCTCACACAGTAATTAAAGCTTTCGTTAGAAACATTATGTTTTTAAACAACGACTTTTCTCAGTATCAAAACCGCTTTTGTTATGACACTGATGACGAAATAATTAATTTCACGAGCGAAGTAAAATTTTAAATAAACTATTGTCACTTAAGAGAAAGGTTCACAGCGAGCCTACTTAGAAATTGAGACCTTTGTAAGCTAAATAATCAGTGGCAATGGCTTATGAAAAGTCTTGATAAACCGGCCGGTCTCTGGGGGCTCTAATAAAACAATTTCCCTAATTCAATTTATGAATAAGCATCTCAGGGATGAAAAGGTCGGTTTTTATTGCGTAATTCCCTCCCCAATCTCGTTTACATAATATTAATAATTATTTAAACCAAGGTGTCTCACAAATACAATTATACCATGATGTATGCATACCACCATATTGAACTGTTCGTACTTACTCATTCAAATAATGTTACATTTATTGTAAGTGTTCTTTTCTATAGTATTAAATTTTACCGTATCTTCAACGCTCCACGTTGAAATCAAATTATCCTTGAAGACCTAAAAATCTCATTCGTGAAGGATATTTTCCAAACACGCTTCCTCAATTTATATTTTAAACTATCCCTCTACTCTAATCCACTAATACTCATCCTTAAAATCCTCAACGGCTTTTATAACGACGACCTATTTTAACCTTCCCAATTAAACAACAAAGAGTTCCAGCAGTAGCTTGTTTCTTTCTTCACTGCCTAGAAAGATCTGTCAGATTTTTAATATACAATACCATTTGCTCAATCTATATTTATTTCGTACTGGTAATAATAAGTAATTTTTTATTCAAATTATTTCGTACTAAACAATTTATGGATCATTTGATTGGTGACTAGTGGTGGGATATTATCGATAGTTTCGATACTATCGTCACAAAACTATTGACACTATCATCCATCTAGTTTTAAGTTTTTAGGTTGTACACATGATTTAGATTCTATAGTTTTTAGATAGAATAGTTTTAAATGGAAAGCAAACGGAAATGCGAATTAAAGATGAGATGATGTATCGACCTGCTTGTTGAACAACTTGAACTTCTTCAGTGAGATCACAACAGAAATGACAATTCTTTAAGTTTTTGCCGAGCTTTCGACGATTATATCGTTATCATCAAGGCCTATTTATTTTAGGAATATATCGCAGTTAGAACATGTTGTATCATTTAAAAAAACAAAATACAACAAACAATTATTTATCTTACTTTAACTCAACTAAAATCAAAGGTTCACTGATTTCGTGGTCCGCTTGACCAATTAATACATTACAATTAATTAAGGTTTTTAGTTGAGATGAAAAAAAGTTTATGGAAAAATGGCAAAAAGGAGGGAAAACTCATAAGGTGGGGTTGAGAAAGGAAGTTGATGTCCGAGTGGATCAAGGTCACGATAGCTCAAGTGGTAGAGCAGCGGCGTATCTAGCCGAACATCGTGGGTTCGAATCCCGCTCGTGCCATTAACTTTTTTTCGGCATGCGAAGCTGAAAGCAAAGGAACCAGTGGGCTCGCAATGCAATGTGGTTTATCGGGTATCATGAGGAGGTGTAATGTGCAATATGTGGGACAAACCAAACAAAAGTTATCAGCACGGATGAACAAACACAGGTTGGATTGTTAAAACAAAAAAAGAATTTCTGGACTCTCATTCAGTACAAAACTTCAGGTAATACTGAAAATCTGAAAGATCACTTAATGCGCAATCATTCAAACGTCAAAATCTATTGAAGTGTAGGCTCAAAAACCGAAGAAAGTACGCCTACTTCGTCTGGGCTTGAAGCCCGATCCGGAATCCGATAATACCTGACTGATATTGATAAATGTGGCAAGAACAACGAACAAATATAAAAACTTTCAAATTATATAATTCACTTGACCGGGTATCATCTATTTACTAAAAATCTCCTCACAAAATTTGATAGACAATTCGAATCGCTTCAAGAGGTGCCGTTGTAAAAACGTTTTACTATAATAATTACTTTACTTATTACTTTTTATTACTTTACTTATTTTACAGATGAAAAAATCAATCTAAAAAGTATATTATGTTTTCATCAATCTCACATCTCCAAATCTTTCCTTTTCATTTTGTCAACTGTTCTGCTATAGCGTTAAGGCGCCCAAGTGAAAGCGAATCCGGCTCCTTATGGGAAATCGCCGGATATCCCCTCAACGCGAGACGAAAAGTGGGAAAACGGGTTTTATTGTTCGCCTTAAAGACGGCACCAGTATTTACTAACGTCTGACAGCGGATTGTCCCCCTTCCCCATGAGAAAGAAAAATACTATCGGGCATCCATCCTTATACGTACATGTCGTCAACACGCCTCCAGAGATTGAATATTCAATACGGCCAACGTTTATCCGCAGGTCCTTATATCTCTTTAGTTGGCCAAGTGTTTTATTTATTCATGTAACATCCCAAAAATATTTAAAGAGAGAAAGGAAAAAGAGTATGTGTGTTATTAATTTAATAACTCTCTGTCTTTAATTAGGTGGGTTAAAATATGTTACGAGGCCATCGTCGTTTTAAACGCCATGGGGATTGTAAGGATGGGACTTTGAGGAACATGTTTGCAGGCAGGTTAGAGCAAGCGATAGTTAAAAGCGGAAAATGGGGAAGCGCGTTCAGAAAAGATCCTTCACGAATGAGATTTTAAGGTACGTATGGATTATTTGATTGGTGACGTAGAAAGGAGCGGTGAGGATACGTCGGGAACTTTGGATTAAAAAGCTTGAATTCGTTGGATGTTTTAGGTTTTGGCCGAGTCTACATTCGACTACTTAAGTCCAAATAGGCCTGATGAGTCGGTAGTAAGCAGTTAATCTGTTATGTATGCTTAGCGTTGATTTTGGTCCCAATAGATGTCTGAATAGTCTATCTTTTGTTAAGTCTGTCAAGTTTCTTGACGTTTTATTCTTGTAAGTAATTTCCATGTAACTCTGCTATCTAAGTAAGCCCAAGGTAGCGGACTTGGTTGGGTGGTGGTATTACCTTGTTGTTTATCTGCACTGGTCTGCAGATTTTATTTTACATTAGTTTGAGGGTAAACGTAACTTGTTGGCTTTTTTTGCTCGTTCATACAACAAACACGATCTGCAGCACTGGCCACCGATTGCAGCAGTCGGTAATGAAGTTGTTGGATTGATCTGTGTAGAGTTTCAATCTTCGTATAGGTCATTAGAAAGTGAAGAATGAAGAAGATTAATTGTTGGGTTCACCAAGCTTTCGTCAACTTATAGTGCCATCATCAGGGTTTTCCCGAGAGTTCAGAAAACGATTAACATGGAAAATTATTGTAAAAGCGTTTTGGGTTTAAGGTTATGAAGCACATGGCCGGCATACTATATTTTACATGGTGAAAAAGACATCTCGCTAATACAAAATCCATATGACTAAAGGTCCAACAATTTTGTTCTGACTAGCAATTTCTTACAGTTACATTTATGATCACAAAGAGTATTTTTGACTAAAATTATAGCTATTTACAGAAACTATGGACAAAGGATTAAAATTTATGAGAGAGAGAGAGGGAGGGAGAGAGAGAGAGAGAGAGAGAGAGAGAGAGAGAGAGAGNAGAGTGAGAGGGAGGGAGAGAGAGAGAGAGAGAGAGAGAGAGAGAGAGACAACACTCAGGTTGGACTGTTATGGTTAGTGGAAATACAACAAGAACAAAATTGTTGGACCTTTAGTCATATGGATTTTTTTATTAGCGAGATGTCTATTTTCACCATGTAAAATGTAGTATGCTGGCTATGTGCTTCATAACCTTAAACCCAAAACGGTTTTACAATAGTTTTCCATGTTAATAGTTTTCTCCACTCTTGGGAAAACCATGATGATGGCACTATAGGTTGCCGAAAGCTATGTGAACCCAACAATTAGTCTTCTTCTTTCTTCACCTGTCTAATGACCTCTACGAAGATTGAAACTCTACATAGATTATCTGCAGGTCGATCAACAAGCATCATATCTTCAGTTGTTTGATTGCTTATGACCGGGATAAGATTGTGGTATTGTAATAACAGTCCATATTTTTCTAATATAGTAAATTTAGATTTGGTATTTTTTTATTGATCAGACGACGGGACAACCACCACACGATTAACTTTAGTAAAAAAATGGTCTTATACAAACCCCAAGTTAATTTTTTGTTAATTTTTACAAGAAAAAGCAAACCCCCTCACGAGTCTTCCGTCTGGCATAACTCAGAAATGGTCGATCCTATCAAAATTTTCCTTTCATTAAAACTGGCATAAAATAAGCTCTAGAATCGAAATGTACAATAAAAATAAAGGATTCTTATTTAAAATAACAAAGTTAGTATCAATTCCCAGATAGTTGAGAAAGTTATGTTAAATCTGTTACCATCACGCGATCTCTAGCCAAAATTTACTTGGGCTTTGTATAAGACCATTTTTTGCTAAAGTTAGCCGTTTACGAATTAAATGGGGGGGATTATTCAAATTGATACACACTACATACAGGGTGTTCTGCTACTCGTGTTACAAACTAGATTGTTCATTCAAAATGGAACCAAAATGTACTAGTTAACCATGGTCAGAATCTCAACAGTTTCGGATTTATTCCCTTTTTTCTGATTTTTTAAGATTTCAAGACCTTACTTCAAATAAACAACAATAACTCTTAAAGGGAAAGATAATCTATATATAAAAATATATTTTTTTAAATCTTTCCACTTACCAATTTTTTAACCACGGTTTTTTCCTTACCTTCATCAATTTCTTCATATTTGAACAAAGTAATTAAAAAAGCAATTACACCACAAAAAAGGATATTAAATGGAGAACGTTTTCTGAAATGTGCTTGTCTCAAGCTTTGGAAATAGTAGTTTAGTATCACCATAGTATGTTTAAAATATTTTTCAAAGTTAAATTCACTAGTTTTCGTCGTCCGCTTGACCAATTAATATCTTTCAATTGATTAAGGTTTTTAGTTGAGATAAAAAAGTCAGTGTCACGAGCGGGATTCGAACCCACGACCTTCGGCTAAGTACGCCGCTACTCTACCATTTGAGCTATCATGACTTCGATCCACTCGGACACTAACTTCCCATCTCATCCCCACCTTTGAATTTTCTCTCCTTTTTGCCATTTTTAAAATGTCGTGTAATCTATTTGATTCTCGGCGACAAATAAAATGGCCAAGGAGAGCTTTAGTGAAGATATACTTCATTTTAACTTGTTAAATTCACTAGTGGTCCCCGTGACCAATTAATATCTTTCATTTAATTAAGGTTTTTAGTTGAGATAAAAAAGAAAATTCAAAAGGTGGGGTTGAGATGGGAAGATAGTGCCCGAGTGGATTAGTCATGATAGCTCAAGTGGTAGAGTAGCGGCGTATCTAGCCGAAGGTCGGGGTTCGAATCCCGCTCGTGACACTGACTTTTTTATCTCAACTAAAAACCTTAATTAATTGAAAGATTTTTCAAAGTTGTGGTTACTGCTTATTGCACCAACATTTTAATTTTGGAATTTACTACATCTTATCGGAAATTTAAATTAGTTTTCAATGGTATCAACGGATGTGTTTAAGACCTTTAGTTTTGGAGTCATCATTGTTTATTTGCAGAAGGTCGTGAAATCTTAAAAAAAATTACAAAAAGGAGAATAACACCGATACTGTTGAGATTCGGACCATAGTTATTAATTAGGACTTTTTGGTTCTATTGTGAATGTAGAATTTATTGGCAAAGATCGTAACACGAGTAGCCAAACACTTGTATATATTGATCCGACGTGGTAATATAAGTGCCATATAGCCAAACAATAATTTGACAGTTCGTATTGGATATTTGTGGATAGATCAGACTTCATTATAGTTCTGTATCGAATGAAGTAATAAAGTTTTAATGATAGATTCATCCCAGATTGGATATTGTTATGTACTAGCCAAATTACTTGATTTCTATGTTTGATTGAACCGAGGGTGTGAGATACAGAGGGGTTCTATTTTCATCAAGATAGTAACAATGGAAAACTAGATTAGTTTGTTTCGTGATATTCATTTGGACTACAAAAAATTATTATAATCATTAATAAATTTGATTAAAGTTTACAAAGGATGCTGGTGGTTTGAGTTGATTTTGTCATCACATTATGTAATTGTTCTATCGAAATACTTTGAAACGTCCGTCCAATACAGTTTCGAGAGATAACCAGCCTAAAAATTTCGGCTTAATGGCTGCCCCCTTGACTGCTTTGCCCCATTTCATCACGGATCCGGTTTTGAGGGCAGAATTGTCACGTAATTGAAAAAGATGCCGGCTAATTTGGAAAGATAATTATTTCTGGCCGTCATTGGGGTCGGTTTGCCATGTTCCACGGACCGTGATGAACAATGGCCATTCGTATGCAAACTAGATGAGCTCGGTTCCCTCCGTCGTCGAGATAACATTTGGCCGCATGCGCTGTGAACAATGCGTTTCTGATTAAGGCAGGCGAATGCTTTGAAAAAAATAAAAATAAAACGATTTGATAAACATTCGAGCCAACTCGCACCCTGCAGAGTGATGAACATCGTTTCAAATCATTTTACTTTTTATATCCTCACTGCTTTTGATCATTTCACCATCTGCGGTCATGGTTTTGTTGTTTATTTTACTTAGAAAGTTTCCTTTCTAATTACTCAATTAATTATACACAATTTTTTCGAAATGAAAAATTTGTGTCACAGGCATTAATCCATTACTGCTCGTGCTCCGGTTGACCAATTAACATTTTTCAATTAATTAATATGTATGAAAGGTATTGGTTGAGATAAAAAAGTCAGCGTCACGAGCGGGATTCGAACCCACGACTTTCGGCTCAATACGCCGCTGCTCTACCACTTGAGCTATCGTGAAGTGGCAGAGCAACAGCGTATCTAGCCGAAGATCGTGAATTCGAATCCCGCTCGTGACATTGACTTTTTATCTCAACTAAAAACCTTAATTAATTGAAAGATATTAATTGGTCAAGCGGACCACGAAAACTAGCAAATTTAAACAATGTTTGTAAGAGGCCCAGAAGATGATCTCAATAAAGACCGAAACGTTGGCACGATAAAGAAAATGTTTTTCTAAAACCTACGTCTCACCAGACCGCATCTCCAAATAATCTTCACTAGAAAGGTGGGCAGCCATTTCCTCTTGAGTCCCCTTATGTGAGTGGAGGGATGAATTCTATTGGACAAGGCTTGGGCGAGACCATTAGGGTGATGGGAGACATTGTGGAACTTGGTATATTTTTTGGGAAATTGATTTTTGAAAAAATGGGATTTTATGGTCGTTGTAGAGGATAGTATTACAGCCACAATACGGAGTGGTTATAATTGATCTGAGAATTTTCAGGATAAGAGAAGCTGGATATTGGAAGGTTTAGCTGTTCCCACAGTTCTATTCCGTATGGTCAAATCGGTTGTAGTAGCGATTTGTAGACTGTACGTTTGTAGGGTATGGGATGGTTAGGGAATTCCATGATCCAGATGCGCTTAAAAATGTATACACTTCCATTGTAAGACCAACATTAGCTTCCTGTTCACCTCTTTGGGCTCCCTTTCAATCCACCCATACTAGTCGCGTAGAAGCGGTTCAAAAAAGATTTGTACGCCTGATACATTAGGCAAAAAAAAACATCTGGAGGATGCAGAGATACGCCATATTCATCGCAAATGTCGGAACGGAAATTGTCGATTGTTCTTCACAGAAGCAAATTCTCTGATTGCATATTATTACATAAATTGTTACATTCCTTAACTGATTGCCCAGTTAACCGAAATAACGTTCAAGTGCCATGTTATCATTCCAGAACTCATATAACATTCTCCATTGATCGCCGTAAAACTAATAACGCCATGTTGAGTTTTATACCAAGAACAACAAAAATGTTAAACTCCTTCAAAAATATAGATATATTTAGTATCAGTTTAAGTAAATTTAAGCAAATTTTATCATTAGTAAATTACATATATCATTTAAATATCAATAATATAATTAATTAATATTTATCTTGGTTATAATTAATAATTAACTTTTATACTTTTATTGTATACATTTGTAATTGGGAAACCGTGAAATAAATCAATAAATAGAGTAGACCGTTTGTTTAGGTCTTGCCGTTACATTCGTGTATGCTGATTCCACGTTAAGCGTGAATCTAGGTTGAACCCATGGTAATATGAAGGCAGTAGGATTTGGGCATAGGAACATAGTTGTAGTACATTGTGAGGGGAGATTGGCTTCGGAGTGTAACGCACTTGCTTTTATTTATCTTCCTTTCACATTTTCTAAAATATCTGCTATACGTGTAGTATGTCCCTGCAGATCTTCCGAAGAATCCGCAGTATCGGAGTGAGAGGATAGAACTTCTGTTTCATCAGGAAAAGATGTACCGACGGTGGTAGGTGTAGCAGGAACATCTTTACGTAGCAAAATAGGTTAAAAAATATACATACATGTAGGATGTTGACTGCCACAACGTCATCAGAGACCCTGCGTGGCGGGAACCAGTGCCTCGGCTCTCCCATCTCTATGTGCCCTAGCTGACAGTCTGTAACTGCAGTAGTTCCTGTAACCCCGCGGTTCTACGAACTCGGTTATAAGCTTACGTGTTTAATGTTATTTAGTTATTAAATTCACTAGTTTTCGTGGTCCGCTTGACCAATTAATATCTTTCAATTAATTAAGGTTTTTAGTTGAGATTAAAAAGTGAGAGCCACGAGCGGGATTCGAACCCACGACCTTCGGCTAGATACGCCGCTACCACTTGAGCTATCGTGACTTCGATCCTCTCGGACACTAACTTCTCATCTCAACCCCACCGCTGGAAAGGCAAAAAGGAGGGAAAAGTCAAAAGGTGGGGTAGAGATGGGAAGTTAGTGTCCGAGAGGATCGAAGTCACGATAGCTCAAGTGGTAGAGCAGCGGCGTATCTAGCCGAAGATCGTGGGTTCGAATCCCGCTCGTGGCACTGACATTTTAATCTCAACTAAAAACCTTAATTAATTGAAAGTTATTTAGTTATTCTTGTACTTGTTTTTTATGGGGTTTTTGTTAATACACATGACATTTTCGTTGTTTATTTTAGGAGTCCTTTAATTTCTTACATACATATAACTAAAGATTTAATGTATCTCTTGATGAAATATGTATTTATCTTTAGAGATAGATTAACAGTCGAGACCAGACCAATGAGTCTGTATCTTATTAAAGTAATGATAAAGGTCAAGGGCGAATTATTTTAAGTTTTTTTTTATTTAATAGTTTTTTGTTAGAGTAAATGTATTAATTTTTCGACATGGATACACAAATTTAATGATGATTCGTTTTTGTTTCGCCTTACTTTACGGCGTCCATGTTAGGCTAAACCTTCAAGACTTCCCGGTCTTACAAAACTGTAATCGCCCCATGCACAGTCGAAAACTGAACCCTTCTTTCACAAATCTATCTATTTATCTATGTATTCCATTAGTGATTTTGTATTTTGTAATTTTATTTTATTTGCTAATTTTATCTTTATTTCGTTATCTTACCACTTCTTTTCTTCTAACTGTTTATTTGTTTTACGTTTTTATGGAACTTTTTCTCTTTTTCATGAAGAAATATGTATGATTTGCTCAATTGATAATGTTGGCTAAACAATTTAATATTAATCTGAAGGAACTATTTATCTGAACGATTGTTGGTGTCCGAGTGGATCAAAGTCACTATAGCTCAAGTGGTAAAGTAGCGGCGTATCGAGCCGAAGGTCGTGGGTTCGAATCCCGCTTGTGGCACTGACTTTTTAATCTCAATTAAAAACCTTAATTAATTGAAAGATATTAATTGGTCAAACGGACCACGAAAACTAGTGAATATTTTTTAAAATTATGCCATTTCCACTATTTTTCTACTTAGTATCACGAAAAGGACTTCAGTAAAATTGGTGAATCCACGTCCGTAACCTCCCATTATCAACTCTGTTTAAAACGTGAATAATTAATTTATAAAATCTCGTTTTAAATAATAATATTTCCTGAAAATTAATATTATCAGAGGTTGTAAAATATAAGACTTGTATTTTGAAATATTTGATATGGGAAAAAAGTCGTCGGTTTTTTGTTGCTCTGGTCACGAGGGGGATGTCGTGTCACTACTGGAAAATTATTCAAAAGAGCAGGAAGTTTTCATGTGAAGGATTGACAAGGGCAACTCAAAAGGAGTGTAGCTAATGTACTGTAGGAATAACAAAGCCCTATACCCTTCCCCGCTTGTTGCTCCAGCCCAACAGGTGGCTATCATTCCCACCAAGAACATTGACATGGTTGAACAATGTATTTTGCAACTTTTTTATAATTAATTAATTTATATTGAATGTATGCAAACCTTGCATTAAATTAACGGAGTTATTTGTAATGAGAATAGGAAAAATATCAATACACTTTACATTGATACGTATGTTTTTATGTATCTCAAATTTAATCTTTAATTATTCGTATGGAAATATTAGAAAATTAGGCCAATCTAATTGGAAAAACCTTAAATAATTTGTGATATTTAAAGTGCGAGCATTAGCAAAACTTTTTCCAAGAAAGAAAAGAGTCTTTGAGGAAAAAGTGCCAAGTTTGGTGAGATATTACACCTTACACTAAATGGAATGGGGCTGGGATGCCTTTGGGCGACCATTACCCCATTTTTTTAGAGCAAACTGGTCGTTGCCCATTGTAAATAATGGTCTTACCTTGGCTTTTTTATGTGCCTCCTTAACTATTTGTTATTGAACTGAGAAGAAAAGTAGAATAGCATTAAAAAAAAGTAGAATAGACCTATCTTAGCATTTCTTAATTACTTAAGTTATTTTAACCTTGTACAAATAAAGAAGTTTCAAGAGGGCAAGCATCGAGAAGAAAAGGTCCGGGAAGGTTTGGAAATTTGGAGTCTACCAACTCAATCTTAAGGAAGTTTTCTTGTTAATTGAATATATTTAAAATTAATACAAATAATGACCGGTCATAACAAAACCAGCACTGAAGCTAACTTTGAAAAATTTATTACAATCTTAGTATAATCATACAAAAATGTATAAATTTAAAATGGTTCAATTGCTAAAGACTGCATTGGATGACGTGTGCTTACATTGATCTTGGCGAACGGTTGCCTGCACTTTATTGATTTCTTTCATAAAGTTCCCTTTGTCTCGCAGGCGTAATATGCATTCCAGCAAAGTTGAAAATAAGTTTGCCGATCTGATTTTTCTTTATATAACACAATCCTTAACCGTTAGTATTTTATCTGTCTATATAAATAAATGGTCATAGCTTTTAAATTATATGAAAAATGAAATGAAATAACAATAAACAATAAATAACAAATGAAATGACAATATTGGTAGTTAGTATTGCTTTCATTCCCACGTACATATAAAATCCTTGTAGTTTGGGTCTGGCACTAGATTTTATTTATTTTTCTTGTACACTTAATGTACATTAGATTATACACAGGTTTGAAACCAGTGAGTACTCAAATTACAAACAATCTGATTACTATTTTTATGTCTTTCGTCTCTTATAGATGCGCCCAGTCGTTATGCCCATTCTTAAATCACTGATTTTTTAAAAATATATATTGATATATATAGATAGATTTGCAAAAGAAGATTAAATTTTCGACTGGTTTTCGATTACAGTTTTGTAAGACCCGCAGACCACAAGGTTTAGGCTAACTTCGGTGCCGTGAAGTGGCGAAACAATAACTTTCAATTACTACACTTTATGCATATTGAGATTGAAAAAGTTATTAATTTCATACAGACAAAAATAATAAAAACTAAGACTAATCTTTAAAAAAAAAATCCTTTGACCTTGAAAATGATAATGTCTCTGTTTTTATTTTATTTTTTTTCAGTCAAAATTGTGACACCACTCGTTTCACTTACATTTATTTCACCACTGCATTAACTGAAACGAGTTGTGTCACTTTTTGACTGAAAAAAAACAAAACAAAAAAAACAATAAAGACATTATAATTGAAAAGTCATCATTTTCATCGATTCTTGAAAATTATTTTAATTAAATCCAGACTAAGATTGGTTTCGTTCTTTAATCAATCTGTTCAGATAAATATTTCATTCAGATCAATATTAAATTGTTTAACCAACATGATAAATTGGGCAAATCATTCACATTTCTTCATACGAGACAAAGTTACATAAAAATATAAAACAAATAAACAGTTAGAAGAAAAGAAGTGGTAAGATAACAAAAGATAGAGAAAATTAGCAAAGAAAATAAAATTACAAAATACAAAATCACTAATGGAATACATAGATAAATAGATAGATTTGTGAAAGAAGGGATCAGTTTTCGATTGTGCAAGGGGCGATTACAGTTTTGTAAGACCCGCAAGTCACGAAGGTTTAGCTAAACATGGACGCCGTGAAAGTATGGCGAAACAAGAACGTGTAATCTTTAAACTTTTATATTCATGTCGCAAAATTAATAATTTTACTCTAACAAAAAATTATTAAATCCAAAACCAAACTGAAAAAATTCTCCTTTGACCTTTAACATCACTTTAATAAGAACCAGACTCTCACTGGTCTCGTTTCTCATTCAATCTAAAAAGTCAAATATTTAATCAGGAGATACATCAAATCTTTCGTTAACATGATCCGTTGAGAAAATAATGCACATTCATTTACTATTTTTTTGGAAATATTTTGTTCATAGTGTTTCTTGTTAATCTTTCTTAGCTTATCAGTTATTTTGTTGGTTATGGGGTTTTGCTCTTTTCTTATTACTAAGCAATCTACCTTTTATGTTTTACGTTAATTTGTTGGTACAATGATTTCAGTCATTAGTTTTTGGTCGTGTAAAAACTAAAACACTTTCCTTTTTCAATTACATTTCAATTTCATCAGGGTATTTTAGAGAGTACAGATTATTTTTCCCGGACTTAATTGAGTTTCATGTAGTTTCTTTTACTAAAAATCGGCTATTTTTTCCACATTGCTGTGTTAAGGAAGACGGACAGTTAATTAATAAATTGTTGTTTTACTGTAATTAAATAATAAGTAATTTAGTTCCTTGCTGTTTTGTTAAATATTTTTCTTTTACTGTTTTTTAATGACTTGGTTTTGTTATTATTACTAAAATGGTATATATTTGAGACCTCCTGCTGTTATGTAATTAATAAGATATAATTCATTAGTTTTCGTGGTCCGCTTGACCAATTAATTAAAACTAGCGACTTGCAAAAGAGATTTCACTAATAAAAGTTACAATTAATTAAGGTTTTTAGTTGAGATAAAATAGTCAGTGTGACGAGCGGGATTCGAACCCACGATCTTCGGCTAGATACGCCGCTACACTACCACTTAAGCTATAGTGACGGCGATCCACTCGGACACTAACTTCCCATCTCAACTCCACCTTTTGAATTTTTCCTCCTTTTTGCCATTTTTCAAATGTCGTGTAATCTATTTGAATCTAGGCGATAAATGAAATGGCCACGGAAAGCTTTAGTGAAGGTATACTTCATTTTTACTTATTAAATTGATTTTCGTGGTCCGCTTGACCAATTAATATCTTTCTTTAATTAAGGTTTTTAGTTGAGATAAAAAAGTGCAAAACTGATTGATATCTTAATAATAAGCCACTCGTAATCAGAGCCTTCTCGTTGTTTTTAAACTTATTGATTATTTAAAAAAAATAACCATTTGGTCATGTTGTTTTTTAATTAATAACTAACTGCTATGATTTCATGAAGATTTTTTATTGAGAAGGCGTTGAAGTATTTGTACTTAAGTTTTTACCCCCCCCCCCCACACACACACAAAAGACTTAAAAAACTGTAACTTAATACAAGACTACGACGAAGACTTTTAAGACCGAAATCGACATTGACAATTACGACAAAGGTAGCACTGTACAAGACTTTACTAAGACAAATGTGAACATAAGGAGTTTGTGGGGCACTGCCAAGCCTTCCAATATCAGCGCATCCAGTCCTTCCAATCTAAAGTCCTTAGACAAATTGTCAAAGCACCTTGTTATGTCCATATTCCAAACTTTCCATACCAACCTTTCGAACCTAACCATACTGCTCGAGCCCTATCCACTCATTCCCATCCTGGCAACCCACCACGACGCCTCAACCGACGATGGCCTCGGGACCTCCTTGATCCCTAATCATATAAACTGAGTGCCAGCAATGGCTGGCTCCTCACAGCATGTGTTCTACCGGTGCAGTGCTGGCATTAGTGCTAGTGTTGTGCTGTGTGATATATTAATCATGTATAATACACATATTTGTATAATATACTACCCTGTATAGGTACCAAATAAATTTAAAAAAAAGTTTTTAGCACCGGTGAAATGTGTATTAATATATGGTATATTAATAAACGGTATATTAATCTTATGTCAAGTACATATTTGCTTTTAAACTACCACCGATAATTAATCGTAATTCTATAATTTTTTGTCATCGGCTAAGGAAAGATACCATTATAAAATTGGGAACGAAGTCTACGGACGAAAGTAGTAACACCTGTTCCCTCCCCCGGTGGTTCTGTTTAGGAAATAAATTAGACAAGTTGATGACCCTGTTTTCTCCAAGGAGAGGTAAATAGATATCGACCTGGATCCCCCACGGCCCATTGTAAACAACCATCGGGAAAGTGAGGGGTTTCTGCCCGTCAACCGCGCCGGAGCCTTTTCTTATTTATCCCTTCACCGCGGGGTCATCAAATTAAACCGTAGCGACTAATAATCACTAATCAATCACGCTTTTAAATCCTGGTCGCGATGTAGCAGTAGGATAAACGAGAAAAACACCCGTAAAATGTCATTTGAACTTGAAAAGCCGTAAAATGTTTTTTAACATGATTAAACTTCTACACTTAACAGTCATTACAGAAAACGGATTAATTGTAATTAAATATATTTTGTTGGAACTATTGTATAATTTTTAAATGAGGAAATGATTTACATAATTAAATTGCAAATTTTAAAGATTGTAGCATTTTAGTGGTAAAACCGCCTGGAACGTAAGAAAGACAAGCACTTTTTACATAGCATATATAAATAATATATGTTAATCGGTAATTAGTGTAATTTTTTCTAAGTTAAATAATAATTTTATTAAAATAGCATCTATGTTGGAGTTGGTGAAAGATCCGAATTGATAATTTTGTTTTTCATAACAATAATATTTCACTATCATTGGGCCTATGTTCCAATCTTCGTTATTGTGTATGAAAAGGTTGAAGCACGAGAAATACCACTGTGTCTATAGCGATCGTTTTCAAATTGATCATGCCCTGTTGACGATTATTTTGTCCGTGACCTTTCAAAATATCTGTTTTTCGATCCGTAGCAAACTGCGAAATTAGACGATATAGAGAAATAAAAGTCTATGCTTGGTTTACAACAAAAAGCTTAATTAAAAATTCTTACAGAAAAAAATGTTACGAGAAAGAAAATCTGGACATGATTTTAAAATTAGAAAGGTAGAGTGTTTAGTGATAGTTAATGTTATTTCCAGATCGTGAGATGCGGTCTAGAGTGATGTGGATTAGAAAAACATTTTTTATAATTACATTATAATTACTTCAATTAATTAAATTTTTTAGTTGAGATAAAAAAGTCATTGTCACGAGCGGGATTCGAACCCATGATCTTCGGCTAAATACGCCACTGCTCTACCACTTGAGCTGTCGTGACCTCGATCCACTCAGACACTAACTTCCCATCTCAACCCGACCTTTTAAAATTTTGAAGATCGTGGGTTCGAATCCCGCTCGAGACACTGTCTTTTTTATCTCAACTAAAAACCTTAATTAATTGAAAGATATTAATTGGTCAAGCGGACCACGAAAACTAGTGTATTTTATTTATCGTGCAACGTTTCGATCTTTATTGACATCATCTCCAGTGCCTATTACTATGAATTTACACAATGATGTACACAATATAGAAATTTTAGGTTTAACCAATGTATTTGTACTCACTCAAAGTGTGTGTTTTCTGTGAAGACGTGTTATTGTTGTGGGTCGTGTTGAGAGTACTAGAGCTATTAATGTTTTTGTTTATATATGTTGGGTTTTGAAGAAGTGGGGAAGTAGGGATATAAGTTCATTTTTCTATGAGGAAGTAGGTTTCTTTGAGGTGAAATGTGCCGACAAGGGAAAAAAAGGTTAGTCGTTCGGGCCTCGATAGCCTTTCAGGATTCTTACAGAAGGGATTATTAGGGAAAGGAGAGATAAATTATTGTAGAACTATGTAAAATCGTAAGATGTGGGGAGTGTAATGATTGTTTTATATGTTGTATTACATGTTTTGTGTGTTATATGTTTGTTATTGATTTTGAGCACAAATACTTTGATTAAACCTAACATTTCTGTTGTATAAATTCAAATTCATATCTAACATGTATATTTGTATAATTAAAACAATGTTTATAAATCCCAGGCCTTGAAGATGATCTCAATAAACATCGAAACCTAGCAGAATGAAAAAAAAAAGGTTTTTCTAAACCCACATCACACCAGACCCCATCTCACCATCTCTAAATAATCATTTATAATTACTGTACCTCTTTGAAATATGGACCACTGCATACATACAAAAAAGTGGAGATTTAAAAGGGCTTTGAATTGAACCTTGACGTACTTCCAACTCACCATCACTTACGAAGTTTCAAAATTTCCGTATTTTATGGATATTCCTCTCAACCTTTTCGTTATTTATGATTGTGAAATTTAGAAAAAAAAAACAGTCTCCACGAAAAGAAACTACATACATCTTTCACGGAGATCTAATAAATGAGACAAAAATGATCCGTAATGAAAATATAAAATAATAATAAACAAAAAAACAACACTCAAATTGAATTCGTTATTTGTGGGAGACCATAGCGAGCGAGTGGCTATGGCGACCGATTCGTACTTGCCACGCTAGTGGTCGTGTGTTCGATTCGCGGAACAGGTGAATTTGAATGAATTTTTAGTTATGTAAAAAATAAAATGCAGAAAGTATTGTAATGTGGAATTATCCCTCGTCCGGGACAACCAACTGGTCGACGTTAAGCCCTCTTGTATTTATGAGAGAAAAGCCAACAATTCTATTTTTGCTCTTGAAACGCATAAATGGGTCAAAATCATTAATGTATTTAATATGTTCAAACCCCAGTATTCGTTAGAACGGTCATAAATTACTATATAAATAATAATATAGCCTATATATATATATATATATTTATTTATTTATTTATTGTGCAATCCCACAATGCTCAAAGAAGTTGATTTTTATAGCAAATCAACCCACCAATTTTGTTTCATTACATTGTACTTATTTAAATGTGCAATCTTTTCTAAGTTTAAATTGGGATATAATTTACGTTTATACAATATGAGAGGAAATTAACTGAACCAATTTTACGCTCCAATAAATTTAATAGCAACCATAGTGAAACTCTTCTATTACTACAGTATAGTTGGTATATTATGAAACATTGATAAATTTTAATTATAAAATTTATACTATCTAAGTTACATAAATTATTGTTATTTATTTGGTATCTAATTTGAACAATTCCAATTACGTAATACTTTAAACTAACTTATATTTATTAGATTTCGTGGTCCGCTTGACCAAATAAATTCTTTTGAATTAATTAAGGTCTTGGTGGAGATAAAAAAAGGACAGAGTCGCAAGCGGGATTCGAACCCACGACCTTCGGCTAAATACGCCGCTGCTCTACCACTTGAGCTATCGTGACCTCGATCCGCCCGGATACTAACTTCCCGTCTCAACCCTACCTTTTGAATTTTCTCCCCTTTTTGCCATTTTTCAAATGTCGTGTAATCATCATCACGTACCTTCAGCAGCATAATATCAGAGTCTTAGCCTGGCCAGCCACTTAGAGCTGAGGATGTGATAACTGGTGTGGCACTTATTGATGATGGATGTTCCATCAGGTATGCAGCTATTGCCATCAGAGTTCCTCACGAAACTCTGCGGGACGCAGTTAGACGATTTCGAAAAAACTTGGTCCTACCATAGAAGGCCCGGTTTTGGACAACTTGTAATTTTTCCCAGAGCCAACGTTTTCAACGTAGCTCAGTGATAGTGTAGACCAGAATTTCAATGGAGAGTCGCACAGAGTTGGTTGTTATTCGTGGGGGGTCATTGACAGCCACTCTCTATGTAGATGAAATTTTGGAACATGCGTTGCCTATCCTAGATCCAACAATCCTACTCTAATGCATGATAATGCTCGTCCATATCTAGCTCGCATAGTACAAACTACTTTCAGCAGCATAACATTAGGATCTTAGCCTGGCCAGCCTGTTCTCCAGACTTGAACCCCATCGAGCATTTATTGGATAATCTCAAAAGACGATTAAGTCTAATCAAATCTATCAGTTCCGGAAACATTCCACTATCTTGAAAGGCTCTTCGTGAATAATGGGCTAACCTCCAGCAAAGAGACATTTCCAGAATGGTAGCAACTATGCCGAGGCGTCTTTGATAAGCAATGAATTATTTTATTTTTTTTACTGGCAAAAAACCAGCAAGGGCTATCATTGCCTTTATGTAGCTAGGGATATGCAATGAAGGCAAGATGAGGAAATACGCGATATTTAACTGTTAATTAAAAATATAATTAAAACAAATTTTATCTGTCGACTTTTTTATTTTTCATTTTCCTTAGCAATTTACCTTTTTTAAATCTTTTTTAGACAAAGACTCAATTATTAAACGTTAAAAAACGTGAAACTTTGATTAATATATACAAATATATACAAATCAAGTTATATTGCAAGTGGGTGGAATTTTTACCTGTCAGTGAAGATAAAAGACGAGGGTCTTCATCTAATGTAAGGGATGGTGGTTGCAACTTCATCAACATAAAATAAACCGGAACACTTAATTGCTTTTTGAAAGTATTTCGATTTATTTTAAATAGGTTAATAAGTTCAAAACAATGCTAATAATTTCATAAAATAATCGTTATAGCAAGCTCTTCTCTTTCATATGTATGCTTCACCTTTTTGGGTTGGGTTTTTGCTTCTTTTCTCACAATTTTTACGATTCTTTGCGTTATGCAGGGACGCCTGCTGAGAATTGATTATGATTTGTTTTCAAAACACCTTACCCTTACGTCGAATGGGCATTCGATAAAACTCACACCTTAAAAAATTGTTTAAATATTAAATAGCCACGCGAATAGTAGACCTGTAACATTATTAAAAGGGAAAATCACACCACAGTTTAAATATAAGTTGGAACTTGATTATGCATATGTTACGAATATATGACAACATAAAAACCAGACGTAGCCAAGTTTCGACTTGAAACGAGCAACTGGCATGACGAACGTGAGCTCCGAGACACGCGACAAAACGATAAATAATTAATTCCGAGCAGACCGATTAATATTCGGGTCCACGAGAGTTAAACAATTATATCGGCCTCTCACTCGGTCCGGCCGGTCTATTTCTATTTGTCACGAGTTTGAAACATAGGCTGATGATTCATGAATAAAAGAAAACAACGAAAAACGCATGAACTCGTTGTGCCAACTGGTTCGTGACTTTTTCCTCCAGCTATTATCATAAGTTTACCATACCACCAATAAATTCAAAGGTATGTTTATTTCTGATTAAAATCAGGACCATAAAAGAAAAATTCTTTTCAAAAGCTAACTATTATTTGCATACAATTTAACATTCAAACTAAAAAAATTCATTTTCCTAACCAAAGAAATTTTAAGTTCAAATTACCTGTCCTACATGGAAAGTGCAATTTTGTGCACAATAGCGAGTTTATTTAATTTAATTTAGTAATTTTACTGTACAGGGTGTTATAGGGTTAAATGTCAATACTGCCATGGTGGATTCACTAAATAAAAGTGGTTCAGTGCCACCAGAACGAGGTTTCTATCTTAACTCTTTACAGATATTAACATTTTTGTGATTTTGGTCTAAAAACATATTTTTTCACATAAAATCATAATTTCTCAACTTTACCGGTATTAAAATACAAATCTAATATTTATTTCTTACACTACTTACATTTTCGACAAGATTGCAACATTTCCGTTAAAAAATTTGCGCTTTTAAATACACAGTAGTCCATCAAAGAACAACTAATGGCAAAACCCAGTTTTTAAAAATACTCAATTGTGGCTCGTGCAATGACTTTTCCATCAAAATTTTCGGGGATTTCACCAAAGTTGCCTTATTTTATAAGTATACTCACTTTTACCTTTTTTAGAACTTTTATTAGTTTCACTAATTTCGTGGTCCGCTTGACCAATTAATATATTACAATTAATTAAGGTTTTTAGTTGAGATAAAAAAGTCAATGGCACGAGCGGGAAAATTGAAAAATGGCAAAAAGGAGGGAAAATTTAAAAGGTGCGGTTGAGATGGGAAGTTAGTGTCCGAGTAGATCGAGGTCAGGATAGCTCAAGTGGTAGAGGAGCAGCGTATCTAGCCGAAGATCGTGGGTTCGAATCCCGCTCGTGACACTGACTTTTTTATCTCAACTAAAACCCACTTGAGTTATCGTGACTTCGATCCACTCGGACTTCCCATCTCAACCTCACCTTTTGAATTTTCCCTCCTTTTTGCCATTTTAACATGGGTTTTTATTCTTTAAGCGGTTAGCGGTGTATGCGGAAGCGCATATTTTTCAATGGATATGTCAAATTTGTATTTTAACGTTGCTAAATTTGAGAAAAAAGATTTTATGGAAAAGATCTGATTTTAAACGAAAATCACAAAAATTGTATTTTTTCGGAAAAGAGTCAAGATTGAAACCTCGTTCTGGTGGCATTGAGCTACGTTTTATTTAGTGACTCCACCATGGCAGTATTGACCCTTTAACACCCTGTATAATGTTGTTTTATTTAATTCCAATTTTATGTTCCAACTCAAATTAGTCAAATTTGTGTGCGTGATTGGATAGCGTGAAAGAACCGGTGATTGTTTTAAATATTTTGCCCTCATCTGGTTGAAAACAATTTACCCAATGGACGGGTTTTGTTGGTATTACTGATTTCAAATATCATCCGACCTAAAAGAAATGATTGAGTTAAATAACCCTAGCTCTAAAGGTCAAATCGTTTGTACAAACCTTTTTGAAATAGTTACCTAATTAATTGGAAACTAAAACCTTCAAAATGACAAGATTCCTCTCACTCTCTAGGCCTCTTTCTCTCGTTTTCAACGGCTCGAATCTAAATAAAAATCCACCCTATTGCCTTCGGCATGTTCAATAAAGTGTATCGATGAAAACCCATGAAAACCTTTAAACCAATAAATTCCTGCAACGAGGTAATCATTTGTTGCTCTTCAATATACCCCGTTTTAGAGACTACTTCTTTTGCCGTTTCGCTCGATTGAACGAAAACCCGGATATCCTCTGGGCTGTATTCTGATAGAAAAACGCTCTTCTACGGTGAAGATTTTGCAGATTTTGATATATCATCTACAACTGTTCTAACACAATCCACCATATCTTTCTAATAAAAAATATTATATATAAATTAAATTAAGCAACGTTGCTTTCCGTTTTCCATTTCGTTTGTTTTCTGCACTTGATCAAAACATCATTAGGTTTTATCATGAAAAATATGAAAATTAAACAAATTAGCCTAACAATCAAGTACCTCATTACTAAAAACCAGAGTTGGGCAAAATCTAACTAATTCAATCATGATTAAGTATTTTGATTGAAGTTTAATCATGATTGAATTAGTCATGATTAAATTAATCATTATATGATTTGGTCATGATTTATTCAATCATGAGGTATGACTAAATCATACAATGATTAATTTACTCCTGACTGATTCAATCATGATTAAACTTCAAAAAAACTTCTTTCTCAGCCTCTTATGACGTCAAAGGGTAGCAGGTGTCGAAATTTTGTACTGGGCGATTGTTGCATGGGCCTGCATCCTATGTGAGAGCGTTCTAATAATAATTGAATATTTAAGAGAATTCAATAGGTTTTTAGCAGCGTTGGGCAAAAATTAGTCATGTCTAATGATTAATGATTGATAACTCAGACCGTTAGTCATGATTGGTAGTAAGTGACTAATTTAGCCATTAGTCACAATGTGTGATTGATTGCTAAATTAGTCATGACAAGTAATTAAATACGAGGCATGACTAATTTAGTCACAATGTAGTTATATCCAGAATTGGGCAAAATCTAACTAATTCAATCATGATTAAGAATTTTGATTGAGGTTTAATCATGATTGAATTTGTCATGAATAAATTAATCATTATAGGATTTAGTCATGATTAATTCAATCAAGAGGTATGACTAAATCATACAATGATTAATTTACTCATGACTGATTCAATCATGATTAAGAAATTTGATTGAGGTTTAATCATGATTGAATTTGTCATGAATAAATTAATCATTATAGGATTTAGTCATGATTAATTCAATCAAGAGGTATGACTAAATGATTAATTTACTCATGACTGATTCAATCATGATTAAACTTCAATCAAAATTCTTAATGGTGATTGAATTAGTTTGATTTTGGCCAACTCTGGCTACAATGACCAACTTACCAAAATCCAACAGACAACAGAAAAATTTTGAGATGAGAGTCGTGTTCAAGGCCAACCTTCAAAAAGTGTTATAAAAGAAAACCAAAGTTACATAATTATTCGACATGTCTATTTTATTACAATCAAGACCACTAGATGGTGTATTTTTTAAATAATGTAAATAATCTTTCCTTTCAAGTGGAATAAATTTTAATTCATAGAAAATTTTTTCCGATTAATCGGGTATGTAAACATATTTTCTTTTCAAAGAGTAGCTTGTTCTAGGATTTTTTTTTATTTTATTTTATTATATTATTATTATTATCATTATTTTTGACTTTTGATAACGGCGTTGTTTTATTTAGAATTGGAAGATTGATTTTTGTTAAAAAAGGTGTTGAAGGATTTTCGTTTTGATGAAATAAATTTCTGTTAGAATTTTTTTTAAAAGTGATGAAGTTGTGTATTTTTCATTTTTTGATCACCCATATGAACATGATTTATCGAAATTTAGTCATATATAACCAGTGTTGGGCAAAATTTAGTCATGTCTAATGATTAATCACTATGACTGTTAGTCATGATTGGTAGTAAGTGACTAATTTAGTCATTAGTCACCTTATGAGATTGATGGCTAAATTGGTCTTGACAAGTAATTAAATACTAATTTAGTCACAACATAGTTAGTCATGACTAAATTTCGATAAACATGTTCAAATGGGTGCACAAAAAATGAAAAATACACAACTTCTTCACTTTTAAAAAATTTCTGACAGAAATTTATTTCATCAAAACGAAAATCCTTCAACACCTTATTTAACGAAAATCAATCTTCTAATTACAAGTAAAACTACGCCGTTATGAAAAGCCAAAAAATAATGATAATAAAATAAAATAAAATAAATCCTAGAACAAGCTACGCTTCGAAAAGTAAATATGTTTACATAACCGATCAATGGAAAAAATATTTCTTTGAATTATTAAAATTTATTCCGCATGAAAGGAGAGATTTCTACATTATTTGTAAAATACACCATCTAGGGGTCTTGTTGTAATAAAATTGTAACTTTGGTTTTCGTTTATGATAACACTTTTTGAAGTTTGGCCTTGAGCACGACTCTTATTTCAAAATTTTTATCTGGAGTCTGTTGGATTTTGGTAAGTTGGTCATTGTAGGTCATGGCCCAAAACAAACTAATTCAATCATGATTAAGAATTTTGATTGAAGTTTAATCATGATTGAATCAGTCATGAGTAAATTAATCATTGTATGATTTAGTCATACCTCATGATTGAATTAATCATGACTAAATCAAATAATGATTAATTTACTCATGACTGATTCAATCATGATTAAACTTCAATCAAAATTCTTAATTATGATTGAATTAGTTAGATTTTGCCCAACTCTGGATATAACTATATTGTGCCTCGTATTTAATTACTAGTCATGACTAATTTAGCCATCAGTCACATATTGTTACTAATGGCTAAATTAGTCACTTACTACCAATCATGACTAACGGTCTGAGTGATCAATCATTAATCATTAGACATGACTAATTTTTGCCCAACGCTGCTAAAAACCTATTGAATTCTCCTAAATCTTTAATTATTATTAGAACGCTCTCATATGGGTTGCAGGCTCATGCAACAATCGCCCAGTAAAAATTTCGACATCTGCTACCCTTTGACGTCATAAGAGGCTGAGAAATTTTCCCTTCTTCCTATCAGGTGCCGAGTAAATAAAGTAGGTTTTGGATAAAGAGAAGGGCGAGATGAAGGAAAAGAACAGGGGAAAAATGATTCGAGGAAATGAGACGCCCTGCAAGTAAAGACCTCACACCCTTTTCATTTTCTTTCAGGCAATTTGTGTCAGGCAACTTTTCAAATGCCTTCACACGAACAACCATGCCTCGCACAATATCTTGACGTTTTACCGAGCCGCTATGTATTCAATACATCTATCTTTACTGAGAGTAAAACGCCTAGATCCATCCGTTTTCGATGTCCCAACGAGATAGTGAAGCGATGGGAAAAATCGGTATTTCGTATGAAGCAGGAAAAAATTATTGTATTAATGCAAAAATTGTTGTTGGTATGTTACACATAATTTTTTCAAATGTACAAATTTGACTTACTTTTTCAAACATTTTGTGAAAACTTATAAATGTAAAGTCTTTGGAATTAATTTAGTACATTTCAGCGGTATGCAACAATGCAACCAAGCATAAGCGACATTAATGTATGGATTTAACTGATCAGCTTCATCAATTTTGCATACTGAGTTGGAATTGTTGGAATGCAACAAACATATGAACACAAATTAATTATTTATTTCAATTAATTAAACTTTATGTAAGGTATTGGTCGATATAACAGTTAATAATAAAGTGTAATTAATTGAAAGAAGTTATTTGATCAATCGGGCCACAAACTCAAATGGATTTAATTATTTATGTAGACAATTTTAAAAGCCATTTCCGGGTTTCCATTTGCATATGTTCTTCTTTCTGTCCAACTTTCGCTCGTTTAGTAAATTTGTTTTATTAGTATTCATAAAATGTGTGTGAAATCGACCCAAAACCTTCCATAAAAACTATGAATATTGAAAAAAGTGCTAGAATTTGTTTATACTTTTTGATATTGCCCTCAGCCCTTTAGTATTGTTATATTGTTCCAAAATTCACATTGGAATAAAAAATAACATATATTACATACTAATTAAATTCTATTACAATAGAGAGAAATGAAAAATTGTAAGAAATTTTCAAAAGGTTAGTTATAATACATACAAAATGAAGCTAAAAAAGTGAACTAAACTAAAGAATCAAATAGATTACACGACATTTGAAAAATGGCAAAAAGGAGGGAAAATTCAAAAGGTGGGGTTGAGATGGGAAGTTAGTGTCCGAGAATGTCGAAGTCACGATAGCTCAAGTGGTAGAGCAGCTGCGTATCTAACCGAAGATCGTGGGTTCGAATCCCGCTCGTGACATTGACTTTTTTATCTCAACAAAAACCTTAATTAATTAAAAGATATTAATTGGTCAAGCGGATCACGAAAACTAGTGAATTTAATAAGTTTAAATGAAGTATACCTTCACAAAGCTTTCCGTGGCCATTTCATTTGTCGCCAAGAATCAAATAGATTGCACGACATTTGAAAAATGGTAAAAAGGAGGGAAAATTCAAGAGGTGAGGTTGAGATTGGAAGTTGGTGTCCGAATGGATCGAAGTCCGATTGCTCAAGTGGTAGAGCAGAGGCGTATCGAGCCGAAGGTCGTGGATTCGATTCTCGTTCGTGACACTGACTTTTTTATCTCAACTAAAAACCTTAATTAATTGATTAAACTTAATGTTAAGCGTTTAATAAATTAAACAATTAAGTATATATTTATTATAAAAAACCCCGAATCTAAACAAGCCGTCCTAATACAATGTACATCATATCATAGATCACTGGTAGAATCAATTAAACATGATGAAAACCCTACAATTTATATATTCAAAAAGTTGCTCTGTTAATTAACCACAACTATTTTTATATTGCTGCTAAAAGTACTGTATTTTCTAAGTATGTATTTTCTTCTTGTAGAACATTTTTCATTAAACCTCTCGTATAACTCAGAGTTATTAAAAATTTCGAATAGTTAATGTTGTACAAGATTGTGCCATTATATGCCCAGTTGTACTATGTTATAATACTAATCGATGTTTCAAAAAACTATTCTATTCTTGTGTACATAATTTGATATTATTCTACGAGTTCGAGTAATGATTAACAATGTCGTAGACGAACAGTAAACATATGTGCTATTGTATGTGACTCGATGCTATTTCGATCTTCACGTTTTAACAAATTATAAACCCAAAAAAACAGTTATTTAAGACCTATTTTAAAAATTAATTGCCTTTATTTTTTACATTCTGTCAATGTTCGTCAAACTTGCATTATGAAAGCAAAACATAATTCTTGGCAATTAATGTTTACTTTAGTGAAGAAGGAAATTATTAGAATTAACACCGAAACAAACGAAATGCGTTTTTTCAAACTTTTTGCCATAAATCCATTACAGTTCGTGATCCGATTGACCAATTAACATTTTTCAATTAATAAATATTTATGAAAGGTATTGGTTGAGATAAAAAAGTCAGCGTCACGAGCGGGATTCGAACCCACGACCTTCGGCTAGATACCCCGCTATTTCACCACTTGAGCTATCGTGACTTCGATCCGCTCGGACGCTAACTTCCCATCTCAACCTCACCTCTCGAATTTGAAAAATGACAAAAAGGAGGGAAAATTCAGAAGGCGAAGGTCACGATAGATTAAGTGGTGAAGTAGCGGCGTATCTAGCCGCAGGTCTTGGGTTCGAATCCCGCTCGAAGACTTTTTTTATCTCAACCAATACATATCATCAATAGTAATTTTTTGCCATAACTTTGTCATGTTTTGTCCAATTTAAAATAGCACTATTGTTTTCAACATAAAAATCCTTTAAAATGGTGTATGTATGTATAGGGTCGTGTTTGAAATATTGATGTTAAACTGGGCCTGAAGTACCCTGTATAATTTTTCTCCAAAAAAAGCCAAAATTTGAAACTAGACTAAAAATATTACAAACTTTTTTTATAGCGTCATTGAACCAATAGAAATTGTGCCGGGCCATCTATAAAGGACCTTAGAGTGTAGCATTCTTCAGCGCGATGTAAACTTTATTTTCTTCAAATTCTAAACGTATATTTTATTTAGTGAACATTAGGATTAGTTGGGATAAAGTGTTTTTGGCGATTTTCTGGCTTTCATAAGTTAAAAAATTTCACACCCAACCGTGACCAATACCACCAATATTATTAAACAGAAATATCCGAATTAAAGATACTGCATGTGTTCCAAAAATTAGACTATTTCCAGTTTATTATTCTTTGAAAGAACTTTAAATCATCAAATCAAAAACAGATTGTATTTGTTACATAAAAATAAATTAAAAGCGTATTATTTTGATGTTTCTAATGGCATTCATTTCAACGCTGGAAATTCGAGTTGTTAAGAAAATTGTGCAAACGGGGATTGGAAGGATCGGCGAATTTTTAAATTCAGGTAAACGTAATAACGACGTTAAGATCCCTCTTTTAATAAAAGGTCCGCTCGGAACTCAAGAATTATCGGCCGTGGCGACAAACCCCCCTAGGAATTGGACTAGATGGTAGAATAGGCCTTGTAACGACTTTATTGCGGGAAGGACGATTGAATCCGGTCTTAAGCAGGAAACTTGACTGAGGAATGGCCGGAAACATCAAAAAGGAGTCCCCGCCGGCAAACGGTTTTCTCCACTGTTACCACCGCGACCCGGTAATTGTCGCCTCCGACCAATCGGCAAAACATGAGGAAAAGTGTTTAAGTGTTTCTACTCCTTGAGTTAGTGGTGGGGGAAAAATTGAGCTTCGATGTAAACTGGATTGGCTTTCATTCGTAAACAAGTATTGACGGATTGAAAGCTCCCTCCGATAAACCATCTTTTTTCTTGTTTTCCTCTTCACTGGAGAGAGTTTAGAAGTTTGACTTTTCATGCAGAGTTTTTTTAAATTTCTGTTCATTTAAACACGTTCCCCTAATGATTACATGTGTTTCTTAATCGTATTATAAAATCCAGTATGTTTAGTGATCTAATTGACCAAATTACTTCTTTCAATTTATTGTTCTTTTTATGTAAGGTCCTTGTTGAGATTAAAAAGACAGTGTGACGAGCGGGATTCGAACGAATAAAAAGAATTATTAATGGAAAGAAGTAATTTGGCCAATTAGACCACTAAACATAATGAATTTAATAAGTAAAAGAAGTATTACTTCACTAACAGCTCCCCGTAGCCACTTCATAAGTCGCAGAGAATCGAATCCTGATTACACGCCATTTGAAAAATGGCAAAAAAGAGGGACAATTCGAAAGGTTATAGGTTGAGATGGGGAGTTGGAGTCCGAGTGGATCGAAGTCACGATAGCTCAAGTGGTAGAGCAGCGGCGTATCTAGCAGAAAGTCGTGGGTTCGAATCCTGCTTGTGACACTGGCTTTTTCATATTATAAAACGACATAAATAATTATCGACAATTGAATTACATATTTTGCATTATGTTTACTATATGCTGAAAATGGAATTAAAACCTTTATACATAACTAATTCTAAATAATCATTATTGATGGGGGGAGAGGCTTTGGCGAAAAAAAATGAAATAACCCACTTCCTCACCCGTGTCCCCCTGGGTCAAAGGCTGGTTTGATAATTTGCCGGATGCTATCAACGAGTTAAATATCTGAGTTTCCAGAAAATTACTCTCGTTTTTTCCCTCTGCTTTTTTCCCTTCATTAACTACCCGCCTGTAGGGATTAAGAAGCCCAAATAAAATAAAATAATTAAAATAAAATAAATTGCTAAATCATAAATTGGAAACAAACCTATTTTTGAATGTTGATTATAAAAAAGTCAATGTCACGAGCGGGATTCGAACCCACGACCTTCGGCTAAATACGCCGCTACTCTACCACTTGAACTATCGTGACCTCGATCCACTCGGACACTAACCTCCCATCTCAACCTCACCTCTCGAATTTTCCCTCCTTTTCGCCATTTTTCAAATGTCTTGTAATCTATTTGATTCTCGGCGACAAATGAAATGTCCACGGAGAGCTTTACTGAAGTATACTTCAGTTTGCTTATTAAATCGATTAGATTTCGTGATCAAACAGATTACACAACATTCGAAAAATGGCAAAAAGGAGGGAAAATTCAAGAGGTGAGGTTGAGATGGGAGTTAGTGTCCGAGTGGATCCAAGTCGCGATAGCTCAAGTGGTAGAGTAGCTTCATATTTAACCGAAGGTCGTGGGTTCGAATCCCGCTCATGACGCCGACTTTTTTTATCTCAACCAATACCTTTCATAAATATTAATTAATTGAAAAATGTTAATTGACACGACTTTTCTTGAATGTATATAAATAAATAAAATAAAATTTAATTTTTATAAACCAAAGGAAATTAATTGAAATTAATGTAATTTTATGAAGAAACAAAATGTGTTGGAAAATGTCTTGTAGTTGAAAGAACGTGCTCGTTCAAAAATAAATTAAAAACTAAAATGGCACGTTTGCATGTAATATAAATAATAAAGAAAAGAAACTTAAGCGATGGGGGTGAGTCGTAAAGAGCGATGTTGTCGGCGACGATCCAAGATGACAATCGATGACGCAAATTTACAGATGAAATCGCAAGGAAGCAACGGCCACATGACGTCAAGACACGTCGGGTAGTGTCGTCAGTCCTTCGGCGGTTGTCCCTGAAGGTGACGAAATCGACAACGGAGGATACAAAATCGATACCAGGATCGTCCGGCCAAAGGATATGAGCAGTCAAAGGTTGTATGAGGACTGAGGCTCAATCAGGGCCAAGGGTCCGCGATAAACCGATAATCCCTAAAGCCGGGAACAGACTTACCCGATGCAATGCTATGCGACGCTACCCGATGCTACCCGACGCAAATCCAAAGTCGAATTTTCCATAAGGTTGACCCCCGTGCACATCTGCCCGATGCTATGCAACGCTACCTTTTTAACCCTTGGTAGGTCGACGTATGAAGTTAAATTAAAAATAAACTAAATATTTATCACCTCATATATGTGCAATTAATTAACACAAAAATGTAATGAAGGAGAAAGAGACAAAAAAAGAGAAAGATAAAATATATGACACTTTACACGAAAACAAACACCGCCCTTAATTAATTATACATTTACAACAATTTGTAATAAAAATTTTAAGTTAAAACAAATTTTCGGTTTTAACACGTATCGACTTGAAGGCGACTCAGAACAAGCCAAAAGATCTTTTAGGTCCATTATTGACTATTCATCAAGTTAATATCAAACAGCGAGACATTCAATTGTAAAAGTTAAAGTTCATGTTACTGCGTGACAATTCTGTAGAATCGTAGTAAGAACACGTTTACACGCTTTGACATAGGCAAGCAGACTGCTTCGAAGGACAATGTTTCTCATTATTACAAGCTATAAAAGAAGAAATAGGTTCTCAAGAGGATGTAATACGGATTTATACCTCGGTCTTCTCACCAGTGGCCCATTTTCTACACCAAACCGAAAATGACTTTTTCAAAATGCATGTTTTTTTGATAAAAGGCTGTAAATGACCGATAAATGGATGTAAAGAGGTCAGAAAAAGAGGAAAACTTGATTGAGAAAACAAAGGCGCATGCGATTTACAAGAAATGATTTGTTACAGTAAATTCTGTCAATGTATGTTCGTCTTTATATTTCCTGACAGTTTTGTACAAATCGATACCATTATGTAAGCATTTAACCACTGATTTGAGCTTTTTACTAAGAAAAGTGGAGAGGATTTCAAAATTTGTGAATTAAAAAATCCAATTCTAAAAATTCTTGTTTTTTCTTATTTTTAATAATAAATGAACATAGTAGAAATGTGTTATTAGACTAACAACAAAACCGCATCCAAGAACGTAACCTCCAATAGCCGACGTATCATCTCTCCTCTAATCAACCACAAACGTATCCCTAATTCTGCAACCTATGGAATAGGATCAAGATTTTACCACTGTCTCCACACAAAACCTTTACTACATCAAAGGTCATTTTCATTTTAAAAATGGGATATACAAATTGCCAGCATGATGGCAATAAGTCATAAATAATAACGGATATTGTATTAAAGTTTATTCAAGGTATGAAAAATTTATTATTTTAACCACCGGAAGTCACGTTCATCACCACTCACCTCCCAGGAAAAAGTATCCCGGCGAGACTTCTCTGACTAACTTTCAAATTAGCCCATTCGAACTGCACAAACCAGGCCATCTTTCAAAAATTTCCTTTCTGTCGGTATTTTCCAGCAACCTCTCTAAAGCACAAGCTGTACTCGTGTCGGCCTCGGGTCGGCATGGGGCGGCGGGTGCCTTATCAGAGGCTCTCGAGGGTTAGGCCACCAGATCCTATCTGCACAGACGGGGGAGGGTGCATAACCATCTGTACTACGGGGTAACAGAAATGTTCCAAAATTCAGCCCCTGTTCCACTGGGAATGGATTCGTAGTAGTTCGTAGTCTTCTATCTGTGACCTTCGCACGAAACTTGCGTATGACCATCGTTATTCATCCGACCTCACGGGATAAGACGGATCAGACGGCAGCGTATGAGCGTTGAGGACGCTATGATTACGTTGAAAAGTCGCTCGAATGCGTGAGTAGTGGCGGATGGGAATGGGTAGTGAATCGGTTGCTCCTATTCGAGTATGCTTTGCACGTAGGTGTATGCTGAGCTCGATTGGAGGCTTTTACCGTAGGCGGTACTCCTCTAGGGGGTGGTTAGTAATTCCACTTTAAACAAAACCGCGGCCGGAACGTATCCGGTAGTTTCTACGCTAGAGAAGCCCCAATACTCTGGGAGATACAGTGGTCTTCTCTATCTAGGGAGTGCGCGGGAGACCAGGCTGATGTATTTCGGCTTAGGTAGCCCTATGCGCGCGGCATACGGTTCGATGCTTAATGCGGACCCGACCACTCGGAATGGGCAAGCGGGGAGCGAGGTTGTCTTGGGCCTTTGGAGATGAGCTACCTCTACACCAATGCTGCCGCAGTAACACCATTCTGTCGTATGCGGAGGTGCGTCAGCTCTAATCTTGAGAATCAAAACGTCCGATAAGGCCGAATAGGTGCGGACGTTAAAGATCTTCATTGTCCTTTTTAGGACGACCGAGTATACGGGAAACATGTGTTCCAACATATATGCGACAACTGCCTACGGTTTGGACATACTGCAGTAAGGTGTAGAAACGAGTCAGCGCTATGCTCGTGCGATTTACAGGTGAATGAAGGCCAGCACGGTCAGGACTCACCATGTATAGACTGAAGAGGAAAATCACCATTCCACCGTCGCCTCGTGTCCTGTAAGATTATTAAAACTAATAAAAAATATAGGGCATCACTGGAAACCTTTCCCAATCGATTTTTTGTTTTTTTTATTTATATGAGCTATGTGATCTGCAAACTTAAAAGTAAAGCAGATTTTACAATAAATTACGTGTCCGTTTTTTAAGGCTTGCGAATAACCTAGATCTCGGTATGGTCAACTAAATTAAAAAAAAAAATCAATTGTTATCTGCAGTTGTAGGTTTAGTTCAGTACTTGGTAATGTTGAGAGTGAATCTTTGCTCAGAAATTTTTAAACCATTTATTAAAAACTTAATTATGTCAATTTGTAGGCAACTTTTGGATTGTTTTGCCCTGTTGATGACCTTAAAATTGGTCGAAAGCTTGGCAGATAACAACCGAATCTGTTTTTCATCCAGACCACAACGAGAGCCGGATTATTTGTGAGTAAAACTCGGTCGATATACATGCAACACTTCGATTTAAACCGTATGTGGCTTACAATAAATAAACCAGAAGAGACCTGTTCTCCATGGACATTGAATACCCAGAGAGATAATTGATTTTATTTTTAGTAAGTCATTTAGAAAGCGGGTGCCAGAGGGTCTGACAAGGGGGAATAAATTAAATTAAAACAAAGAGTAAACAAGCATCACAGAGGGGGGGGGGAGCAATGGTCCATTGTGTATGTGAACCTCAGCAAAATTTCTCTTGTAAATGAAGAACTTCAGGGCGCGCATCCTCCACTGAGCATAAATGATAGTCGAAACGTTGTTTTGCCGACAGTTGTACGGACATTTATTAAATTGCTTTGCATTCGCAGGAAGTTTAAGCCTGTTACAGACGGAAATTTTGGAACGCGATCATATCAACTGAAACTGAAGTCATTGAGATGTTCTAAAAAACCTAAATTCTTAGACGGCCTATTGTTCTGAAACTGTATACGGCTTGCTATTTTTTATCAGAAAATCTTGAAACAGTTTGCGAGTCAACGAAGAGTCGTAACATAATTTCCTCCTTTTGATTATGGCGTTAAAGAAACAGGATTTCAAGATTGCTTGTTAGATTGCTTCCGCGAATGGGCCCAATCAAGAAAAGGGACACAATAATCACATTATCTCTTCGTGGAGGTCGTTCGAAAGAATGAAAACCAGGTTCTAATATCGGGTTAGATTTTAAGTTTGTGCCCTTGGGACCTTCAACTTCATATACATGGGCCCTTTTGTTGACCCAGAGTTCTCAGACAAGCTATGACAAATAAAACAAGTCAAATAAAGGGAGCTGGAACTTATATTGGTGTCTTTTCCCGAATTTCGCTTGGACGATCCGATCACATTTGCGCAGGTATAAAAAGAATAATAAAAAGTTAAACTAATCGCGAAATGTAATTTGGTCGTTATCGAACGTTTTAGCCTGCCTACCCTCGGTTGTCTGCCCCGATGTCTGTCGATCTTTCCAAATTATTATTCGGAATTCTGGAATTTGATTATTTTAATTAAAGATCTCAAAAAGTTTTTTGATAGGTCGAATTTACGTAAGAATAAAGCACACGTTTCCAAACTGGTTTTGGAAAAAAGCACATTTTTGAGATAGCTTTGTAGATTCCCCGTTTTTCCCTGGGATATTTACCTAGCCATCCGACTGTGGGTGGTTATTGAGCCTTTGACGACTTAGCGAGAAACTAAACTCGCTTTGAAGTTCACAATTACAATTTGCGTCGGAAGGATGCGGTATTTCCATTCCGCCTGAACGCCCTTGATCCATAAAGCTTTCGATTTAGTTGTTTGGAAAATTCCTTAAAGTCAGACTAAACACCAATATTTTTGGTGAAAATTTGAATTTTAGATTGTTTGGAGATCGTGAGATGCGGTGTGGTATGATGTAGGTTTCAGAAGAACATTTTCTTTATCGTGCCAACGTTTCGATCTTTATTGAGATCATCTTCGTGGCCTGGGATTTACAAGCATTGTTTAAATTTAAAAAATACATGTAAGATGTGGAAAAAACTGAATTTATACAATGCAAAAAAATATTTTTACATTCAATCAAAGTATATGAGTAGAAATACATTGATTGAATATAAAAAATATTTTTTTGCATTGTTTAAATTCACATTTTTCCACATCCTACATGTATTTGTTTAATTTAAACAATGTTTGTAAATCCCAGGTCCTGAAGATGATCTCAATAAAGATCAAAACGTTAGCACGATAAAAAAATGTTTTCTAAAACCTACATCACACCAGAACGCATCTCACGATTTCCGAATAATCATCGACTAACGGTCACTAATCACCACACATTTCTCTATATAATGTCAAACTGAAAAAATTCACAAAAGATCCTTTTAAATATTCAAACCAACGCATAAAGCGGGATACATCATATTGAACAAGAAAAGTATATTTGTAACTTGTTTCCTATAATTTGACTTATTGTATGCTTTTTTGCTTTGGCTTCTATTTTTATTTTTCGGAATAAAGAAAAAACTTTCGTTTTTGCGCGAAAAAACTTAAAAATGTTTTCTTCTAAATAATTAACTAAATCGATTGAAGTCTCATTTATAAATATTAATTATGTGACTATTATCAGGAACATTTTGATAAATAATTGTTATATATACTTGACAACGTTAATGGTGTATCAGACCAACCATTGGATGGTTTGCGACGACGATAAGAAAATAAAAAGATGAATATCACTATATTTTTACAACTATTTCAATTTTGAAAGGTAAAATTTGTATAAATAACTTATTTTATTTTTATCTTATTTTGAGCTCATTTTCTCAAATGTTGGTTTTTTGTTTTTCAAACTTTTAAATTTTAATAGTTAAATTTTTATCAAATACTTACAAGGTTCAATGGAACTGGGCCACACCAATCAATCCGGTTGAGTTTTGTTAAAACCACCGTGTAAGGAACGTGACGCCATATCTCGAAGTGTTTCCACTTTAAAGAATGAGGACAGCCAACCCGGTTTTATGTTCACCACTTTAATTAATTATAGAAAAAGGGGAGCTGTTTATCTCGTGGAAAGCTGGTAGGAAAGAGGGCGGGTTATGTGAACACCATCCACCCGGGCAGATTGCAGATGATACAGCATTCCCTTGAACCATCATAACAAAGTCCTTGTATCTTACATTTCCCCCATTCTCGTTGGTGTAGAATTAAGTTTGAATTTACTCTTTCAAACTCGCCACGAATATGAACATGTAGGCAGTCAATCTGCAGAATCGAAAGGATTTCAACTTTCCTTGAAAATTTTGTATTTTGCAAGAAATTAAAATTTGACTACTAGACTACTCTTCTTAGATTTGAATCTTCTAAAAATTTGTGGTGATTAGTGACCGTTTGTCGATGATTATTCAGAAATCGTGAGATGCGGTCTGGCGTGATGTAGGTTTCAGAAAAACATTTTCTTTATCGTGCCAACGTTTCGATCTTTAATGAGATCAACTACAAGGCCTGGGATTTACCAACATTGTTTAAATTTAACAAATGCATGTAGGATGTGGAAAAAAGTGAATTTATTCAATGCAAATAAATATTTTTTTTTATATATATTCAATCAAAGTTTTTCTACTCACTCAAAGTGTTTGTTTTCTGAGTAATTGTAACCATTCTTGCGTGTTTACGAAAAATTACCAACGTTTTTTCCCATCGTCGGCTCTTTTCACCTCAAAGAAGCCGACTCCTTTTACAAAAATGTCTTTCTACACCTACTTTCTTCCCCACCCCTTCAAAATCCAACATATATAAACATGAAACAGCAAAATCTCACTGGCACTCTCAACACAACACGCAAGAATGACACAATTACGCAGAAAACAAACACTTTGAGTGTGTAGAAAAACTTTGATTGAATATATATAAAAAAAATATTTATTTGCATTGAATAAATTCACTTTTTTCCACATCCTACATGTTTTTGTTAAATTTAAATAATGTTTATAAATCCCAGGCACTGACGATGATCTCAATAAAGATCGAAACGTTGGCACGATAAGGAAAATGTTTTTCTGAAACCTACATCACACCAGACTGCAGAAACTTTGAAAATAATAAAAATGACACTTTAAAGTACAAAAGGATTCTAACTTACAAAGGGTCCCCCACAGGCCAACAGAATTCGCATTTAGAAGCCCACAAACTAGAAATTATATGTATTAAGACAAACAGAACAAAATAAAAAAACAAAAGACAAACAAAAAAGAAACAAAATAAGACGAACAGAATATTAATTCCCTACATTCCAATGTATTCATATCTGTAAAACCAGGCTTTCTGAGCAAAATCAACAACACCCCGGCAATCGGAGCCGTTCAGAAGGGCTATGAGTTCTTCCCTCGTCAGAAAACCCTTACCCACATACAGATACCTCAATTCGTTCAGGACCGAGCATCTAGCGAGAAAATGAAATGCATCCTCACGATCACCTGAGTTGCATAGAGAGCACACTGCAGTGGCAGGAGTACTCCCAACCCAAGGCCTGAAATTCAGGAACAACAACTCCCCTCGAATTTTAAACCACCAGCGGAAAAAAGAGAACGGGGCATCATTTGCTGTAGCAGAAAAAACATTGCAAGGAGTTAGGGAATGATTCAACTCTAAATCTATTTGAGTCCACGGCACGAGAAATACAACTCTCTCGATGTCGAGCCCCCATAATATGAAGAAGATTGGAAAACATTTCAGACCACGCAATGGTGATGAGTGAAAGCAAAAATAAGAAAGAAAAAATGAAAAAAAAATAACAGGTTCATCACCCCGCAGATTTAAGAAGAAATTAATCTCAACAATAATAATTTGGAAATATTTTTAGTTATTTAGTTAAATATCAACTGGAATTAAATTGATTTTATGAAGCAGGAATGACGGTTGACGGTACTTTACTGGACTTACCGGTCGGTTTTGGTGTATAAATTAAATCACTAAATTATCCCTTAATTACCAATTATTGCTAGACTGATGATTAATCATGTCCTACACGTCGGATTAAACCGACCGACCGACGCCAGTCAATTTATAACTTGAATCTACTTTGTCAGTTCTCGAACCTAACAGAATCGGAGCGAAATGAGAAACTAGAAGACTCTTGATGGGGTTCTCGGCTCGAGGAACTTACTCCCGGGGAATTGATTGAAATCCTTTCACCAAGTTGGGAACCTATTTAACAAGGCCTAAAGGCGAGAGGATAGTACGTGAAGAGGCCCCGGTGTTAAAGCGGATTGTGCCTGGTGGGCATTTTCAACGGAATGACGAGACCTCAATGCCGCTACTTAAACCCAGGAAAATCCCAGGCAGGAGTCAAAACCTTTTCCAACCCCGGGGCTCAAACAAGCCCAAGGATAACTCGAAAAGAATGTGCACTCACTAAGGATAAAAGTAGACCCGATTATAAATGATTTTAAAATAATTCACTCAGGAGACTACATTTTAAAAATACCTCAGTACCAAACAATAACCATAATATGTCGAAATGCATAAAAACATTTTTAAATCCTCATCCATATACTGGTGTTTATTTGAACCGAATAGTAGTACTTAAACGGTATTCTTGTTTATCTAACTTACTGGTTTTTACTAAAACCGTCTTATTATTTCCTACTAATTAATTCATGCCAGGCAAGAGATTTGTGCAGTGGATGGTGAACTGACTTCTTAACAAGTTTTCAACACCGACCAGGTTCCATTTAAGTAGCTGATAATTACAATTAATTAAGGTTTTGGTTGAGATAAAAAAATCAATGGCACGAGCGGGATTCGAACCCACGATCTTCGGCTAGATACGCCGCTGCTCTACCACTTGAGCTATCGTGACCTCGATCCACTCGGGCACTAACTTCCCATCTCAACCGCACCTTTTGAATTTTCCCTCCTTTTTGCTATTTTTCAAATGTCGTGTAATCGGATTGGATTCTCGGCGACAAATGAAATGGCCACGGAGAGCTTTAGTGAAGGCAAAAAGGAGGGAAAATTCAAAAGGTGTGGTTGAGATGGGAAGTTGGTATCCGAGTGGATCGAGCTCACGTGGTAGAGCAGCGGCGTATCTAGCCGAAGATCGTGGGTTCGAATCCCGCTCGTGCCATTGACTTTTTTATCTCAACTCAAAACCTTAATTAATTGTAATATATTAACTGGTCAAGCGAACCACGATATTAGGGAATTAAATAGTAGCTGATAATGCTTAATTACTCAAAAGTTTAAACCAAATGTCATATCCGACCATAACTACCACGAGATATCATAAAAACTTTTGTTTATCTAAAAACAGCCTAAAATTGAATTCTCGAAACAATTGCCTGACAGACTATGAACCTAGTGCCAACAAAATTTACAACACTTGAGGACAGTAGTACAAATAGTATTAAAATTGTCATTTTTCAGGTTATAAGCAGGTAAAGCAAGGCTTTCATTCATTCAGTCTATCTCTCTCACACATTCGCCCTCTCTCTCCCTCCCTCTCCCATTCTCTCTATCTTATTTCATTCTCTTTATCATTCCTTATCACACAATCTCTCCTTCACATAATTTACACTATTTTATTCATTTTTCTCAGTCCATCTTTCTTTCTCAACTTAGTTTTATCTTTTACTGTCCCAAAATATCTCCTCTCTCTCTCTCTCTCCCGCTCACTCCTTCGCTCGCACTCTCCTCCTCTTACGCTCTTTGTTCCTCTCTTGCTCAGTCTCTCGCTCTCTTTCCGTCTCTCTCCATTTCTCTCTCCCTTTATCTGTTTCTTTCTTTCTCTCTCTCTCTATTTCTTCCTTTCTGTTTTTTCACTGACAGTCCAATCTTTCGCTCTTGTTTTCTTTCCATCTACTGCCTTTCTACCTCAACTTTCTCTTTCTTTCATTCTTCTTTCACTTTCTCACTCTCTCTCTCTCTCTCTCTCTCTCTCTCTCTCTCTCTCCCAATTAATAACAGAATAAAATTGTAGTCTTGATGATTTGACATCTCCGATCCTAGTTCCGCCAAATTTTACGACTGGTCAGTAATGAAAATTAAAAGTTGTTAATAATTCGAACATTGAGCAACCAATATTTTTCCAGTTTTCTTCATGGCAGTATTTTGCATATCTTACAGTCATGTTTCACAATATATTTATTCCGCTTTGTGAAAGTGTTTTGATTAATATAATTCAAATTGCTAATATGAAAAGTAATAAAATGGGTGATTTGGAAGTATCGGTTTGTTAGATAGGATTTGAGTTGTGCTTCTGTTCTGCAATGTCGCTCTACAGAATTTCTATTTTTAATTGTATCGCTCTTAAAACCGTAGGTTCAAAACTGTAAATAGAATTTCACAATTCTGAAGAAGAAATACAAATTTCGAGCTTTTTGAAAAGCGTTGTCCGGTCGTACAACCATAAACAGTCTCGAGTGTTATCAATTTTTATATGTTTGAATACTGACGGGGCTTATTTTGTTGCAATGAAGTCGCTCATATAGAAAATATATTTTAATGGTTTTTTAAATACTAAACCTAGTATTTAAAGCTATATGCAAAATGTACTAAAAAGCTTATTATAGTGAACACACGTGGAAAAACTAGAAGCATTGATAATCATCTATGGTTTTTCTCTAATATACCAAACTGTAAAAATATATTTCAGGAGGTTTGTAGAATGATTAATGATGATTGATTAACGATGATTTTATGTTTTAAGGCACTTAGGAAATGCTAAGCCCATTACGGATATATTGATCTAAGTTCATAATTCCCGATTATGATCAGTAATGACATAACGATGTATTCCCATATCGGAAAATCGATTATCAACTCACTGCAGGTTCTAGAAAACTCATAATTATGAGGCCTGATATGATCTTCTTTACGGACGGTCGGGACTTGTATGAAAACGTAAGGCTGATTTTATTTGTTTATAAACGGTCGGAGACCGAAGGGACAAAGCGGAATTTGATTGAGGATAAAGGAACGGGGGTGGGAAGGGTCTAGGATGGAAGTTACAGCTTCTATTATCTTGGTCATTCCATCGCCATTACCCGGGAGCTATGGACTCCCATAACGACCTGAATATTATACCTGAACGCTCAGGGCCGCAGGAGGGAGGACTCGGCGATTCATTATTTATACATTTTTGCTCGCGAGGCGCCCTCCTGACAGCATGCTCAATTTCACGATGCAAATTTGTCGAATTAGTCCGGAAATGAAATCATTCCGGCTAACTCGGCCGGTTTTCTCACTGAAACTTTCCCCAAGTCATATTGTCATTTGGAAAACTTCTTGCTTCTGACTTTAAACCAAGTCTTTCTTAAGTGGCTGAAATATTGCACATAAATTGTATCATAATTCTTTTTTTTTCTCTCTCTCTCTCTTTTTGTTTTCTTCCTCTCTTTCTTTTTCTCTCTCTATCTACTAATTTTTTAAAGAAATACCGTTAAGGGCAGAAAGCTGGAATTTAAATTACTTCCTTTTGGCAAAAAAACAAAAAAACAACCTTTTTTTCTCAATAACAGGATGCTTACTTAAATAATTGTTTGTACTCTTTTCGTCAGGTAATTATCTGGTAATCTGTATTGTGTATCTGATTATCTGACTAGATTAAAAATAAACGGTTCACCGTTATTTGCAGGAATTGAGCAAATAACAAATACATGCAGGAGCTGTGAGGATTATTGTAAACTATGTGTGGTGATTAGTGACCGTTAATCGATATTTATTTAGAAATCGTGAGATGCGGTCTGGTGTGAAGTAGGTTTCAGAAAAACCTTTTCTTTATCGTGCCAACGTTTCGATCTTTATTGAGATCATCTTCAGGGCGTTCTCTGAGTTAGTAGAAATACTTTGATTGAATATATGAAATATATTTTGCATTGTATAAATTCACTTTTCCACATACGTAAACAATGTCTGTAAATCCCAGGCCCTGAAGATGATCTCAATAAAGATCAAAACGTTGGCATGATAAAGAAAATGTTTTTCTGAAACCTACTTCACACCAGACCGCTTCTCACGATTTCTAAATAAATTGTAAACTATCTTACTTTAATGCTCATCACGTGTATCTTGTTATTCATTTATTTTTTACCTCAATTGGACAATTAAAATATTAAGTTACTTTGTATTTATTTATTAATTTTTAATAAAGGCAATGATGATGGCGGAACAATACACCGTAAGCGCGGTACAGCTCAAAAACTTGTTTTTGCTCTATATAACCTCTAAAGGTCACATCACCCAAACTTAATTCTTTGTACATTTAATGATAAGATTCAATTAATTAAGGTTTTTAGTTGAGATAAAAAAGTCAGTGTCACGAGCGGGATTCCAACCCACGACCTTCGCCTAGATACGTCGCTGCCTTACCACTTGAGCTATCATGACTTCTGAGTTGTGGGTTCGAATCCCGCTCGAGGCACTGACTTTATTATCTCAACTAAAAACCTTAATTAATTGAATGATATTAATTGGTCAAGCGGACCACGAAAACTAGTGAATTTAACGATAAGGTTTAAACCAATTTAAAATTTAATAGGGACTCATTCAATGGACAAATGTAAAATTTGAATTTACTGTCAAATACGGTTCAAATATAGCTCTTAATCTGTCTCATATTTCTTTCTTTCTTTAACTCGTTATTTCTGCCTCTTTCGTTTTTTCTAACTCTATATTTATATCCCTTTCTCTCTCAATCTCATCCTCTTACTTTCTCCACTTCTGATTTGCCTCTCACTCTCTCTTTCTTCTTTCTCTCCCTTCTCTCGATCTCTCCCTTTCTTTATCTCTCTCTCCCTTTCGTTAATTTCGTCGATATATGCAAGATATATCATACATTGGATCCCTTCTATTAGTAAATACACGTCATGATTTCATTCTACATCTACAATTGAACTATAAAGTCCTTATTCTGATTATCGATCAAAGTCGATGTATTATAGTTTTCAGGTTAAACAACCTTTCACAACATACTTTAACAAAGTCCCTCGCAATTCGTAAAATATCAATTCTACTGTCCATTTGATTACATTTATGGAAAAATATTGAAAGCCTCATGAGATGTTCCTTTTAAGTGAAATTATTTATGACTCGCAGTGCAAACATTTTATACTTTATATGTCAAGATTTGCCTTTTGGTGTAAGACCGTTCGTTGTAAGTTTCCACGCTGTCCTTAATATTAAACGTTGATAATTTGTTACTACATTTATTAAATTGTTGCTCCCGATTCAACGTTATTAGTGAATGTCACGAGCGGGATTCGAACCCACGACCTTCGGCTAGATACGCCGCTACTCTACCACTTGAGCTATCGTGACTTCGATCCACTTGGACACTAACTTCCCATCTCAATCCCACCTTTAGAATTTTCCATCCTTTTTGCCATTTTTCAAATATCGTGTAATGTATTTAATTCTCGGCGACAATTCAAATGGCCACAGAGAGCTTTAGTGAAGATATACTTCATTTTTACTTATTCAATTCACTAGTTTTCGTGGTCCGAATAAATCAAATACATTACACGACATTTGAAAAATGGCAAAAAGGAGGGAAAATTCAAAAGGTGGGGTTGAGATGGGAAGTTAGTGTCCGAGAGAATCGAAGTCACCATAGCTCAAGTGGTAGAGCAGCGGCGTATCTAGCCGATGATCGTGGGTTCGAATCCCGCTCGTGACACTGACTTTTTTATCTCAACTAAAAACCTTAATTAATTGAAATATATTTACATTAATAATTAACNAGTTGAGATGGGATGTTAGTGCCCGAGTGGATCGAAGTCACGATAGCTCAAGTGGTAGAGCACCGGCGTATCTAGCCGAAGGTCGTGGGTTCGAATCCCGCTCGTGCCATTGACTTTTTTATCTCAACTAAAAACCTTAATTAATTGAATTATTTACATTACAAATAGTTTTAAGAATTTTAAATTTGTTTACCCATTCTTATCCTAAAACCATGATGTACTTTACAACTATAATTAATGTTATGCTTGAAAGATGAGCTTATACTAACAAAATACAGTTTGTAGAGAGAAGGAAAAACCAAGGGTGTCAACTTACTAGTGACACCCTGTATACAGCATATGCTTTGTTTATAAGATTCTTTTTTCTTTCTATTTCCTTTCATACTTTCCTCGTCTATAAATATACAAAATACTTATTTATAATTTTTCGTTCTATTAATTACACTCGCAGGCTACCCAGAAATTTTTACCAATAAACAAGAGTTGTAATAGTAAATATCATGCAATAGATAATTAATTAATTAGCATTTAAAAATTATTTATATTTTCAGGGTCTTTTTACACGGCCGAGTGTAGAAAGAAGTTTGCGGATGAGAGGGAAACTTGAAGGCATGTCCAAAGGTTGTTCACTTCGTCCTCCGACGTGTTTACAGGAGCTACTTATTTCTTGGGAGGACCGAAACTCACCGGAAACACTGTGTTCACACAGCCGAGTCTCTCCTCGAGACTTAACGCCAAGTTTTTAACTATTACTCCCTTTAGAAACGCCCCCGTTTCGTACAAGGCGACCCTTCGTCCTACATTTAATATCCGCGCTTTCTACTTTCATCCGTTTTTTATATTCTTACAACATTTTGCTTTGTTTTATGCAAAGTCTAAATTATTTTAGTCGCTTCGAAAAGGACAATAGGGACTCTCTCTCCCTTTTATATAAAAATGGTAAAATGGATTTCTTGCTCCTTCATCCGTATAATCCAGGCGACATCGTTTTGTCTTTTTATTTGAAAGTGCAAATTCAACATATTCAAAAGTCACGGAGGGGTTCTGCTTTCCACAATCAACATATGCAAATAATGAGTGTATACATTTTTTTCTATAAAAAAATAACAACTTTTGATTATTAAATTCACTAATTTTCGCGGTCCGCTTGATCAATTAATATCTTTCAATTAATTAAGTTCTTTAGTTGACATAAAAAAGTCAGTGTCACGAGCAGGATTCGAACCCACGGCCTTCGGCAGATACGCCGCTGCTCTACCACTTGAGCTATTGTGACTTCGATCCCTTCGGACACTAACTTCCCATTTCAACCCCACTTTTTGAATTTTCCATCCACTTGACCGCTCATGACACTGACTCTTTTATCTCAACTAAAAACCTTAATTAATTGAAAGATACTAATTGGTCAAGCGGACCACGAAAACTAGTGAATTTAATGAGTTAAAATGATGGCTCTCCGTGGCCATTTTATATGTCGCCGAGAATCGAATCCTGATTACACGACATTTGAAAAATGGCAAAAAGGAGGGAAAATTCGAAAGGTGGGGGTCGAGATGGGAATTTAGTGTCCGAGCGGATCTAAGTTACGGTAGCTCAAGTGGTAGAGTCGCGGCGTATCTAGCCGAAGCTCGTGGTTCGAATCCCGCTCGTGACACTGACTTTTTTATCTCAACTAAAAACCTTAATTAATTGAAAGATATTAATTGGTCAAGCGGACCACGAATACTAGTGAATAGTTATTAGTGATTGCTTTTTTTGAAATTGTTTCTAATCAGAAAATGATATAAGACACCTTTGAAAAATTTTAAATAAATTTCTCTAAATACATTCTAAATAAATTTAAATCTCATTAGTAGGAATTTTTCGTTTATAATCTATAATCAGTATTTACAGCCAAAGAAATGATTTTTCCACCCACTACCTCTCCTAACGGAGACCCCAAGCAGACATGTAAAACGGCTACTTGGCATCCTAAATTCACAGCACTAAAGAAAATATTACTTAAACTTTCGCACACTTTGAAAATGCGGAAAAGTTGACCTACTGTGTATTTTGTGTTTTATTTGGTTATGATAAAAAAAAAAGACTAATCTTATCTTTTTTTTCAATAATATTTTTGATTTTTTTTCAATACTTTTTCAATTTAATCAATGTAATCAACATTGCACTAGGACTATTATTTTATGGGATAGAGGAAACCTTATGGAAACAGGTTGACCTTAGGCTGTAGAATTTTTAGTACAATTTGAAATATAGCATAATCTTCTTCAGTGTTTATGTTTAATAAAGGAGTGTCAAAAGAAATAATATAAATACTAGAAGTTTGGGATATGTATTATATAGATATACATTATAGATATATAGTACATTAATTATTTATTTTATAGGAGGATTTCCAAGACCGTAAGGGGTAATTCAGAGATACCATCGGATAAAACTTTATTAGATCAATAATTTTTCTGAATGGGAGTTGTTCAACCATGCTCTTGATGGGTTTGAAAGGCCCAGCTGAAGTGTGAAGCGTCAGAAAATATGTTTCCCCTCGGTACGCCTTGTTTCACATTTTTTGTTGTTGTATTTATTTCCTTTATTTCGTACGGTTCTTTTATTTATTTTAAACTTTATGGACTAAAGACGAAGCATAAGGCTGGGACATAAATGTGATGAAAAACCGGCTGCATTTTAATGAATAATTAACGATTATCAATGCCTGAAAATAGCAGATTTTTGTGTAAAAACTTTCTATTCAATTGAATTCTATAAAATAGCGTAACGTTCAATTAGTGTTCTTGTTGTCTTCGTGTTTTGGTAAATATTAGAACTATTGATTTTTTTTTTCAACTAGAGAATTGTTAAAAAGCTATAGAGAAGACTAATAAAGGCCAATGAATAATTCAGTGAAATGTAAATGTTTAAATAATAATTACTAATAAGTTTAATAAACAAAACGTCACGTCAAATTCGTATTATACTAATATTTATTGGTAGATTCGGTGGAAAACCAACGACAAAGGCTTGAGACCGAATCAAATTGCACATTTGCATAAATTTCCAGGGCCAGCAGATCAACAGACACTGGAGAGTAGTTTTAAATAGGGATGGATATCGATACTCGATATTTCTGTTTAAAGAAGCCGATATTTTGAATCGATATTTTAAACTTAAGATATCGATATTTTAGGTTTGATATTTTTTCAAACATACCAATGTAAGCAATTAGAAATTATCTGTATTCGGGTGTAAAAAATACAGCGAGACCCATTAGTATATTGGACGGAACTGGAGAGTATTTTTCCAACACATAGCTGGCTGGGAAGGAAATACTTGCCAACAGTGGCAATATCAGTCCCAGAAGAACGTCTTTTCTCCAAAGCTGGAAAAACAGGCTTGAAAGAAACTTTGTGTGAAAACTCCTGTTCCTAGGGACGAATTATGGAATTATGGATGTAATTGTTTATTTATCTTAGTTTGGTTCAGTTTTTTATTTGAATATAACAATTTGGTACAATTTACAAATATATACTATGTAAATTAAATAAAAATTATTATTTTTATTTATTCTTTATTTTTATTAAATTCACTAATTTCGTAGTCCGCTTGACCAATTAATATATTACAATTAATTAAAGTTTTTAGTTGAGATAAAAAAGTCAATGGCACGAGCGGGATTCGAACCCACGATCTTCGGCTAGATACGCCGCTGCTCTACCACTTCAGCTATCGTGACCTCGATCCACTTGGACAATGGCAAAAAGGAGGGAAAATTTAAAAGGTGCGGTTGAGATGGGAAGTTAGTGTCCGAGTGGATCGAGGTCACCATAGCTCAAGTGTAGAGCAGCTGCGTATATAACCGAAGATCGTTGGTTCGAATCCCGCTCGTGCCATTGACTTTTTTATCTCAACTAAAAACCTTAATTAATTGTAATTTATTTTTATTATTACATATATATTTAAAATTAATTAGACTTTTTTCATTCACATCGTTTTTTAATTTCCTATTTTTATTACAATTAGGCTTCAGGTAATAGTAATAAAACCCCTTATGCAGAGAAAGGTTGCTCGATGCTCCCACATAATAGAGGCGTGTATGCCTTGGCTCAATACAGAGAGCGTGTAGGCATGCCGCCGGATTTAAGAAGAGTTAATAATAATAATAATAATTGCTTTATTAAAACAAAATTAAAACTTTTCGTTATATTAAAGAACAAAAGCATTATGGACATGGATCGTCCCATCCGTCTGCCAGAGGTCATTGGTTTACAAATATATATGTAGTTTAGAGAAGAAAGAGAGAAGAAGAAAAAAAAGAGGGAAAAGAAAAAATATACAAAAAATAAAATAAAATAAAATACAAAATACAAAAATACGAAGTATACCTAAAAAAATGCAAAATATCAAAAATAAATAAATAAACAAGAGTACTAGTATTAAAAATGAAGTCTATATCCCAAATTTTGATGGCTTAATAACAATGAAAGAATAAAACTTAAAATTTAAATTCTTGAATCAGGTCGATGGCGGAATATTTACAAAAGTACCCCATCGACCTCAATTACATTAGTTTCTTATTGTATGCAGGTCGATGGAGGAATATTCAGTACTCCATCCACCAAATAGAATGAATGAAATGTATATAGGTGTGAATGTATTTATTTGTGTGAATGAGTATTAAATGTGTATTGCAACATTACGCAAGCGCTCGGGACTGAAATGACCAAGCTGTCGGATTTAAATTTAATTTAAAAAAAGTAATAACAAAAAATTAATTAACCGATAGATCGATACTTTTGCTTCCGATATTATCGTTTATCGATATTAAGAAACTTTTTCTATTTGAAAGAAAATATCGATATTTTTTAACGATACCCATTCCTGTTTTTAGAAACCACCTCTGGGCTGGTTATTTTCTCAATTAGCTTAATGACTTCATGCCATTAATGTCTAACAGGTGTTTGTCCGTTTTCAGTCCTTTCATTCCTCGAATCCGTAAATTAAATCGAGGGAGTACAATACAGGCGCAACGAACTCCTTGCCTTCTTTTTGCTCCTTTTGTTACCTTTTTCACAGAAAACTACATAAAGGACGCCTACCTAGACTTCCACTGATGAGACAATTTTGAAGTATGGCCCCACACGATAGAAAAGTCTTCGGGAAAATATGGATAAAGAATTTTCGTTTGTTTGGACGAAATCAGAATAAGATCCAACATTGTTTGTCAGTCGTGGATAATTTGAACCTAGAAACCACTACTACTTCTACAAATATCTTAATGCTTTCACGGACATGTCAACCCAAATTTTTTTCTTTTTCGTTTTTCTTGAAAAATACGTAAAAAACCTGTCTGCGAGCCTTTTACATTGAAAAAGACAATAAATTTTTTTCGATTTTTTGCGTTTTTCATGAAAAATAATAAAAAACGTGCCTATGAGCCTTTTACATCCGAAAAAGACAATAAAAAGATTTTCGATTTTTTGGGGATTTTTGCATTTTTCATGAAAAATACGTAAAAAAATGTGCTTACGAGCCTTTTACACCCAAAAAGACAATACAATTTTTTTCTCGATTTTTTGGGTGTTTTTTTGCGTTTTTCATGAAAAATAGTTTTAAAAAACGTGCCTACGAGCCTTTTACATCCGAAAAAGACAATAAAAAGATTTTCTATTTTTTGGGGGTTTTTGCGTTTTTCATGAAAAATACGTAAATAAACGTGCTTACGAGCCTTTTACACCCAAAAAAGACAATAAAATTTTTTTCGTTTTTTTGGGTGTTTTTTTGCGTTTTTCATGAAAAATAGTAAAAAAAACGTGCCTACGAGCCTTTTACATCCGAAAAAGACAAAAAATTTTTTTGATATTTTTGTTTGCCTTCTTCATGAAAAATACGTAAAAAATGTGCCTACGAGCCTTTTACATCCAAAAAAGACAATAAAATTTTTTCGATTTTTTTTTGTTTTTTTTGCGTTTTTCATGAAAAATACGTGCCTTTTACATCCAAAAAAGACAATAAATTTTTTTTCGTTTTTCATGAATGCCTACGAGCCTTTTACATCCAAGACAGCAAGGACAGCCATATTAACATGATCAGAAACGACCAAAACATTTTGATTGCTGTAGAACATAATAAACATAAAAAGCTACCCGCGCTGAGCTGAGCGGACAATCTGGCAGGCTGACCTCAGGAATAAAAGGATTTTAATTTTGTCATAATCCTGAAAAATTATAGGATTTAGTTTTAAAGTACTTACTTATTACTCATGTCTAATTGAAAGATTAAAGAACATTTGTAACAGCTTTAATATATTTAATCGTGATATAAATCTTTTAAGACAATTCACTATTTTAACCGTGAGTTAAATTAACCAAATATAGTATAATGCGTACAAAATGTTGGTTTTAACGTATACGCAAATTCAAAGGACAGCTTAATATCCAAATTCTATTGGGAGATCGGAGTCGAAACATTTTACAAAACAATAATCTTTTTATGTAAGTTTATGGTTGAAATTAAAAGCTAATGTCACGAGGGGGATTCGAACCCACGACCTTTGGCTTAATACGCCGCTGCTCTAACCACGGTTTACTTGACTTTATGAGATCAAACTTCATCCACCAAATAGTCCAGACCTTTTCTCCTTCAAATTATAATTTGTTTCTGGCTGAACTTTGCTTAGGGACAAAAGTTAACAATTTTGCAGAAGACGAAATGAAGGTATAAGAGTTTCGGTACTCACAAGTTGTACAAGCTCAATATCTAGGTGCCTGATAAATGTGAAGAAGATTCATTTTATTTTGCGTTTCACTGATTAAAATATTATATAGCTCGGTTTTGTATGCTATTGCATATTATTTTTGCAAACACAGGCCATGGTGATCAGATATTTATCCCCATCATATCTCTGTGGTACGTGGTCAAAATTTAATTCTGAATATTTTTGTTTATTTACAGAATGTTGCATAAATTTGTATATGTATTTGAAATATGAAACATTTTTCATCACTTAGACTAATAAAAATAAACTAGACCACTAAAAAAATAAGAGGAAAATGACGAGCTTAACATTTTATTCCGCTTTCAGTTAGCTTTATTGGAACAAAGACGAAGACAAACCGGCACAAAAGAATTCTGTAGGAATAATCAGGATCTTATTTGAGGCCCTCATTTCCAAAACTGTGTACAGTTTTGTTTTACTTTTATGAAAAATTAGTTATTCTGAAGCAGACGTGTTTTAGAAGGAAATAGGGGCCTCAATTGAAACAAAAATAGCTAATACAAGGTCTCATTCATATTTCCAACCTAGTAAACTGGAAAAAATGCCAAAAGTGAGATCTTCAACTTGTACTGAAATATCAGGCACTTTTTTCTTTCAACGTAAACAAAAATTATGTGAAATCCCGGCCATGCAGGAGTTATATTACAAAAGATATTAAAAAAACACCATTGACAAACATACCGGATTGAATAAATTGGGAAAGTTATTTAAATAGAAAAAATGAAGTGTTTTGCGGGTGATTCACTACTCATAGGACAAAGTTTGTTAAAGATACACCTCAAATTCAACATAAAGTACGTATGAACCATGGACCGATTCTAAAACTTTTCTCAGATTTCAACGTTTTACGTTTTTTCTTCAACTCTATGTTTTTCGTCATGAACATAAAATGTTGAATATCTGCGAAAGGGTTCAGAATCGATCCATGGTACATACCAAATTTTTTTTGCTGAATCACCATGACGTTTCTACTAGTATGCTCCAATTACCAGGACTGGGGTTGAAAACTCTTTTCCGAGGAACATAGAAATAGTTTTTGCGTGATAAACGCTGTACTTTTCCAGACACGAAATAAACTTATCTCATTGTAAATTTTAATACAGATCATGAACTTAATTAAGCTTAATTATAAATTACAATTAATTAAGGTTTTTAGTTGAGATAAAAAAGTCAATGGCACGAGCGGGATTCGAACCCACAAACTTCGGCTAGATATGCCGCTGCTCTACCACTTGAGCTATTTTAGAGCTTTTAGTAGTAGTTGTAAAATATTAATTGGTCACGCGGACCACGAAATTAGTGAATTTAATGATTTAAAATGAAGTATACTTCACTAAAAGCTCTCGGTGGCCATTTCATTTGTCGTCGAGAATCCAATCCGATTACACGACATTTGAAAAATGGCAAAAAGGAGGAAAAATTCAAAAGGTGGGATTGAGATGAGAAGTTCGTGTCCGAGTGGATCGAAGTCACGATACCTCAAGTGGTAGAGCAGCGGCGTATCTAGCTGAAGATCGTGGGTTCGAATCCCGCTCGTGCCATTGACTTTTTATCTGAACTAAAAACCTTAATTAATTGTAATATATTAATTGGTCACGCGGACCACGAAATTAGTGAATTTAATTATTTATTTTATATGATAATTTAAATTATATTATTCTTTAAGTGATTGAAATTTTTCTGTTATATTTGCTTTCAAAATGAATTATTATACTAGTCCAAAAAAAATATGTCTAGATGTATAAAAAAGTTAATTAATAGGCGAGTGACGTCCCTGACATTTATCCTTCGTATTTTAAACTTTTTAGCAACTATATAGCATATTTGAGACCCTCATTCCCAAAACTGGGGCAGTTTTTTTGCTGTTTTTTGACGATGAAAGTTCTTTTTCGAGGAACATACAAATATTTTTTGCGTGATAAATGATGTACTTTTCCAAACACGAAATAAACTTATTGTAAAAATTAATACAGATCATGAACTGAATTGAGCGTAATTATTTTATACAAAAATTTAAATTATATAATTTTGTAAGTGATTGAATTATTTCTATTTTATTTGCTTTCAAAATGAGTTATTATACTAGACCAAAAAAATTTGTCTAGATATAAAAAAAAGTTAATTAATAGGCGAGTGACGTCTCTGACATTTCTACAGCGTATTTTAAACTTTTTTGGCAATTATATGGCATATTTGAGGCCCTCATTCCCAAAACTGTGTGCACTTTTTTGACGTAGAAAGCTCTTTTTCGAGGAACATACAAATATTTTTTGCGTGATAAACGATGTACTTTTCTAAAAACGAAATAAACTTATCTCATTGTAAATTTTAATACAGACCACGAACTTAATTAAGTTTAATTATTTATTTTATATGATAATTTCAATTATATTATTTTTTAAGTGATTGAAATTTTCCTGTTATATTTGCTTTCAAAATGAATTATTGTACTAGACCAAAAAAATTTGTCTAGATATATAAAAAAAGTTAATTAATAGGCGAGTGACGTCCCTGACATTTATTCTGTGTATTTTAAACTTTTTAGGAAATTATATGGCATATTTAAGGTTTTTTAGTGCATATAATATTGCATATTTGACGGATTTTTAGTACATATTATATGGCATATTTGATGATTTTTATTGCATATATGTAAATTCAGGCTCTACTTACAGCTGACAATAATATTGATTATTTTTAACCTGATTATTTTTTTCTGATAAAAACCACAATTAAACTGTCATTTTTGCTTAATCTACCATCTATTGTTTTCTAACGGAAGGGAAATTGGAAGGGCATTATTATTTTTTTTTTGTAACTGAGAAATAAATTTGTCCGGTTTGTGAAAGGGGTACCGGGTGTTGACGAGGGCAGCGAAACGTGTTTAGCCTGGAGACGTCCTTTGAAGTCGACGCGACGGGCTTCAACGCGCTTCCTTGTAATTATCATTGATCATAAGACACTTTCTCCAACCAGACCTCGGTTTGAAATGTCAAGGGATGGTTAGGGATGGTTAATTTTTAACATTTATTCTGGTCAATGTGAACAACTGTTCTAATCGCAATGGATTTGAATAAACTAAAGGAACTTTAATAATATGGGATAAAGTGCCCCACGCACAAAAAAGTTGCGATTGAAAAACGAAAATAATTTTCATTAAAACAATTAGTGCGGCAATTAGATTTTATCTAGCAGCCTAAACAAATGTCTCGTCTTTGTGCAAAAAACGTTGCCAGATAGTGGGCATTTTATTAAAATGTCGGATTTTAAAGTGAATTTGGTTTTTGAAGTCTGAAGCTGGGCCGAATGGTTTTTGAGCACCAAGGACGGAAACGTTGCAGAACTTGAGTGAGGCGGTCGTCGGGCCGGTTATCAGAGTGTCGACTGGGTGAGGTATTGTTGCCTGCTGTCAGTTGGATGTCATCCGTAGACAACGCACACAGTAGCCCTTCGCTACAATCTTAGTTATCGGCCGTACGTATCGCCCCGACCAACCCTTCTTCCTTTGTCACAGAATGTGTCAGTAAACCGGTTGTCGATCTTGTTACAAATCAGTTTGAATACCATGGGGCTGTGAAGGAGCATAATTGCTAAAATCCATCTCACCTCTCGCAGAATCGCGTTAATAAGTTGACTGAAAATTACGAAACTTAATTTTATAGAAAAAAAGTGCTATTGTAACGGCTGATTAATAGAGGCAATATTTTCACATCGGTCCCCTGGGCTCGGAACTGGACAAAAGCAACGGCCGACAATTTTAATTACGTAACTTTCCTTTGTACAAGGATCTACACTTCTTGTCCTTTCCTCCCCATATCGTCCTCCCGGCTTATGCCATTAAGGTACAAAAATCCGCTAAAGAAAATCCCTCATTGTTTTAATGAATAGAGAGGGGCCATCTATTCATGCCATTGTTTTGGGGGCGTTAAGTAAATTTTTTAAATCCCTATTTCAACAGCTTCTCATCGATCTTTGAAATACTACCGGCATGGTTTCCGCACAGAAATATCCGGTAATTTTACTGCAAATTCCAAACATCAATGAGTGGAGTATTGATTTCCGGCGTTTTCATTAGTCAAATTCATTGCATTTAAATTTGTTGGGCTAAAATACCAATCCTAATGTTGAATTTAGGAGGTCCCAACATAAATGTAAAACTTGCGAAACATCTCACACCCTTTTACACAATCGAACTGGAATTGGAAATTATAAAAACTCTCAGATCGTGCAAATTACTATTTGGATTTTATTTTTTGTAATTTACGTTATGATTAGATTCACCAATTTCGTGGTCCGCTTGACCAATTAATATCTTTCAATTAATTAAGGTTTTTAGTTGAGATAAAAAAGTCAGTGTCAGGAGCGCACACTAACTTCTCCGTGGCCATTTCATTTGTCGCCGAGAATCAAATAGATTACACGACATTTGAAAAATGGCAAAAAGGAGGGAAAATTCAAAAGGTGAGGTTGAGATGGGAAGTTAGTGTCCGAGTGGATCGAAGTAACGATAGCTCAAGTGGTAAAGCGGCGGCGTATTTAGCCGAAGGTCGTGGGTTCGAATCCCGTTCGTGACACTGACTTTTTAATTGAAAAGAATTTATTTGTTCAAGCGGACCACGAAACCTTATAAAATGCTACAAAAAAACCTTCGCTTAGTATGTCCGTTTATATATATTGTAAATACAAAGCAAATTTAATTGTATTTAATTTTCAATTTATTTGCAATTTCTTTTATTATGGTCTTCTAAAAGACCAAATATGTAGTAATAATTTTTAATGTTCAATTTATATTTTTAAAAATCGCAAAACAGGAATTTTCCTCACATTCGTACAATTTCTGTTTTTTAATTATTTAAAGGGGGAGTTAATTGTAAATTTAAAAGTGTCAACTTTAAATTAAAAAGTGCATACTTAAAGGATAAAACTATAGATTAGAAAATAACTGTAAATTACTTACGCATACAAATGTTGTACGACTTTTATTGATAAGTGAAAGTCATTTTGAAAGAACTATTCTGTACTTTCAAAGAATATTGCATAAATATACATATTTGAGGGATTTCGCCAATATGAAACATTTTTGTTTACTTAAATTAATATAAGTAAATTAAGCGACTAAGAAAATGAGAGGAAAATGAGAAGAGCCTAAAATTTTATTCGGCTTTCTGTTAACTTTAAAGGAACAAAGACGTAAAAAACCGATAGAATAGAATTCTATAGAAATAATCGGCATCTTATTTGAAGCCCTCATTCCCAAAACTGTGTGCAGTTTTTTGACGTTGAAAGCTCTTTTTCGAGGAACATACAAATATTTTTGTTATTATTTTATTATTAATAAACGATGTACTTTTCCAAAAACGAAATAACTTATATCATTGTAAATTTTAATACAGATCATGAACTTAATTAAGCTTAATTATTTATTTTAAATAATAATTTAAATTATATGATTTTTTAAGTGATTGAAATTTTTCTGTTATATTTGCTTTCAAAATGAATTATTATACTAGACCAAAAAAATATGTCTAGATTTAAAAAAAGTTAATTAATAGGCGAGTGACGTCCCTGACATTTATCCTTCGTATTTTAAACTTTTTAGGCAATTATATGGCATATTTGAGGCCCTCATTCCCAAAACTGTGGGCAGTTTTTTTTGCCGTTTTTTTGACTTTGAAAGCTCTTTTTCGAGGAACATACAAATATTTTTTTCGTGATAAATGATGTACTTTTCCAAACACGAAATAAACTTTGAAATCATGAACTTCATTAAGCTTAAAAATGCATATTTAAAGTATAAAAGTATAGATTAGAAAATATCTGTAAATTACTTACATATACAGATATTGTACGAATTTTACTGATAAATAAAAGCCATTATGAAATAATTATTCTGTATTTTCAAAGATTCAAAAATCATCCTGTTATCTTATACATTTTATTTGTTAACTTACACCATCGAACATATGTTTCAAGTATAACCATGGCGAAATCTACAAATTTCGCTCAAAGCGCCACATTACAAAAAGGATCGAAACTCCTCTAGAATTGCGAAAAGCTTTCTTACTACATTGTGGTTATGTTTGTCGCCTGGGACGAGTTGAGAAAAGTCTTTTTTCCTACGAGTAGGAGACGCATACAAATGTCAGACACGTACTCTTGGAGTAGGAAATACGAAAAGTTTCCAACTGCCTACATCCTTACGGTCAACGTTCGCCGCACAATTAAAACCACGAGATTTTACATTTTACAAAGTCATATCTTTACAAAATGCTCAAAAACATATCGAAAAAAAGCCCAATCGACCCAGCCCCCAGATTAATCTCTAATTCACAATATTTGCCCATACTGAAAACTAAATAATGAAACGTTGTAAATTTTAAATGGTATTCACTTTTTTGCTTTTTGTCCATTTCGAATGTTTTATTCGCCGATAGTGAGCCTAAGGACGGTTGTTAAGCGTTTTTGTCTACGAACCTTTTTATCAGCCGTGGCCAGTAAATTAAACTTTTTTCTGTAATCGATCCCATTTTCTGTGCGACTCGACAATCTGCTACTCCGGGGACGATAGGGATAAAATTCACCGCTTGCCTGAAGTGGTTTAAATTGATCATAAATGAGTTACGCAACAAGAACGGCTTCTATAATTTTTGACACGGTTTCTGTCACACTCTTTTGAAACGATTTAACACAGGAATTGTCAATTTTATACTCGTTTTTGACGAATAAATTGCATATAATTATGCTTGGTTCATTTCAATAAAACAAACTACAATTTACATACTACATTTGTGGTGATTAGTGACCGTTAGTCGATGATTATTCGGAAATCGTGAGATGCGGTGTGATGTAGATTTCGGAAAAAAAATTTTCTTTATCGTGCCAACGTTTCGATCTTTATTGAGATCATCTTCTGGACCTGGGATTTACAAACATTGTTTAAATTTAACAAATACACGTAGGATGTGGCAAAAAGTGAATTTATACAATGCAAAACAAACACTTTGAGCCCTGAAGATGATCTCACTTTAGGGTTTTACAGACGAGTTTACGTTAATTTGGTAAAACGAGTTTTCAAAAAGGCAAAAAATGTTTTTACCAGAAGATATCATTTTTAACTATAAAGCTGTAAAAAAAATAATGAAAGCTAAATTTAATCATTTTTAAAATATACATCCACTGCTTGGAAAATTCTTATGAAAACAACGTTATGCACATAAAAGCCTGACATTTGTTTTAATCAAATAAGAGACACTATTTTTAAAAAAATACTTTACTCTTATCTCCTCTTAAATCAAAATAATTCAGCGACTGAAAGAAAGCAGTTCTCAACAGAAAGTCGGAGACCACTGCTCTAATTTTTAACTAAACGAATAATTAAAACTGTGTGCAATCCAAATTTCTAGGGTACATGTAAAGATTTGTTTCTCGATTAAACGAATTTGAGATTTGTCGGCGTCCTCGAAGGATTATGACATGCATAAGGAAAAGGTACACATCCTTCCTGTCGGTAGGCATTATGGAAATCCATCAAAACCGATCAAAGATGGGTCTCGGGCTTTGTTTGTCCTTCCATTGCCTTGAACTCGGACCATGGGATATCGAGAAAATAAAAGCGAGCTCTTCTGTTATGTACACAGTCATATCGGATGCCAAGGAAGGAAAAATCATGAGTTTTGGTGATTCGAATGATACCTAATGATTATTCAATGATAACCAGTTTGTTTTTGGGCTTTCCAATTATCTATATATCATGAGCAAACATAATCTCTTTTTTCAATATATTATTGATTCTTAATCAATATTGACCGTTCAGACTGAAATATGTTCCCAGCATCTGGAAATTCGCAGAAACAATTATGATTAAAAGACGAAAAAACCGGCGAATGAGGTCAAATCATAAAATCCAACATCGCTACCACCAAGTGTCTCTAAGGTTTTCCAAAAGTTATTATTAAAAAGAATAAAACTCATTGTAGAAAAAAAAGAAAATCATCCCCGACCACCAATTTGGATTCCGAACAAGAGTTTCAACAATAGACCAAATTCACCGAGTAACGGACGTAATAGAAAAATCTCTTGAAGAAAAACAAATTTGTTCTATCTTCCTTGATGTCTCACAAACTTCTGACAAGGTCTGGAACGAAGGACTCATCAATAAACTAAAAGTGATGCTACCAAAGCAGTATGTCGATATTTTCAGTTCCTACCTAACTGACAGGCTGTTTAGAGTCAAACAAGAAGATCAATATTCAAAATTAAAAACAATAAATGCAGGAGTGCCACAAGGTAGCATATTAGGTCCACTGCTTTACTTGTTATACACTAGTGATTTTCCGAAAATGGATGGAGTAAAAATTGCAACGTTTGCAGATGACACAGCGGAGATATCACTAGGACCGACTATCACCCATTCAACCAAAATCCTCCAAAATGCATGTAATAATATATGCGAATGGACAAAAAATGGAAAATCAAGCTGGATCAGCATAAATCAGTTCATCTAATCACAAACAAAAAAGTGGGCCATGTTCCGTCGCTCACAATCAATGGAACTGTTATACCATACAGTTTTAATAAATAAATTAAATTAAAAAAAATATTGACTGTCTGTATTAACGAATCCTTAATTCAACTAGATACATAGCCAGTTCAAATGACTGTGAGGTTCAATTTACCACTAACTTTGCTAACATAAATCAAATAAGACTAATGCTCTGGAAGGTTGTAACAAAAATATGTTAAAATCTATTGAATACTAATTTCACTAGTTTTCGTGGTCCGCTTGACCAATAAATATCTTTCAATTAATTAAGGTTTTCAGTTGAGATAAAAAAGTAAGCGTCACGAGCGGGGTTCGAACCCACGATCTTGGGCTAGATACCCCGTTGATCTACCACTTGAGCTATCGTGACTTCGATCCACTCGGACACTAACTTCCCATCTCAACCCCACCTTTCGAATTTTCCCTCCTTTTTGCCATCAATGAAGTTTAAGCAAGAAAAATCTAGGACAGGGGGAGGTTTAAAAAAGGGCAAACAGGGTTCTCTTAAGCTTGCCCCAAGGATATCAATCTTTCTTACGGTTGTAGCATTCCACTTTGTCCATTGTATATTTCATTTAAACATCGTCTTATAACATTGTATTGGCGAATGTTTACGACAATCGAAAAGTGCTAAAACGTACTTATCTCAGGGCCGGAAACATTTCACCGTTGATACCGATGGGGATTAGCTTAAGAATAAGCAACACCGCGATTTTACAGTATCAAAAGTAAGATTCCGCTCCCGTGTAAAGCACGATTCGGAAGATTAATTGAATAAAAGAGGACCTTTGCTCTGTTTAATTTTCACAAAACACTTTGTTAGACCTCCACTCGGGATTTTAACCGTCGTTTTCTTGAGATAAGCGTCGACCCGGAAAGAGACAAATGGCAGTCGTCGAGGAAAAACAGAATATTACATGGGCCGTGATAATGTTAAGAAACGCATGTGTCGCACCGTGGCAGACGGCACGATTTATTTCCCAGACACTAGTTCAATTGCTCAACTAAAAAAACCATACGCTTACAAGTCTAAGATGGTTAACCAAAAATGAAAATGTTTATTAATTATTTAAAATTAATAATGTTGTTAATTTTCATGGCCTGAACATGGTTACACATATTAAAAATATTGCATTATCATTTTAACATGGTAATAACACAGACACCTACGTTAGCCCTTAAGATAAGAAATTAAAAGGCTAAAAGGTAACTGGAAAGTTAGTGTAGACATGGCCAGGAAGGTTTCCATCCTGAGCACTGCAGCCGTACAGGTTATTGTACTTTATCCCTGGCTCCACTTTTTGGGGGCTCGCAACACAAGTGTGAATTTGAGCCCCCGGTATGCCGGTGTTCTTCCATCGAAGAAACTTATTTTTGAAGGGGGTTGGGACCAAATTTAGTGTCGCTGAGATTTGCTTCCCTCTCCTTTCATTTATGAGAGCCGTGTCAATTTCTTTTCAATTGCGGCCACCGGTCCCCTTAGGCGTCAGAAAAAGTCCAGACGCGACTGTGGGGATGGCTAGGAAGGTTAGTTTGTTCTAAAGGTTCTAATAGTATCTTAGAAAACAAAATTAATATAGATAAGATGGTTCAATTCATGGTGGATAGTGTCGTTAGGGATGGTTAATGTTACTCAAAGGCAAGCTCAATGTTCGGTCACCGCCAGTAATTCGAATAGGTGGTGAGACCATAAAGAGCCCCGCGTCCCTAACTTATCTTGGAGTGAAAATGACACCTGGCCTAAGATTTGGCGTAAACGCCCTGAGCTCAAAAGCTAGGGTGCCCACGAGGATCGCAGCTATCCGTTCCGTGGGTGGCGCCACATGGGGAATCTCCTAAAAAACTAGACAAGTCTATTATACGGCGCTGTGCGAGTCAGTAATACTCTACGCGGCGCCGGCTTGGACTCGTGAATTGCGGGCAAACGATTGGGCGGTGCTCAGCGCGCAGCCCTGCTTGCGGTCACCCAGGCATATAGGACGGTCTCCACGGCGGCCCTACAAGTCGTCGCTGGCAGGCCGCTCATCGACCTAAAAGCGAAAGCGCTTTGTGCCAAATGGGAACTGAAGAATGGACTCCCACCGTGCATCCCAGTTACAAGCAAGGAAGAGGCAGAGGAATGGTTGGTAAGAGAGTGGCAGTTAAGATGGGATGATACATCCAAGGGACGCCACACCTACCAGCTCCTCCCAAAAATAGAAGACAGACTAAAGATGAAACATCTTGCCATCGATCATTACATGTCTCAGCTCCTAACAGGACATGGAGACTTCGCCGCAAAGCTCCATGCCTTCCGACTGAAATCAAGCCCGATGTGGCGAGGAAGAGACAGCGGAACACGTCGTACTGAGTTGCGATAAACACATTGTTCCCCGTGTACGCTGGCTTCAAGAGATAAGTGAACAAATAGCCACTATGGAGACCCTAAGAAGAGCGATCATCACTTGGGCGGGGTTCAACGCTACACAGCAGATGTGGAAAAGCGTTATGAGACAGAAAGGATGGCAAGCATAAATGAAAGACTATACTTAGAAATCAGATAAGCCTATACCTCCTCCACCTGAATATCCCGAGCGAGCCGCCTCCGCGAGGCCCATCCCGGACGCAGTAAAGAACTGTGACAAAGTGCTCGCCAGGTGGAGTAGAGATGCGATCGTCTAATAGACAAGGCGTGATCATAGCTTTGGTCTATAATTGAAAAAGCTATATAGCAGCGCAAGCCAAGAAGCTGCAAAGAGCCAGATATGGCTTAGGAGCGGCAAAACACAAAGGCACAGACGGTGGATAGTGTGGTTATTGATAATATAAAGCATTTTTGCTGTTTTCTTCTGGTCTCTAGTGTGCTATTTGTACTGTGCACTTAACTTCAGTTGAATTTGCTCCTTAATATGTACTGAAGGTCAACAAAACCAATATACTCAACATTAGGCAGCGTGCAAACTTTGGCTAATCTATGGATTTTAGGAGCGTAAATAGAAGCAACAACAACACAACCTTAGACAACTAAACCTATTTATGGAAAACAAATGTACAAGGAGAAGCTAGTAAAAGCTCGAATAATTCAGGTTTCTACAGTCAATTATTTTCAGATGATGGTACCATAACGCTCACAGGTATGGATCTCCTGTGTTGTGATAAAGGTTTATCAATTAATCCAGCTAAATGGGAGTTGATAATGTTTAGTAAGAGAAGAACATTAGGTAATTTTAAAAACCCTAAACTTCAGGGCATAGAATTAAAGTTAGTGGATTCAACCAGATTCCTTGGTGTGCCGCTTGACAAGAAACTTGACTGGAAAGGTCATATTAATAACATATTCAGGAAAGGCACAATATCAATGGTACAATGTAGGAGAATTGTCGGTAAAACATGGTGCCTCAAACCATGGGTAGCCAAATGGCTATATACTGCAATTATTCTACCTAGATTATTTTTCGCAGCTTTAGTATGGTGGAAAGGTCGATAAAATAAAGGGAATAGTAACAAATTAAGGTCATTTCAAAGACTAGGCTGTTTGATGATGACAGGAGCATTTTCAACTACACCCACCCTAGCACTTGAAATCATAATCAACACCACACCTCTACACATTGAGGTTAAGGTCAAAGCACTAATCAGCTGCTACAGATTAATTGGCGAAGGCAGCTGGAACCATAAGTGCAATAACATAGGTCACTCAAAAATCTTACAACTATTGAGTAAGGTTAACGGCCAATTATTAAGCATTAATGATAAAAAGATTAAAACCCCTTCGGGGAAAAAGCACCCCTTGTGATTATAATTATAGTTTGGATGATGACCATCGTAACATAGACTGCTACACAGATGGATCACTTATCAAAGGTAGAGGGAGTGGTGCAGGAATCTACATACCAAAATTAGCAATCAGCATCTCCTCCCCTCTTGGCAATAACCCCTCCGTTTTTCAGGCAGAAATCTGGGCCATTAATGTGTGTTGTAGAACACTTATGGAAAATAAAATTAAAGGAAAAGATATTAGAATTTTTTCTGACAGTCAGGCTAGTCTTAGGTCATTACAAAAAGATTTGTCAACCTCTAGACTGGTAGAGGAAACTGGAGATCTTATCAATAGGATCTCTTCCAGGTTTGAGAACAAGGTAACCCTTATTTGGATACCAGCACATAAAGGACATCATGGCAATGAAGAGGAGGATAGCCTGGCCAAAGAAGGCTCTAATACTACGTTTGTCGGGCCACATCCTTCAAAGGTCTAAGGCTGCCTGTTCCTATGTCCGTTTCCGGACTAAATCAGGATGGTCGTGCAACCATATACCCCTGAAGGCCCAACCCTCACGACAGCCGCGGCTGCAGCCGTGCCCAGGATGGACCTCGGGGAGGTGCCTGGTCGGGATATGACGTGAGGGTCGCACCTTACAAATATCTTACGCCCAATCTCCCCGTACACTGAACCCCGCCCAGGAGAGAAAGAGAGTGGCACCCCTTGTACAAACTAATACTATATATACAATAAACTACAATATGTTTATCTATACAATTAAATCTAATTTATCACCCACTGATACTTAGATTAACACTTACACTGACACTTATTCGTCACTGTTGGGTGGTGTTGGCCATCCTTTTATTGTCATCACCTGATAGACAAAGCGTTTGGTGGCCGCGAATCCTTCCTTTGACATTATCGCACTGGATATGGCTCGGACGTCACACTCTATGGAGCACGTTTCCCTTAACCATCTGCTTCTTGCAGCAGAATAAGCCGGGCAATCCGAAAAAGTGTGGTCTGGTGTCTCTTTAGAACCGTTAGAGCACTGCGGGCACTCCGCCGTGTTCCGCATGCCAAATTTACACAAATACGTCCCAAAATCACCATGCCCCGTGAACATTTGGGTCATATAATGATCTGTCTCGACATATTTACGTTTTAGTCTGTCACTTATAGAAGGCATAAGCTGATGGGTACGACGGCCTTTGTCTGTTTCATCCCATCGTCTCTGCCATCGAGTAATTGTCTCCAGTTGAATTCTATTGATAATGTTTTTTTTTTTCCGCCGGTTCCATTCCTTGCGTTTCTTCATAGATTCTACGCCGTTTTTCGACTTATAATATAATTGGGATTAGTCCGGCTATTACACAGAGAGCTTCCGTAGGAGCAGTACGGTATGCTCTAGTGATTTTTAGTAGTATTTTTCGCTGCGCTGTTTCTAACGTTTTTTACTTATTAGTTTTTGGTTGTTATAAGTAGAAAACAAACACTTAGATTGAATATAACATTTTTTTTTGCATAGTATAAATTCAATTTTTTCCACATCCTACATGTATTTGTTAAATTTAAACCATGTTTGTAAATCTCAGGCCCTGAAGATGATCTCAATAAAGATCGAAACGTTGGCACGATAAAGAAAATGTTTTTCTGAAACCTACATCACACCAGACCGCATCTCATGATTTCCGAATAATCGTTGTAGAATGAGTCAATCGAGAATTACAGATATCCTGAGAAGGAGATGTTTCAGTACAAGGATTCGTTTCCTATACAAAAATGACAGTGGAGGCGGAATATTTCAAAAGAAGATGAAAGTGGTACATATAATTGCATTTTATATTGTGGCTAAAGAAAAAACTAGAACCTTCTAAGGTAAGATTAGTGGAGATAAAGTCCAGAAAGACAACCCAGGAGTATATTACGGATGCGGTATAGAAAGGTTTTATTATGCACATAAGGTGCATCATTTACATCGGGATGAGGTGTAAAGGTGGTTTATAAATTAATTACATATTAGTTGCGAGTAGATTAGATTCATCCTCCTATCTTCTAACATAGAAACCATTACGCAAACAGGAACGCACTTTTATAATAAAAATATTTTAAAAAATTTAAAAAACGTTTTCTAAATTTTTTTTGTATTCAATTGGTTTCCATATCATAGCAGCTTAATTATTTATTAAGAAAAATCGAAAGTTTGATTAATTTAATTAAGGAAGATAATCGTATGATCTCGAAAAGTTTTTTTATAAGACGAAGTAAGTATAAAGCTTATTCCATACCGGAAAAAAGCGCATTTTTGAGATAGCTTTGTAGATTCGCAGTTTTTCCCTGGGATATTCACCTAGCCATCCGACTGAGGGTGGTTATTGAGCCTTTGACGACTTAGCGAGAAACTGAACTCGCTTTGAAGTTCACAATTACAATTTGCGTCGGAAGGATGCGGTATTTCCATTCCGCCTGAACGCCCTTGATCCATAAGGCTTTCGCTTTAGTTGTTTGGAAAATTCTTTAAAATATGTCTAAACACCAATATTTTTGGTGAAAATTTGAATTTTAGATTATTTGGAGATCATGAGATGCGGTTTGGTGTGACATTGGTTTATAAAAACATTTTCTTTATCGTGTCAACGTTTCAATGTTTATTAAGATCGTCTTCAGGGCCTGGGATTTACAAACTTGTTTAAATTTAATAAATACATGTAGGATGTGGAATAAAGGGAATTTATACAATGAAAATTTTTTTTTTAATATTCAATCAATGTTTTTGTACCCGCTACACAGAAAATAAACACAATGAGTGAGTACAAAAACTTTGATTGAATCTAAAATTTCCACCATTGTAGAAATTCATTTTTTTTTCAAAATATAACGAGAAATCTTTTGAACACCAGAGATTTTATTTTTTCAGTGCTAGTACAATTTTTGATATTATTTTCCACAAACAACGTTCTAAGTTTTTACAACTTTTCGAACCTGGTACAACTCTCCAAGTTTAAACGCGTTGTGTAGTGCTCTAATAAAATAATACCTCTATTATAAACTAAAGCAACAGTGAAACAACGCAATAAATATGTTATTATATGGAGATGGTGAGATGCAGTCTGGTTGTGACGTAAGTTTAGAAAAACATTTGCTTTATCGTGTCGACGTTTCGAACTTTATTCAGGTCATCTTCAGGGCCTGGGATTTTTAAACATTTTTTAAATTATATCACATCCTACATGTATTTGTATAATTTAAACAATGTTTATAAACCCCAGGCCCTGAAGATGATCTCAATAAAGATCGAAACGTTGGCACGATAAAGAAAATGTTTTCTGAAACCTACACCACACCAGACCGCATCTCACGATCTCCGAATCGACTAACGGTCACTAAACACCACACATTAATTTAATAATTGCTTTTAAATCTTCCAAATAAATATTTATAAAAAATTTAAATTCTACATAAATTTTTAAAACTTGCAATATAATTATTTTCTACTAGAACATTACGTGACCTAGTTCTTCCCTCCGTATATGCACTCATTTTACAACAGAACAGTACTTTCACTAACTCCTCTGGTAGCTCAGTTGGTAGAGCGGTGGACTGTAGTAGGTTGTTGCATAATCAGTGCAGATATCCATAGGCCGCTGGTTCAAATCCGGCCCGGAGGAAATATTTTTTTTAACTTTTACTTAATAAACTGTTTTATGTTTGCATTATTTTATAAATTTATTACTGTTCTGTTTATATAATTAATTGGTTCAACCAATAAGCGCTGATAATACATATTGCACCCTGGAAAATAATTCTTTATTCTATAACAATAAAAAAATTGTTATAAAAATCCATATTAAAAAAAATTAGTTTCTTAGAGTTGCTTAGCATTTACAACTTCTTAATTCCAATTATTTTTCAGCTTAAAAACATTTGCACAGATAGTTGTCCAGTTAAAAGATTACTCAAAGTCCTGCAAATATACTTTCTTTATACATTTGAGAACATTCCAATGAGTGCCACTCCAAAAAATATATTATTATTATAAAAATAGTATTTTTATTTGTTTGATATGCTTCAGTTTAATAATTATGTTTGGGAGTAATTAAAAATTTCTGGAAAAATTGAGATTCTGATCGACGTTTGCTCAAAAACCTTCACAATTTACATCAGTAACTTCGGTGATTGATGAAATTTCAATTTCATCAATATAGTCATAATTTTTCGTTCCACTAATACACTAATCCACAAAAATTTAATTCAAATTATTCAAAATTACAGGTGATTAATAAAAGTTTTTTTTTACATATTTAGTCACTTAAGAGCGGATGTAAGTTCATACAGTTAAACATTTTTTTCGAACATGCCATAACATTTAATAATAAAACATCTATTTCTTTATTAATTGCATATGTTTAACGTTAATAATTTCCTTTAACACTAAATAAAAATAACTGATTCTGATAATTTTTAGGCTTTGATCAATTTATTCATCAATTCAGTTTTTATAAATAAACTGGTGAGCTTTACATATTTGTATAAATTGTTTACCGTTCTGCTGGCTGTATATAATCCATAATATAGTTGTAGATATAAATAAATGGAGTAAAAATAGTCCAGTCCAATTTTTGGCGAAATTACTTAATTTTTTGACAGGTTATTGTTGCTTATTAAATATTTATTTGGAACAGATTTCATATTTTCTTTAGAACTCTTCATATCTTCTTACACATCATGTGAAACTGCAGTTTAGTGAGCAAACCAGACCGCATCTCACGATTTCTGAATAATCTTTGACTAACGGTCAATAATCACCCGACATTTATAATCACAGAGTGGTTACACATTAAACAGTCATTCACAAATTCAAACAAATATATGAAAACTTCGGTACTCATTTTACGATTTTTTGGTAAACAAGAGTTTGTACCACAAAAATAAGTTCAGGTGGTAATGAGCCCTAGTGCCCTCTCTTAAAGGAATGGCTTATTCGTTTGTGGAAACTCTGTGTAAATTGTTAAATTCTCCCATTCTCCTTTCTCATTTTCTTCTTCTCGCTCTCTCTCTCCGCTCCCACTCTCTCTCCCTTTCCCACTTCCCACTCCCACTTTCTCTCCTCTCTCTCTCTCTCTCTCTCTCTCTCTCTCTCTCTCCCCTTTCCCACTCCCACTAACATACTCACTTTCTCTCTCTCGTTTCGATCTTTATTGAGATTATCTTGAGGGCCTTGGATTTGCAAACATTGTTTAAATTATACAAGTGAATTTATACAATGCTAGAAATTTTAGACTCAATCAAAGTATTGTACTGATGTTAAAAGATTAAATGAAAAATAATTAATTGTGTTTTTTGAAACTTTTCCTTGTGGTTTGAACATTTTTTTAAATTAATTTTTTTGTTAGAATTAACCACAAATTATAAATGAAAAAGATTGCCTTTAAAAAATTCAAGTGATTATAAAAATTATAATATAAAAAATAAGTCAGTGAACATAAGGAAGTAAAAGTATGCTAAACCGTGACGGTAGAACTATCATGAAGGTTTAGCATATCAATCTCTTTCAAAAAGAATTATAGTCTGTTTATCCAAATGGATTTTGTCTAGAAAAGAATGTATCATTTGTGAATTAAATAGATAGCCCAATTGAACGACGAATTGGTTTTTTTTCCGCTGAATCCTTTACTAAGGATAGAAATATTTCGCTTTTTATTCTGATAAAGCTGCCTGTTAAATCGTGATAAAAGGCATTCGGATCGACACCCCATCTCACGAATTCAATAACCCTCCCTCTCGGCCAATAAACCAAAATTTAATTAGCCAAATAATGGAAAGGGCTGAACAGCTTTCTCGGGGTGAATTCGAGCGGATCCGGTGGTGTCTATGGCATGAATGCTCCCCGGGGGAAGAAGAGAACTTCCGTCGCTTCTCCTGGAAGATGAACCGTTGAATACCCAGCCTTCTGATATAAAGGGACAAAGGCGATACAAAGACGTTTGGGCCGAAACCGAGACATTCTTTTCCAGCGAGTTTCGCAATTATCTTTTTATTAAATACACTTGAGCCGAGTGCATATTTCATAAATTTAAGCATCTATGCTTCAATGGTACAAATATCTATTAGTGAACACCTTTTACTTAAATACTAGATTACAATTGAATTTTACTTAGAAATTTCATATTCGTTGGAAAGGAAATATCTATATGTCACATTTTCGAAGGCGACGCGAGCTTTCATGGTGTGTAGAAGAATAGCAGGAAGGAACTGGGGATGCAGACCGGAAACCCTGCTATGGATGTACACCATGATAGGAAGACCTTTACTTACATACGGAGCTATAGCCTGGGCTGATAAAGCAGAAGTAACTAAAAGAATAGAAATCACAAAAATACAGAGACTTGCATGCATCTGCATAACGGGAGCAATGAGAACATGTCCTACAATTAGCATGAAAAAAGTACTGGGATTAATCCGCCCTACACCCATGGTAATAAGGACAGCGCAGAAAACCATCATTAATTTTACCAATGAGAAACCTCCAACAGGAATAAAACTAAAATGGAGAGATAGCAACAAACTATGGAAAGACCAAGCTGCAAGAGACGACATGAACAGGATGTTTGAATTCAACCAAAACTTTCGAATAAAAAACTAGGTACCAAAAAAGAATGGGAACAGGAGGGAAACAACTCTTTCAAAAATGGCACCATCCTTTGGTACACAGATGGATCTAGAACACAAGAAGGTACAGGGGCAGGAGTATATGGACCTGGAACCAAATACTCAGAACCCATGGGAAAATACACCAGTATCTTCCAAGCTGAAATTCATGCAATCGAAAGATGTACCCAACTCAACCTAAGTGAAGGGTACAATAACAAGAATATAGCTATCATGTCTGATAGCCAAGCAGCCATCAAAGCACTAAGCTCAAATATCATTAGTTCAAGAATGGTGCTGAACTGCAAAACCAAACTAAACATATTAGGTATACAGAATAAAATCATTCTCTGCTGGGTCCCAGGACACATGGAAGTAGAAGGCAACGAGAATGCGGACATCCTTGCAAGGCAAGGAGCTGCTGCACCGCTGACAGGACCCTTCTTGGCATAGGAACCCACACTATTAACGAATATCTCAGACAGAACGACAAAAAGAAAATGAGGGAACTATGGAATTCACTCATTGGACACAGATAATCCGAGAATCTTCTAACCAATTTCGGAAGAAAAGAAATTACAGAATGTGTCAAGGGAAGCAGGAATAAACTGCGAATCCTAATAGGAATCCTGACAGGACACTGCAAGTTAAACGGATACTTAAAGAAGATGGGAATAATCTAAAATGGCACATGCAGATTCTGCAATGAAGCAGAAGAGACACCAACACATCTACTAACAAACTGCGGAGCTATACAATACAAATACAATGTTTTGGGATGCATAATGTGACCATAGAAGAGCTTCAACCATTGATACCGGGCCTATTTTGATGAAATAGGACACACCAATGTGCTTTAGGCAGAGCACGGGGGATACAATACCTCTTAAAAGGCGCAGTATACCACACCCTGAAACTATATCTACTACTTCTACTACATGTCCCATTTTTTGATATAGAGCAGGAGTATTATCGTTTTTTTTTGTTTTTTTTTTGTTTTAGTTTGAGTTTGAGTCTATTTATTAGGTAATTTTACTTATATAGAAAGTGGAAGGTTTATGGGCCGACAAACAGCTGAGGTCATCGCCGGCCCTCCGCATGTATTCATTCTCTTTCCTGTCTTTTGTATTGAACTGCAGCCATTTGAGCATCTCGATCTGGTTACTGACTCTCTGCTTTTACTTGTATATTACGTCGTTATTTTAAAAAGCTAGCCTCTTGTTAGTATCTCAGGTTGTCAACTTAAGAATAGATACACAACATACAATACATAACATATATATCGCCACAAACATAGAAGTCTATTCACTCCCCCAGAGTACTCGATATTCCTCGGGGCGGGGTTGAACCCACTCCATTCGCGCTAATAACTTACTTTTACTCTCCAGACGTCACACACTCAGATAATTTTACTTTTACATACATTTTGTACAAAGTGACTACAAGGGGAAATGTCTAAGACAATATACATCCTTGTGGCAGAGGGCTTAAGTATATTTACAATATTTGTTGATTTGGCCTAGAGAAATAAGAACAGTGGTGGAAATTATACTAAAAACCACTTGCAGGAAGAAAACACTAATAAATAGGGAAGTTACAAATAATTACATATATTATAAATTATAAATCATAAGTTAGTGACTACATATGTACAATAGATAAGTTTGATAAACAACACATTTCTTTAATATTAGCTAATTTCATAAATGAGTTAATAAATAATTACTAATTATTATGAGTTAAAATCATTGAATAGACTTGTACAATACATAGTCTGACATTTACTAATTTGGTAAATAAATAAATACATATATAAACAGTAAAATTAACAATTTAATAAATAATATCACAGTGAATTATTTGTTATTTCAAGTGTGTTTCTAATTTTTGTTTGAGGTTATAGTTTCCTACATTCTTTACTGTCATATTTATACTCTCAGCGCTACGTTCATAAAACGAGCTAGTTATCCTTTTGATATCATCCTTAATGTATGGGATGTTTAAAATTTCGTGCATATAATTTATACGAACACTTCTTTTAGAGGATGTAATTAACCTTAAAAATTTATTTTGAATTGTTTGTAGGCACTTTATATTGGTGTTGCTTGTGTAGTTCCATACCTGACAGGCGTATAACAGCCTGGTTATGGTTTTATATATAATGCGTTTATTTTGGGGGCTCATCCCAGATTCTCTACACATTAAAGGGAACAGAGCTTTGATAGCACACTTCCCTTTATCAACCTTTTTACAAGTGTTGGTACCAAAGTTAAGCTTGCTATCGAGGTGTAAACCAAGGTATTGGACACTATTGCGCCAAGGAACATTTGAGTCACCGATTCTTATAAATTCCCTATGTATAGGATGTCGTTTTGTGAATAGAATTGCCTCAGTTTTTGTTGTGTTTAACCTGAGTTTCCATCTGTGGCAAAACCTAACGATCCTATGGAGGTTTCGGTTCAATTTGTTAATAATAGCACTTACCCTCTACGATGAACAGTATATTGCTATGTCATCAGCATACATAGCTATTAGTATAGACTATTATCGTAGAACACTATTGGAAAAAGCGCAAATAATAAAGCGCTTATCTTGCAAACAGAGAAATAAAAAATAATTACATAATGTAATTATGATTTGCTTAGCAAAAAAATGAAACCGAGACCAATTATTCAAAGTATTTACGTTTTTTCCTCTTACTGTTCTTAACGGTTTAATAATTATTTCATTCCAGAATGAAAAATTGAAGAGTTACTTATCTTTTTTGATTTTTTATGTCAAGAACAATTACTACCATTTCTTCATGTTCCACCTACCAGGTTCGCTCTTTTCTTTCTTTTTCCCTTTATCCCTTGAGCACATGTGTGATACTTACACTACAGCTTTCATTTTTTATCTCTACGATACTTTTTATAACTGTCTATTTTTGCACAATCTGCGAAAGTTCAAACCTACAGCCTCAATTCTTGAAATACTTTATTAGACGCTATAAAAGTTCCGTTTAAACGGAGAGAATACAATCTAAAATTTTGAGAAGAAACACAGTCATAAAAGGATTACTGTACTTTTCAATCGTTTTCAAAAATGTTATTTTAATTGAAACAATCAAATTTCTAAATAGATGCACAGGTCGGTGCAGAAGAATTTTGTTTTATTTATTTAATTCCCTAGTTTTCGTGATCCGCTTGACCAATTAATATCTTTCAATAATTAAGGTTTTTAGTTGAGATAAAAAAGTGTCACGAGCGGGATTCGAACCCAGAATCTATGGCAGTAGATGCATGAGAACAGTAGGTGTTAACTATTCATTTTATTTTTTGTAATTCCTTATTTTGTCTTCATCCAAATACACAGCTTCATTGAAATGTTTAAAAATGAGAAGATAACTAACAATATGTTAAAAAGTCATGGTAATCAATTATCGTTTTGGTCCAAATTGCAATTGGTGAAAATGTGCAGTTTATCAATTTCCATGCGATCATTAATATTTAAAACTTGTTCCTTTTGTAATTTATGAACAGCTTCGTCATATTTTAATGAGCTCCCTGGTTTGTACCATTGGGGGAAAATATCGCGACAATTATCTACTAACTTTGGAGTCCCATTGGTGAAACTTTTAGGGACGACAACGATTTAACAAGTTTAACAAACTCGATTCATGTTGTTATTTTAATATAAATTTTTTCAAAAAATTTGTATTAAAAATATTACAATTTTAAATTATTACTTTTACTCTTGTTATAGCAATTTTTATTATGGTGGCAATATGTTTTCTCTTTTAGTTTGCAGTAAAACAAAGCTTTAGTGTTTCATTCTTTGTTGTAGACGAATAGATTTTTTCAAAATAGGTCAATACTAAGATTAAAATAAATAAAACAAGTACACACAGACACAGAAACACACACAATTTGGCACAAGACTCACTCTACAATTTCAATTTCGCTCCCATCTTCCGTACAGTTGAATAACAAACAAGTTTTAAGGAAAACGAACTGGAATGATCAAAAAAGACAGAACTAGATATGGTTTAATATTAGGACAAAAAATATCAAAATTTCAGTAACTTCTTTGAAGTGCTTTGAAATAAAATCAGGACTAATAGAATCTGAATTGATAAAAAGTTTCTAGAAAAAAATACAAATATATACATATACAGCCTTAAATATTATATTCTTAACCAATTAGAAAGAAGAAAAACGTATTGCAACACATACACTGGGGGGCGTCGGTGGCCGAAACGGTTTAGGCGTTGACACGGCGCGCATCACTGTAAGGTAAAGGTCCCGGGTTCGAATCCAGCGGCCCTGCATTCGAACCCGACATACTTACAAATGGTTTTTTTTTTAAACATCGACACCCCGAGGGTTGATATAACCTCTGCTGTTGCCAACTCTCGTAAAAAAAATAAATTAATTAAAAAAAAATACACTCTCAATCTCCCGCCCTCTCGCATTTCCTCCCTTCCTCTTCTCATCATTCTTCTCCTCTTCATTCTTTTTCCTAGTTTATACTATTTTCTCTAATTTGTAGTATATTACTTGTTATTCTAATACATCCTCTACTCAGATTCTTTCCGTATCTGTTTCTGTCTAAGTCTCCCTTTCTCTCATTCACTCTCCATTCCCCTTTTCTCTTTCTCCCTTGTTTATGTTATATTCCTTCTACTTTATCTACCTTATAATCAATTATGTCCTTATTCTAATATAATAATTATTAATAGAATTAATAGTATTACAATAATTTTCTGTATTAGTAAACAATTTAAAAATAAATAAAATTTTATAGATAGATAGCCTTAAATATTATAATTTTAACCAATTAGAAAGAAGAGTGTATTATTGCGCATACTCTCTCTCTCGCATTCCGCTCCTCTCCTCTTTACACCATTCTGTGTCCTCTTCATTCTTTTTCCTATGTTTATACTATGTTTGTGCTATTTTTTCAAATGTATAATATATTATTTATTATTCTAATACATCAACTACTCAGATTCTTTCCGTATCTGTCTCTCTCTCTCTCTCNCACTCACTCTCTTTCTTTCTTTCGTTCTTTCTTTCTTCCTTTCAAATAGATGTTTACACTTTTTGTTAACCGTGTAAATACTTAGAAATAATTTCAAAGAGATGGAGATATATTCCTCGTAAGCTTGATGAAGGAAACATTTTTCTTTCTTTCAAATTCTTATTATTTTTTATATGGAAATTATCATCATAAGATAAAAGATAAAACAATCATTTTTACTGATGTAATGTTATGTTTAAATTCAAAAATATTGTAAATTAGGAAGTATTTTTTCAAAAAGATTCTACGTACATTAGACAAAATTAAGCTTCGACCATTAATTTATAAGTTCAGCCTAGTAGAGTGAACGAAATTTATTACTTAATCACTCTCTCTCTCTCCCTCTCTCTCTTTCTCTCTCTCTCTTTCTAACTCACTCTTTCTTTCTTCCTTTCAAATAGATGTTTAAACTTTTTGTTAACCGTGTAAATCCTTAGAAATAATTTCAAAGAGATGGAGATATATTCTTCATAAGCTTGATGAAGGAAATGTTTTACTTTCTTTCAAATTCGTATTATTTTTTGTATGGAAATAAATATATCATCAAAAGATGCATTTTTACTGAATATTTTACCGAGTTACGTATAAATGAGAAAATATTGGTTTATTCCGAACGTTCCGGTTAAGATAGATTAGGTAAACCCGCAGTTGAGTTTTTCCTTCTGTCTACTTCATATTTTATTTACATTCGAACGAGGTGAAATATTCAAGGGGTCGAATTTTTGAGCTGTACAAAATGTCGTATTAAATGGCTATGACGTCGTTCCTCGGTACCATAACAGAACCATAATAAAGGCACAATTCGTTTTAAAATTCGTCGAAAAGATTTGTAAAATGTTTACCGTCAGATGTTTCCACTTACTAAAAATAGTTATACTGGAATCGATAGACGTTTGTTGATCCCGTCTTCCCGAAGGCTGCACGAAAGTAGTAAAAGGAGTTAGCCAAAGTAAAACTCTCGGCGGGCACACTTATGTAGTGATTCAGTCCACGTTTTATCGGATTGCCTTCAAACGGATTTTTTCGATCCCGTTTGACGTACGGACGCGAAAGAAAATTTACATTTTATCCGTTTGGTGAACATGTTGAACAACAACTAAATAATTTAGTATTACAGGTATAAAATAAAATATTATCCATTATAATGGCAACAAATATAAACCTTTTTGACAAATCATAAAATAAAGAAATTAATCTTTCTTACGGTTGCAATACTTTTTTTGGGGTGATATTAGATCGAAAAATATTATCACGTTAAGAAATGTTTATACCAATAGACCCTTGAAGCCGAGAATGTATTAAAGATTCTTACAGATCAGACAAATTATTTCGATACATAGAATAAGAAAGTCATAAACAGGGTTGTATTATAGGAGACTGAATAAACAATTAAAGTTTTTAGTTGAGATAAAAAAGTCAGTGTCACGAGTCAGTGTCGAACCCACGATCTTCGGCTAGATACGCCGCTGTTCTACCACTTGAGCTATCGTGACTTCGATCCACTCGGACACTCACTTCCCATCTCAACCCCACCTTTTGAATTTTCCCTCATTTCTGCCATTTTTCAATGTCGTGTAATCTAATGGATTCTCGGCGACAAATGAAATTGCCACGGAGAGTTTTAGTGAAGTATATTTCATTTTAATTTATTAAATTCACTAGTTTTCGTGGTCCACTTGACCAATTAATATCTTTCAAATAATTAAGGTTTTTAGTTGAGATAAAAAAGTCAGTGTCACGAGCGGGATTCGAACCCACGATCTATGGCAAAAAGGAGGGAAAATTCCAAAGGTTTTAGGTTGACATGGGAAGTTATACTCCGAGTGGAACGAGGTCACGATAGCACAGATTTTACAGTAGCGGTGTAACTAGCCGAAGATCGTGGGTTCGAATCCCGCTCGTGACATTGACTTTTTTATCTCAATAAAAACCTTAATTAATCTTTTCAATATAATTACCGTTGAAAAGAAGAAAATGTTTGGCGTTTGAGATACGTACCTAGTACGTAGTCTGTATCAATATACAGACCATTTCAAAATCAATTTATTTTCGATTATTAATTAATTCACCCACTTTGTTTTACTACTTTTACTTTGTTTTTTTGTACATCAATTTTTAATTATTTTTCACTCTAAGAAATAACCGCAACTCCACCACTTGAGCTATCGTGACTTCGATCCACTCGGACACTAACCTCCCATCTCAATCCCACCTTTTGAATTTTCCGTCCTTTCTGCCATTTTTCAAATGTCGTGTAATCTTTTTGATTCTCCGCGACAAATGAAATGGCCATGGAAAGCTTTAGTGAAGGTATACATTATTTTAACTTATTAAATTCACTGGTTCTCGTGGTCCGCTTGCCCAATTAATATTCGTTATTGGACAATATTATTCGTTACATTTCCTGGAAGACGGCAATCCATCACCAACCGTGAGTACATCGATATTCATTTCCTGTATGGTTTTTGCGTTCGGAATACGCTTGCTGCGCAGTGCGAGGACCGTACTAGGTATCGATAGGGGTTTTCCTGCTGCACAAATGTTTACATGAGCACACCAGCGTCTAATAGGTACTGATTTTTTCAATAAACCCTGACCTGAAATGAGACAGCGTCTTCATGAAATTTGACGACTACGTAATCGATCGATTGAAAATCCTGTTGTTTCCTCAAGGGGCTTAGCTAGTGAAGTTCGGATTGCTTACGCAACAGTACTCAAAATCTTGTACCTGCACCATTATCACCCCTAATGGTTCACTCCAACATAGAGCTTGGAACCTACCGATAATGAAGCGAGAATTTTTGTGGTTGGTCGTTGAATGAAGATATGAACAGTACCACTTTTTTAAGAGGATATTATGTTGTCACACGACAATTGAAAAAATGGCAAAAAGGAGGGAAAATTCAAAAGGTGGGGTTGAGATGGGATGTTAGTGTCAGAGTGGATAGAAGTCACGATAGCTCAAGTGGTGGAGTTGCGGCGTATATAGCCGAAGGTCGTGGGTTCGAATCCCGCTCGTGACCCTGACTTCTTTATCTCAACTAAAAACCTTAATTAATTGAAATATATTAATTGGTCAAGCGGACCACGAAAACTAGTGAATTTAGATGAACAAAAAGGAAACGTTTAATTTACATTTTTGCCGTTTTATGTAAGAACGATCGATGAGGATCTGCTGTCTCCAGTTTTTCTTCCTATTTTATACTGCTCATGACTTGATGTTCAAACTGGAGTTACATATGATTTTTAATCGTCTGCTTAGTAAACAAAAAATACGATTTTATTACAAATCCGGGCAGGAACTGTAGCGGGACCGAGGTGCGACGACGGATTGTCTTGTTATTGTCCGGTATCGGGCCCTGTTTGCTCAAGCTACTACACTTGACAGTCAATTGCAGTCAAAAAGAGGGCCGATAATGGGGAAAAGGTAAACTAAAACCTGCCCGGTTCTGTAATCCCTGCCCGCCAAAATGGATCAATTTTCAATGGGAAAGGCATCCGTTCACCTTGGATTATTCATGGAAAATTGCTTTGATGATAGCCGGGAGAGTCCGTCTTGAGAGCTTTCAGGAAAAGTAATTGAATGAAAAATAAAGACGTCACACTGAGTTATGCATAATTTACTTTTTAAACGTAATAATTAAACGCCGCTTAACTTAAACTTTTTTTTCGACCTGGGTACAAATTCAAAGTTGAAGCTTAAGGTATAGTTAATTATAAAATCTTCAAATATTACATCTATTATAAATTTATATTCTGAAAAATTGATAGGACAAACGGAATAACATTATTATTATTATTATTATTAAAACATTTGCATAACGGCCAAAAGAACATTCGCAACACTTCCAAGTGCAGTGCAGGTTCAGCAAACACAATTCACATTTTTCACTTAATTTGGAAGTACTTCTGAGTTTAAGACGGATGTAATAGAGGTAGTTCCTGCTAATTAAAAAATATTTTACTTTAATTAAAAACTATATCTAGGTATAATACTTGACCAAATTCCCAAGAATTCAAGGGCCAATAAGTCATATACTGTACTATTTATATACTCAACATGACTACACTGTAATATTCACTAATTTTCGTGATCCGCTTGACCAATTAATATCTTTCAATTAATTGAAGTTTTTAGTTGAGATAAAAAAGTCAGTGTCACGAGCGGGATTCGAACCCACGACCTTCGGCTAGATACGCCGCTGCTCTACCACTTGAGCTATCGTGACTTCGATCCACTCGGACACTAACTTCCCAACTCAACCCCACCTTTTGAATTTTCCCATTTGTTGCCGAGAAGATAATAGATTACACGACATTTGAAAAATGACAAAAAGTAGGGAAAATTCAAAAGGCGGGGTTGAGATGGGAGGTCCGAGTGGATCGAGTCGCTATCGTGACAAGTGGTTGAGTGGCGTATCTAGCCAAAGTTCATGGGTTCGAATCCCGCTCGTGACACTGTCTTTTTTATCTCAACTAAAAACCTTATTTAATTGAAAGATACTGTAATATATTCAACTAAGCCTGAGATTACGCAGCAAAAAGTGGGAAATAAACCGTAAAATATTGTATTGTTGAACACCACAACGATAGGTACGTGGTCACATATGAGTAGTCCAAAATACAGCATAAGGAGAAAAGTAAGTACAAACTCTACAAGATATTGACAGGCCTCTCCTTGCTTATATCCCTGACACCACACCACGATCTTTTAATGGGGTACGAGTCTGCCCCCGAGACATTTAACCCCTCGGGTCTTGGTCGCCCACCCTGCGTAATATATATACGATCTTTTCTTTGTAAGGTAAAATTTTTTGAAAGGACACATTCTAACCTACAAGTGTTTGAAGTAAAAAGAAAATAGGAATTTTTCCTTTTTGCCTCGAAACAAAAAGAGTGGCTCTATATTATAATATTGATACCTTGCCTCTCCAAGCTTACAACCCTGACACTACACCACGGTTTTTTCCGGTCAATATTTAAAAAAACACTATAAATTACATAAATGTGAAATTTCAAGTAAGAAGGGATTTGCCTCGAAATTAAAAGTCCAGCCCTAAACTTACATTTTACTTATCGTGTATTGGTATGATACTGCTACTTGCTTATATCCCTGACACCTTCGATAGAACAATGTTTTAAAAGTCGCTTTGTTTTTCCAAGAGTTTGAAACATACAGCCAATGAAGATTTTCTCATGAAATTAAAAGTCACTCTAAACTATTGCTTCTCCCTGCTTATAACCCTCACATCACACCACTTTCATTTCCTTGGAATGATACGATGTTTTGAAAAGGCTCCTGTTCGATTACAAAAGTTTGAATTATATGATGTGAAAAAATAAATTTATACAATGCTAGAAATTGATTAAAAAAATAAATAGAGAAATAAATAAAATGAATTTATACAATACTATTCATTTTTTTAATCTAAAATTTCTAGCATTGTATAAATTCATTTTTTCACAGCGTACATGTATTTGTAAAATTTAAATAATGTTTATAAATCCCAGGCTCTGAAGATGATCTCAATAAAGATCGGAACGTTGGCACGATAAAGAAAATGTTTTTCTAAACCTACTTCACACCAGACCTCATCTCACGATCTCCGAATAATCATTGACTAACGGTCACTAAACACCACACACACACACACACACACACACACACACACACACACACACACACACAGACACATACACTAAATTATTATAATGTTAACGTGCCTCTCCCCACTAATAACTTTGATACTACATCACAGCCTTTTACGCTGGATATTTTTGACACTTTTCAAATTAAAAGCGCGAGAAATGAGAGGAAAGAACGGTTGTTTTCATTTTGTACAATATATGCTTGCCCCACTATGGAAATAGTACATGATCTACCACCCATAGATATTTATGTAATTGCATGTAAGGGTAAGTGTACCTGTGGTATATGCCAGCCGACTATTGTCCCACGATGGAAATCTTACATGATCTCCCACCTTTACATATTTATATAAGAGTACGTGTACCTATGGTAATGCCAACAGATTCTTGAAATACAAAGAAATTTTAATAATGATTACTAATAAATAAATTTAGCTATGCTGTGATTATTTTGTATAGTTACAATTTTAGTTATCCTGCTCTACCAGTACTTATTTATTTCATTATTTATTTTTTAACGTGGGTTCACAACAGCATAGATCATATAAATCCTCAGGGTACCGGTGTTTTTGAAAAAAAGCCCATTTGTAATTGTGTCGGAATCGAATGCAGGGCCGCCGGATTCGAACCCGGGCCCTTTACCTTACAGTGATGAGCGCCGTGTCAATACATAAACCGTTCCGGCCACCGACGCCCCGTACCAGTATTCATATTGGAAAAACAAATGACAAGAAACATTGTTAATAGTTTGCCTATTAAGTATAATTTAACGTGAGAGTTTAAGTTTAACCCCTTCCGGCTTTATAGTCGTCTTAATTACGTTCATCCGTCCAACTGTAAATAAATGTCACGAAGTTCTAAATTGATTGCAAAAAATGAAAAAAAATTTCTCGGAAGGATTGTGAGAAGAGAGCCTCGTTAAGGTGGATGAATTTGAATGGATAGCCGGAATAGTGTCCGGGAACCATCGCCAGCAGTTGACCCAGCACATACAAATGAGCCCCAGGGCCAATTACTTTCTGTGCCCTCTCTTAATCACAGCCCTTCGTAAAACAAAATGCAAAAAAGTTTAACCAGAAGGTTTGACTTTGAGGAGAAACGTGTAATAAAAGATTTATTATATTTAAATTACACTGGTCGAAGCTTTGAATTAGATACAGCAATTATAATAGTTAAACATTCAATTTTTCAGGAGAACATATTGGTCAGAAGCTTTTAGTGCATGTTCATATTGTTTAATATAAAATTTTCACAAGATTTATTCAGTGATTTTTTAGATTTGATATTTTTGATCTAGACAAAGATGTTGCAACAATAAGCATAAATTAAATGCATTTAAGTAAAAACATCACCTCTTTATGAGTGTAGAAAATAATGATTATTTCAATAATAATAAAAGATCCATGAAATACTGCCCAGTCATGGACAAATAAAATTAGCGTTTAAAAGAATAAACTTGGTATTAAATAAAACATGCACGTATTGTTTTATAAAATACTTATCTCTCTATATATTGTTTAGAATTAATTAATATTTAAGTAAGGTATTGGTTGAGAGAAAAAAGTCAGTGACACGAGCGGGATTCGAACCCACGACCTTCGGTTAAATACGCCGCTGCTCTACCACTTGAGCTATCGTGACTTCGATCCACTCGAACACCAACTTCCCATCTCAACCCTGCCTTTTTTGGAATTTTCCAATCCTTTTGCCATTTTTCAAAAGTTTTCAATTAATTAATTGAAAGATTTTATTAGGTCAATCGAACCACGAATTCTAATCAATTTAATATGTTAAATGAAGTATATCTTCACTAAAGCTCTCCGTGACTATTTCGTTTGTAACCGAGAATCAAATAGATTACACGACTTTTCAAAAATGGCAAAAAGGATGGAAAATTAAAAAAAAGGTGGGGTTGAGATGGTGAGTTGGTGTCCGAATGGATCGACGTCACGATAGCTCAAGTGGTCGAGCAACGGCGTATTTAGTCGAACGTCGTGGGTTCGAATCCCGCTCGTGACACTGATTTTTTATCTCAACCCGTACCTTAATTAAAGATTAATTAATTGAAAGATGTTATTTGGTCAATCGGACCACGAAATCTAATGAATTGTTCAGAACGTATTATTTCATTTATGTTACTTTTCTTTGCGACGACGTCCGGCAAACGGAAAGATATTCCGTTTTTCTAGAGAACATATCGGGTGTGAAGCTATTAGGGCATTGTTAAATTTTTTTATTATTCAATTTTCTCAAGATTTAATCCATGGTTTTTTTAAAATTGGATTCTTTTGATCTTGACATAGATGATGCAAAATTAAGCGTAAATTAAACACTTCTAAGTAAAAATTTCACCCCTTTTGCGGGTTTAGAGAATAATTATTTTCTTAATAATTATGAAATAAGGGTTTACAACAATAAACGTGGTATTACATAAAACAGGCACGTATTATTTGACAAAATAATTATTTCTCTCTACATTCTTTAGAATTATTTCATTTGTGTTATTTTTCTTTTCAACGACGTTCGGAAAACGGAAAGATATTTTTCTCGACAACATATTAGGTAGGAAGCTTTTAGTGCAATGTTCAAATTTTTTAACGTACAATTTTCACAATTCTTTTCTATGGGTTCTTTTATTTGATATTTTCGACCTTTATAACGATGATGCGAAATTAAGCATAAATAAAACACTCCTAAGTAAAAATTTCACTCGAGAATAATTATTATTTTAGTAATAATAATAAAATAGGCGTACACAAGAATAAACGAGGTATTCAATAAAGCAGGCACGCATTATTTTATAAAATAATTATTTCTCTCTACATTCTTTAGAATGTATTATTCATTTTTATATTTATTTTATTTTATTCATATGTTATTTTTCTTTTCAAAAACGTCCGGCGAACGGACGTTGTTAAAAAAAATGAATTTGAAAAAAGGCAAAAAGGAGGGAAAATTCGAGAGGTGAGGTTGAGATGGGAAGTTGGTTCCGAGTGGATCGAAGTCACGATAGCTCAGGTGGTAGAGTAGCGGCGTACTTAGCCGAAGGTCGTGGGTTCGAATCCCGCTCGTGAGGCTGACGTTTTTTATCTCAACCAATTCTTTTCATAAATATTAATTAATTTAAAACGTAATATTTAGAAGAATTCGGCTTTAGTTTCGTGAAATCTTACTACAATGTTAAAATGGTTACTGTAACTATATGCATTGAATGACAAAAAATCGGACACTTGTTTGTTTATTTTCCATAAAAACTAGGTATAAAGATTAATAGTTGACTTAAAACGTAAATACAGCATTAATAACTTGTTGTTTATCTTTATACAGGGTTACTAATCCCTTTAATACTTTGTAGATTAAAAATACAGGAAATCAGTGCAATTTCATCCTTCCCAGAGCCAAATGGTGCAGTGGGTTAATTGGTTTTTTAAACTATTTTCTTTCATGAAACAATAATTTTTAGTGATTTTTTTTATTAAAAGTATGGTTTAATTCGAGAATATCTTGCCAGGGCAGATGCTTTGATCAAGGATAGGATCCCTTACAAAGCCCAAGTCGTGGGTGTGCCGATGGTCTACTGCGGTTTAGGGCACCGCAAGTCTCGATCGATGAGTTGTGGTCGACCGCGATGTACGACGGTTAGACACGTTCGTTTTATTTCTCTTACCGCACTACGGAACTGTCATTTAACGACGTCCATGATAGGTAGTCAACTCCAAACTAACCGAAACTTAAGGGTGAGGTTTAAAACAGTCATCAGACGGCTTCGTAGGAATAGCCTGGTTTCTGGATGTCCCGCATCAGGTTCTCAATTTGGAGTAGAAAGGCGACTATTTGCAAATGTGCATCTCAATTGGACACTTTGGAAATTCGGGGGGGGGGCTGTTCTATTTACAGATGACTACCAGTTTGTCTTGTGTCATGGAGACGATCGGGACGCTTTGCTTAATGTGCCATACATGAGTCACAGCCTTTTCGAAGACAGTTATGGAATGGGGTGAAATCAACAGCCATGCTCGTACCGAACTGATTATTATACAGAACGGATCTTTGACTGCACTAAAGTACATTGAAGATGTTCTTCTGGAAGCTGTAGTCCCATTCGGTCGGTATGGGGACAACTACGTTTTCATGCATGATAGCAAGAGTTGAACAGTTTCAAACCGCTCTTGTTGAAGAATAGGATTCTGTTTCTATTGACTCTATTCGTTTTTTGAAGTTCACTGACAATTCCAGCTTTTACTATTTATATAAAACTGCCGGCAGACTCGACTATCACCCACCCCGGTGTGCACTCCGGGGGCAGATCTTATTCTTATCCGTTCAGCCACCGAGGCCGGTCTCCTGTCAACAGCTAGTTCAATTCAGCATGCACTTCCAACTCCATTCATACTCACGTTCATTCTTAAATTCATTCACTCCTATTCACATATCATACATTCAAGTATCATATCGGAATACTCGTTATTCCTCCATCGCCCATTACACGTAGTATGCATTTAACCTAATTGGGTACTGACATTACGACATCGACCCTCTCACATCATACAGTCGAGCTAATAAATACATCCACTCTTAACACAAGCTAGATATACAAAACTACTATTAATTATTACAATACAACAGCCAAGTTTCCTTCAAGAATCGAAACAGGTGACCCCCTTCAGCGAGGTTAGTTATTAGTCAGTTATTAACAGCAAAACAAGGTCATAAATTGTTGGTTCAATTTTAATCTATCATAAAATTATTTTCCGTTGTTTTGGTGAATTTTCTTTTAAACCGTCGTAATTAAATAACATTTATTATAACTACATTAAATTCACCAATTTCGTGGTCCACTTGACCAATTAATATTTTACAATTAATTAAGGTTTTTAGTTGAGATAAAAAAAGTCAGTGGCACGAGCGGGATTCGAACCCACGATTTTCCGCTAGATACGCCTCTACTCTACCACTTGAGCTATCGTAACTTCGATCCACTCGGGCACTAACTTCCCATCTCAACCCCACCTTTTGAATTTCCCTCCCTGAACAGTACCACTTTTTTAAGAGGATATTGTGTTGTCACACGACATTTGAAAAATGGCAAAAAGGAAGGAAAATTCAAAAGGTGGGGTTGAGATGGAAAGTGAGTGTCCGAGTGCATCGAGGTCACGACAGCTCAAGTGGTAGAACAGCGGCGTATCTAGCCGAAGATCGTGGGTTCGAATCCCGCTAGTGACACTGACGTTTTATCTCAACTAAAAACCTTAATTAATTGAAATTTATTATAACGCGTAAATTTCTGATCGCGTTTAATTTGATTTACTTTAAAATAAGAATGCTGTAATTAATATAATGATAAATATATATACAGTCCGAAATAAACAACAAAAAACGAGTGTCAAGTTTTTGTTTGTACATTGTGAATGTTATTTTATGATGAATCCATGATGATCGTGATAAAAATGAATCCATCGATTTAATAACCTGGAAATGTATTTTTTTATTAATTAATATTTACGAAAGGTATTGGTTGAGATAAAAAAGTCAGTGTCACGAGCGGGATTCGAACCCACGACCTTCGGCTAGATACGCCGCTGCTCTACCAGTTGAGCTGTCGTGTCCTCGATCCACTTGGACACTAACTTCCCATCTCAACCTCAACCCTCGAATTTTCCCTCCTTTCTACCATTTTTATATCTCAACCAATACCTTTCATAAATATTAATTAATTGAAAAATGTTAATTGGTCAATCGAACCACGAACCGTAATGGAATTGAAATTATGATGTACAAAGGTAGAATATCATATTTTTTAAAACTGTCTAAACTACTTATTTATCTAATTTTGTCTCGGCTCCAAGGGCCTATTTAAATGAACGCTCGGGCACGTATCTAATAGTGTCATCTACCTACTACCACCACAAAAATCTACATGTCAAAAAGCAGTCATATTTTTTGAGTTATTTTGACAATCAATAAAAACAACACTATGTAAAGTAATAGGAAATATGTGCCTAGTAATGTGTGCCTCGATTTTTATGTAGTTTTACTTATTTTCAGATGGGGGAGGGGAGGTGACGGATTTGGGACGAGCTATGGCCAACGGATCGGCCGAATATACGCCAGATGCTGATCTCAGGGACACCGCCAATCGCAGCTCTGTTTATTCCATCGGCCCAGCTTTCATCAATCAATGGTTAGTTACAAGTTCAAGCTGCTTTGCATTTAGATCCACGTCCAATTCAGAACAGTTTGAATTTGATGATCTATTCCTCCATGTATGGAACGACCGCGAATTTTAGCGAAATTCAGTACATATGCTTTGGCAAAAATACTCGAATTTTTTGGTTGCCGGTTGAATCTCCCTGTTGAATTAGGAAAAAGATTGAATGAATATGCCGACAACACCGGGATTGGGGTTGAAATATTCATCAGAACAGTTATTGCCCTGTTAGAGGATTGCTTGCCATGTAAGGCGCCGGAGGGAAGTGTTATTTCCAACCCTCCCCGGGGTTCCACAGCTTTTTTCCACACCTGCACCTGCGAGCTGATCGTATCTGACAGAAATTCTAGGAAGGAAGAAGATTACTTTTCATTCCCAGCACTCATCCAGTGTAATGTGTTAATTATTGGTACACGGCTTATGAACACTTCGACAAATCGGTATGTCAAACTAATTTTTATTTAATGATTTAAAATACTGACTAGAAATTACAATATTGTAAGCGCAAAATAATAATAAAATGATAAAAATTAATGACTAAAAATGAATGTTTGCGATAAACCTACGGATATTTCAGAAAATGTTTTGCCGAAAGTCATAAAAATTATGTTTCATGTAAGTAACTGTGTTATTATAATATTGTAATAAAAAGATAACCAAGATAAAGGGAATCTCCGTATTAAATTTAAATAAATTAACATATCCTCTTAAACCCGGCGTTTCATGTCAGTCCTTTGCCATCGGCACTGTGTGGAGAAAGCAGTAAATTAAAAGGGTTAGCAGTTAGAAGGTCGGAGGAAGGGCTGCTTCTTCCCTTCTCCGAGAAAGGGAAAGAGAAGGGTTGCCATTAGGGCCTGTTCCCTACACTGAGAAAGCAAGTTATAACCTTGCTAACAACTCTCCAATCAATCCGCTACCTTTGTTCCCCCTGGTCCCCTCCTCTTTTTACTTCTGCTAATTAATTTTACTCAAATATTCTCCTTTCCTCCGCTTAGATTTCCTCGCCTTTGTTCAACTTAGCCGGGCCGTAAAGTTTTTTAAAGCGGACGTCCGGCGGAGCAGGAAGTTTTAGAGCTTGGGACCTTTTTACATAGTTGTGTATCTTACGGAAGACACTTTTCTCAAGTACAACTAGGCCATGAACAGAGACACGTTCTGTAGCTTAATAAACTGTTTATTCTTAAAAAATCACTGGATTTAATTTTTTTTTAAATAAATAGTCTCTTAGGAATGAAGGATGCTTTAAAATAGTTTCACGATATGTTTACTATCCACTATTTGGGGACTTTTCTTAGCATATCCCACGCATTTGATCGGGTATGCAACGAGGGTTAGTTATGGATGCAAACTCTCTCAAAAAGATATTTCCAAGGCACCTCTTCTTCTTCTGTTTATCCGATTTTAGCCTGCATCCCCTCAAGGAATCAGGATAGCTCCATTACTTTACTCCCCAATGACCTTAACCTTGACAGGCTCATAGGCCGATTATAAGTAAATCCTTAAAACAATGATCCTGTTCTTTTTGCAATCTTCAATCTTTTCTTATTTCGTAGAACCCTAACTTTGAGAGGATGAGCTCGAACGACAAAGTTGAAGTCATCAGTGTTGTTAGTTATGAAGAAATCGGCGGTACTAAGGGAGGGGGGCAGGTCGTTAACATAGAGCCGAAATAGTGGGCCTGGTATGCTCCCTCGAGGCATTCCTGTATTATCATCCTTAATGAGGACTGATGCGCGGAGTCATCGCTTTCCTGGAGATATGACTCAAATGATTTGAGCGCAAGGACATACACCTCCTTTGGATAAATTTAAGAACGTCTTAACTACATAATCTCTGCATATAGTTTGTCGGGCCAAAAAGTGCCGTGTCTCTTGTTTTACCTTTCAAAAAGCCACGTTAGGACTTGAAACATGATCCTCATTTATTAAAACAAAAAAGACGATCGTGCGTAATATGTGCACTAGTTGTTTTATAGTATTTGTTCACTTGATACTTAAAAGTGTCCGGAAACTATCTTTGACCGAACATCACAAACGTTTGATGTCCCAGTTAGACCATCCACTACGATTTAAATATACCGTAGGTCCCGTCGCAAAACATTTCACTCCAAGCTGTCCTATCATTGTTATCGCTTGATTCGCAACCTATCTAGATCAGCTCTTCCTGCCGGCACTTGTAGGAAACCCCTCCATTGATACCTCTGAGGTCTGTCTGCTATTGACTTCACGCCGCAAAGGTCAATAAGGCCCATTTTCGTAGGATAGTGGCCTTTCATATTTTATTAGGTGTAAAATCCGAATTTCTCTCTCTGAAATGTTGGAAGAGTTTTAGGTTATTCAAAACTTAGGTTATTCCGGACTTTCAATTTTACGCCGTATCGCTTTCATCTTGTCCAGGGACAAGATAGGCGTCTAACGTTCCTTGTACAAATGTCGATTTGGGAAGCTGAAGAAAACGCTCTGCATACATCCTATGGACTGATGAATCCAAGTTCACCTCTGGTTGTATACTAAACCATTGGAATTTTCGAACTTAGGCAGAGGAAAATCCGAGAATTTTTTCATCATCTCGTGGTTCTCAGTATCAACGTTTGGTATGGACTTCTCGGAAATAAATTAATTGGTTCTTATTTCTACGAAAATAATTTAAATGGTGCTCAGTTCCTCAATTTTTTTGGGGAGGTTTTTACAACACTATTAGATGATGCTCCTCAGGAACATTTACAAAGAATGATTCTCCAGCTTGATGTATGACCCGCACCCAATTCATTGAAGGTGAGATGTTATTTGAATCGTCACTTCCCGGAGAGGTGGTCAGAACCTTGACTATTTTCTGTAGGGCCATTATAAAAAACAGTTTCTACGCCAATCATAACCCAGCACTATTACTCTGAGCACCGGTGAAGAATGGTTAAAAGAAAATCTTTGCATCTTTACGCAAGGCAGGCAGTTCGAACATGAAATGTGATTAACAAATAGCAAACCTAATGACTGCTTTTTAAAACTTTGCCATTTTTTAACCAATTTTAAATTCTATTGCGCCATTGTTTTCAGCGTAAAACGTCTTTTAAAATGATGTCAGGATGTTTCGGGTCGTATTTGAAATTTTGAAGTTGAACTGGGCCTGAGATACTCTGTATAATTTTTCTCTAAAAAAGCTGAAAATTTGAAACTATACTAAAAAATATTAAACACTTTTTTTGTAATGGAGTCATTGGTTAAAGAGAAATAATCAGCCGGGCCTTCTAAAAGGACACCCTGTATATGCATGCAATATTGTGTGTGGGCAAGTATATGTCTATACAGGGTGTCCTGTGACCAGACTTCAATACATCAGGAGGTTACTTTACATCTCAAATGGGATAGGTCTGATTCTCAAGTGGATTTCAGATATTTCCCTTTTCGTGTTACCTCACCCATAAAGCCTCTGTCTCTCATAACCTATTATACCAAATATAAATTTGATTACATCAATGGAAAGAGCATAAAATCGTATAAAATTCATAATTGAATATTTAGAAGTTTGTTGTTTTTCTTATCCTCCATTTTGTACTAGTCTTTTTTATTTACTTTGTTTTACTTTTAATATATGTTTCAACGTTTATTGACTAGTTTTTACACAGTTTGTAACCAAAATATCAATTTTTTAGCAATAATAAATTTTACACCGGTGATGAGAAATTAAGTACACGTGTTTACTTTTATAACTTTTCTGTAAGTGCCTTATGAGTACCATTTAAGAAAATTTTACTTAAAATTTAGTCAAGCGCTATGAAAACTCGTAAAATTTTTTGTCCTGACCGATTTTATATTTTGTTTTATTATAGCTACAATAAAAACAACTAACGTAGAAATTTTAAATTTACTTTTCATTTTTTAAGTACGGTAAAATTTGTTTGAGATACAGGGGCTTTGTGTGAAAAGTTATGAAAGGTTGAAGTAACTCGAAAAGTGACATATCTCGAAACAATTCTAGCTTTAGACAATAAGGACTTTTAAGTCCCATTTGACATGAAAAATAACCTCCTGAAGGTCGTCGGTTCACGGGGCACTCTGTCTATTTTGACAATACCGTCACTTTTGCTTGTTGCATTTTAATTACCTCAGGTTTCACAATTCTGTAGAGTTTTTTCAACCAAAGTTTTTCCAATTGGCCATAGCCAGAGTGTGTCCTTTTGTTTGGCTGAGAAATCATAATAAAATATTGAAACCTGAGATAATTGAAATTTCAACGCCAGAAATCAAATTCATATTTCATTAATAAATTTTATTCACTGGTTTTCGTGGTCCGCTTGACCAATTAATATCTTTCAATTGATTCAGGATTTTAGTTGACATAAAAAAGTCACGAACGGGATTCGAATCTCCGACCTTCGGCAATTGTACGAATGTGAGGAAAATTCCTGTTTTGCGATTTTTAAAAATATAAATTGAACATTAAAAATTATTACTAATTAAATTATTACTACATATTTGGTCTTTTAGAAGACCATAATAAAATAAATTGCAAATAAATTGAAAATTAAATACAATTAAATTTGCTTTGTATTTATAATATATATAAACGGACATACTAAGCGAAGGTTTTTTTTTGTAGCATTTTATAAGGTTTCGTGGTCCGCTTGAACAAATAAATTCTTTTCAATTAAAAAGTCAGTGTCACGAACGGGATTCGAACCCACGACCTTCGGCTAGATACGCCGCTGCTCTACCACTTGAGCTATCGTGACTTCGATCCACTCGGACACTAACTTCTCATCTCAACCCCACCTTTTGAATTTTCCCTCCTTTGTGCCATTTTTCAAATGTCGCGTAATCTATTTGATTCTCGGCGACAAATGAAATGGCCACGTAGAGCTTTAGTGAAGGCATACTTCATTTAAACTTATTAAATTCATTTGTTTTCGTGGTCCGCTTGACCAATTAATATCTTTCAATTAATTAAGGTTAGTTCAGATAAATTCTTTGTCGCCGAGAATCAAATACATTACACGACATTTGAAAAATGGCAAAAAGAAGGGAAAATTCAAAACGTGGGGTTGAGTGGGAAGTTAGAGTCCGAGTGGATCGAGGTCACGATAGCTCAAGTGGTAAAGCAGCGACGTATAATGTAATAAATTTTATATGTAGCTGTGTAAAAACTGTTCAACTTTCAATTACATTATTCAAAAAGATATACGTTTAGCGACTTGGCAATGTTTAAAAGAAGTGATTACTTGAGACGATGGACGTTTCTACATTAAATAAAACGATTTTTTACTTAATAATTTTACGTATCATCTCTTAGGTTGGATAAAATAAAATTACCTGAAGTGAAATTCAACCCTATTCCGAATAAATTACATCATTTTTGAATGATCACCTTGAAGTATACCCTTCTAACGAGGTAATTAAACGGGTGTCACGGGTAGGATTGGAACTAAGAACTCGTGGAAGGGGCCCGGTAGATTTAAAAGTTTAGCGGCCGAAGTAGATTTTCACTCACCATTAGCAGCATCCGATAAATCCTCAATTTCCTCCAAAAGAGCACGGGAAAGGGCGAATGGCGGAGTTAATTGCGGCAAAGTGAGTTAGGGCCGGGGGTGGATAATTCAGGCTCATCTGGCCTCTTATTCAATTCTTACCATGTGAAGAATTCCCGGGCTGGGTCGGGCCGTTTTATAAAGTAAATATACAACCAAAGCAGGCCATATAATCAAAGAACTGAACATGTATGCGATTTTATCGTCTGCTTCGTCTGCCATTGCGATCGACTTTTTTAATTTATTGAATATTTTAATTTAGAATAAGCATGAGATTTTTGTGTAGAAGGGTTACAAATTATGTTCCAAATAAAATTCTCAAATACAAACTTTCTTCAGCCCGTATTGCAAAACGGACGTCCCTTGGTCTAATTCTTTGACTCTAACCTCGGCAAAGTGCACGGCCATTCAAGAAAACAAAATCAATTACTAGCGACTTGGAGATTGCTCTTAATCAGACACTTCATCCCAACCGTCGTTAAATAAAGAATCCAAAACATCTCGAAGAAAATGCGTATGGATAACCAGCAACTACCTTCTTCAACTCTTCATTAAAATAGTCGTTTTTCTGATAACGCTTTCAGGTCGTCCAATTTTATCGTGAATAGGTGTCAGTAAAAACACTGAATTCATCCGGCTCTTTCAGAATGGGCGGAATATCGATTTGTCGTCTCAACCGGTGGGATATCTTGTCGGTTCTTCTTTTCACTAGTATTCTGCCACTAATGGGTAATTTGAAACAAAACACAGTGTACATGCAGGGCACGGATAGCAAGCGACGGGTAGAGTCGAGGGTACCACTGGGGTACGTCTTGGGTTCCCTTCTGGAGGCTGCTATTTTTGGGCTGACATCTGTCGACGATCCACCGGTCTGGCGTGATTCCTATTGCAAACGTTGACAATCTGGGGATAATTGTCAACGCGACCAACCGGAGCACTAATCGAGGAGAGCGATGACCAGACAGTAGCAACCTTTGATGTGCTGGACACTCATAAGGTGCGTGTAGATCCAGACAAAATCGACCTCATGCATCTGAAAGGCAGAATGAATGAAAGGAACCTACCCAGGCATCACGATAAGAGACCAAAGAATACAATTGTCTAACAGCTACAAATAGCTTGGCGTGACTGTGAGCCGAAATTGAAGATTTAAAATCATCGCACAGCAAAAGCAGGATAAAGTTGATGAAGACAGTCACACTCATAACCCCTCCCAAGTGGCCACATGGGGAGTTCACTTTAAAAAGCGTAGAGTTATATACAATGCAATATGCACACAATAACCTATGCCTGCCCCGTGATGCGCTAAAAAATGCAATAAATGCCGCAATGTTAACTCGGAGTCAAGTACAATTGAAGATCACCAAGGCCTACGGAACTGTCTACACGCCACTGTCGGTGAGACCCCGGTAAACATTCTGATTTGAAATAGGCAAGCGATTTGGTAACCCAACATCTTACAATTCTCGGAAGGATGAAAAGCAAGCACATTTAATCGACCATTATCTCGCCCCGTTGCTTACAGGACACGGTGACTTTGCTGGGAAATTTCCCCATTCAAAGCCCCTCTAAATTATGAACTTTCGAAAAATGGCAAAGTTTTATTTTTTAAGAAAAAATCGTAACTTTACCTTCGTAAAAACTTAAAATATTGCTTTGTGAAATTCAGCCAAAGTTGTCCACGTTTTGAATAATTGCTTGCTCGTCCGCTTGACCAATTAATATCTTTCAATTAATTAAGGTTTTTATTTGAGATTAAAAAGTCAGTGTCACGAGCGGGATTCGAACCCACGATCTTTGGCTAGATACGCCGCTGCTCTACCACTTGAACTGTCGTGTCCCTTGTCTTGTAAATTAAAAGTTTGTTTTAAATGTTTAATTTTGATCGTGGGTCAAGTAGTCTTTTTAATAATTTATAACGTCGGTTTGTTTGCCGTCTTCCCAGTCATGTGTGGGGATTCCAAGTCAGTCGTTTATCCATGAAAAGTCCAAGTTAACGTACACGGTCAGTAGGAAATGGGATTCGATTTATACTCACTGCAGGATAGATATTTTTTAGTAAGGTAAAAGGTAGTATAAAAATTAAAAATAGTTTTAACTGCGTTTTTAAAACCTGTATAATTTTTATACCAGCCCAATAATATAAAAAAACAACAACATTATATCAACTATTGTTTGACGCGCCCATTATGCGGTGGTCGGAAGATGGAAAAGAATCAAAACTTAGGGAATTTTTACTGGCAGGTGATTGACGATGAATTTGACCTCTAAAGAAGTGATCATTATTTCTAATAAGTGTGTGGTGATTAGTGACCGTTAGTCGGTAATTATTCAGAAATCGTGAGATGCGGTCGGGTGTGATGTAGGTTTCAGAAAAACATTTTCTTTATCGTGCCAACGTTTCGATCTTTATGGAGATCATCTTCAGGGCTCAACCTAGGTATCAGGCAGTCGAACAACCTGTTTTTTCATTCAAACTCATTCAACCGACATTCTCGCTAATAAATATATACATCCTTAATTATAAGACATGAAATATGTGAAGGCCAGATTTAATTAGGGTATATGCATTCAACACTCTCAGATATTAAAAATAAGTTTTCGTCATAATCAATGCATTAAGACTTTTTTGACTGAGAATAGGCCACACCGTACTCTATGGATTTTTAAAACACCACAATTAACTAGTAGGTGACGGACTGCCACCGGCTCATGACATCGGAGGAAATGTGTGGTTATTAGTGACCGTTAGTCGATGATTATTCGGTAATCGTGAGATGCAGTCTGGTTGATGTAGGTTTCAGAAAAACATTTTCTTTATCGTGCCAACGTTTCGATCTTTATTCAGATCATCTTCAGGGCTGAATAAAGATCGAAACTTGGCACGATAAAGAAAATGTTTTTCTNGATCGATCTTTATTCAGATCATCTTCAGGGCTGAATAAAGATCGAAACGTTGGCACGATAAAGAAAATGTTTTTCTGAAACCTACATCACACCAGACCGCATCTCACGATTTCTGAATAATTTCTAATTAGGCATTACTAATAATATTAAACACTAATACCAGATCACTTAAAAATGAACAATAACACTCATTAGGCAAATTCTTTCAGTTTCAAATAAATCACAAATATGCAATGCGAAAATTAGTTAGAAAAGAAATAAATGATTAGTTTTTGAATGAATGAAATACTAAATGGAACGAAACAGCGGAGAAAATAGGCTGAAGGTGTATTGGGTTTGTGATCAATAATGAAACTTAATTTTATCTCGGTCGTGGTAGGAAACAATAAAACCCACTTTTATTTTAAACTACCTTTAGGTCAGTTGAAATTTATATGCTGTTTCTATGTTAATAAACAAAACTAAATTAAAATTGAAATAAAAGGGAAAATTTGACCAATTGAAACGCTTTTCCATTTCTTATTTTATTTAAATAAATTACATGACCAATGTTTACATTATATAAATGTATTACATAAATATTTATAATTTATAAGTTAAACTAAAAAAGTTATTTGTTTTAAATCTGAAAACATCAACAAGGCGGGGAATCGAAGCCGTAACACCTGACAGCAATTGAGCCACCCTTGAATGATAGGAATGTTTAGAACTTGAGTACTACCGTGAGTAATTGCCCTTGTATCCTATAACGAACTGTAATCCCTGGAGTTCCGTTTTTCTCTAGAAAAAAAAACGATAAAAAAAACAGAAAACCATCTATCATCCCATAGTAGATAAATAAACGTTTATAGAGGTCCATAAATGAAGTGCGTACGTGGACTGTAAAGGAAAGGAGGCAGTTTAAGATGGGACTCTTATACAAGAAAGATGGCCGCAACCGGACTGTTTAAAATGAAAGATGCACCTCATCCATAATAGTGGATACTGAGGTTCAGACTGTTTATGTTCTTAGTTAAACCACAAATATAAAAATTGTAAAAGGAAGAAAAAATTCTCAACAGAATACTGGTCCAAAATCGTAAAATTGTTATATATTAAATACATACTTTATAGAACATGCCAAATAAGAAGAATTTCAAAGCCTAATATATCCGTTAGGAAACCTAATAATGTTCTTATTAAAACGGAAATTAAACAAATATGTACACGGATATGAAAACAGTCTTATTGGTTTTGCCAAGTGTTGGTAAAAGTGACCTAAATTTGCTATTTCTTAGAGGGAAAAATAATAAAAAATTCATGTACAAAAAACAAAGTGGGTGAATTAATTAATCATCGAAAATAAAATGATTTTGAAATGGACTGTATATTGATACTAGGTACGTATCTCAAACGCCAAACATTTTCTTCGTTTCGGCGGTAATTATTGTAAAGATTAATTAAGGTTTTTAGTTGAGATAAAAATGTCAATGTCACGAGCGAGATTCGAACCCACGATCTTCGGCTAGATACGCCGCTGCTCTTCCACTTGAGCTATCGTGACTTCAATCCGCTGGAACACTAACTTCCCATCTCAACCACACCTTTTGAATTTTCCCTCCTTTTTGCCATAGGCCGTGGGTTCGAATCCCGCTCGTGACACTGACTTTTTGATCACAACTAAAAACCTTAATTAATTGAAAGATATTAATTGGTCAATCGGACCACGAAAACTAGTAAATTTAATACGTTAAAATGAAGTATAGTTCACTAAAGCTCTCCGTGGCAATCTCATTTGTCTCCGAGACTCCATTAGATTACACGACATTTGAAAAATGTGATGGGAAGTTAGTGTCCGAGTGGATCGAGGTCAACAGCTCATGTGGTAGAGCAGCGGTGTATCTAGCCGAAGATCGGGAGTTCGAATCCCGCTCGTGACACTGATTTTTTTATCTCAACTAAAAACCTTAATTAATTGAAATATATTAATTGGTCAAGAGGACCACGGAAACTAGTGAATATATTGAAAAGGTTAGCAAGGCCCCTTGCAAGGATGACACGCCAAATTTGGATTAAAGTCCATGTATGTGACGGCATATAGGAAAGGTAGCTCGGTGCGACCTAGTTGAAGGGTACAAAGCTTTGGTTTCTTATTTAGAGAGTGTGTAAGAATGCGACCCGATATGAAAATTTTGCTTGAGGATGGCAGCGAATTTCTGAGTCCGCTGTTCCCATGTTTGGAGGAAACATGGTGGAGGTTAAAATACTGATATTACTATATACGATACTGATAGTTTTGGTCCCTAGCGTGTGTTGAGAGAGTATTTATTGGCGTAAATGAGAGGTCCGATTGCGGAATGTTGAGTTCCCCATGGACGCTCAATTTGGTTCGTCATATAGTATATGTAAAGGGTGATTATCAGATAACTATAACGCGTATGCTTTCCAAAGTAGTTGTGAATACCTAAATGGCCCTAGGACATCACAACAAGGGTAATTTGAGGTGGATTCCGTGATGGGAAAACACAAAAAGGAACGATCCGATTTTGGGAACCTCGGTAGCCGAGTTGTTAGCATGAGAGACTCTCACGCCGCGGTCGTGGGTTCGATTCCCACCGTCGCCTCTGGCCCTTTTTTCCCGATAACCCCCAATTTGAACACACAAGAATTCGTACTATGGCTAATATGCAAGATCATAAGGCCAATAAAAAAAAAAAAAAAAAAAAAAAAAAAAAAAAAAAAAAAAAAGATCCGATTTACGAACTAGACCAAGAAGAGGCAGTCACATAGGACAGAAACCACAACTAGGCATATTAGGTATAGAAAAGAAAGCTACACTCGACTGGGGCACACAGAAGTAGATGGGAACGATGAATCTGCTGATGGTTGAGGAAATGCTGCACCACGGTTCATAGTCTCGAAACATTTGTAGTACAGGGATTCATACTACCCTCGAGTACCTTAGAAAAGAGGACAAGTTGAACTCTCATCGGGTTCATCCCTTCAGAGATGAAAGAAATTTATCCATTGTCGTCCACATCATTTTTGTTCGTGGAAGTTCCTTGAGCTAGTTTTAAATTGTACACTTTTGAAAAAAAAACCGTGGTTGCACCGTTTTAGCCCTTTCATTGTGCGTCTCCGTCAATTATTTACCTTTTCTTTATTTATTTGTAGTTTACTTTGTTGCGTCAACACACACAGGAAAGGAAAGTTTCGTCGAACGTCGAAGAAAATATATTACTGATTTAGCTTACAAGCTCAAATCAGCACACGCATGCTCACGCGTAGACGCATGCACAGTGTTGAGTTATCACTTTTCGCAGTCCACCGGCAATATCAGCTTTAGTAATTTACGATAACCAACCGGCAGGCTCGCTTATCACCCACCCTGGGTGTGGATAGTCCGGTCTTACCATCCGGCCGCCGAGGTTGGGTTCCAATAATTACCAAAAGCTAGATTATTTTAACCCCCACGCAATCCAGCTCCTAAATCCAATGCAATCTCACTTAAAAATTTTTGTTTTGTAGTACATTACAAATACTTTCAACTAGGTAACAGGTAACAATGAGCAAGATAATATATACAAAATTAAAAAGAAGACTGGAGAAAATACTCATTGGTATTACTCCAATATTACTAAAATGTGTGGTGATTAGTGACCGTTAATCGATATTTATTTAGAAATCGTGAGATGCGGTCTGGTGTAATGTAGGTTTCAGAAAAACGTGTGTGGTGATTAGTGACCGTTAATCGATATTTATTTAGAAATCGTGAGATGCGGTCTGGTGTAATGTAGGTTTCAGAAAAACATTTTCTTTATCGTGCCAACGTTTCGATCTTTATTGAGATTATCTTCAGGGCTCAAAAAGTTCGTCTTCTGTGTAATTGTGCCATTCTTGCGTGTCGTGTTGAGAGTGCCCAGGGCAAGAATGGCACAATTACACAGAAGACAAACACTTTGAGCCCTGAAGATGATCTCAATAAAGATCGAAACGTTGGCACGATAAAGAAAACGTTTTTCTGAAACCTACATCACACCAGACCGCATCTCAGATTTCTAAATAAGTTACTAAAATATTGTCAGTTTAATTGATACTTGTGTCATAACTATCTCTATCATCACCATCACTTCCTAGGAGATCTCGCGTTCATTGCCTCTTCGTTCGGCGGGGAAGGTTTGCGGGTATTCGTCGGGATAAGAGGTTTCTGACGGGAACGGATTTCATCTAGAACGAAAGGGATATGTAACTCTGCATGTGTAGTTAGGTTCGATACATAAAATGGAGCATCTAGTATTTTTCGTAGGATTAAGGACTGGGCAGTTTGAATGCGGTGCATGTTGGATGGATGATGCGGTGGATGACTCCAGTCAACAACGGATATCTCGTGTCTAACGGAACTCAGTACTTTCCGATTCGGAAAACAATGGACAAAGAAAAGAAAGGTCGTCAGAGATAGCGGAGTATGTTTAAAGAATGAGATAATGGTTTCGCGTGTTGAGCATCAGGTCGAGGAAGGACTGATTGAAGTGGTTCGACCGTCATCACGCAAAGGTCATGCGCCCATTCCCATCCCTCTCTTTGTGGTAATGAAGCCCTGTGCAGTTGTCACTGGCAATAATATCAATTTTAGATTTGTTGTAGGCAACTAGGGTGTTTTAATTGTTCGCTGTTGTTGCCTATTGATCTTTATTTTGGGAGGAAAAAGGCATAAGACGATTGGGTCATTGGATTATTTTTTAAATACAGGCCAGGTTTGTAAAGATACTTAGGCCTTTCTACTCCTTTTTATAACAGAATAATAATCCATGTTAGGTTCTTAGGTCTTATTTTTTTTTTTTTTTTTTTTTAGTTTCACTGTTAAAACATATATTTTAAGTGCGTTTCAGGTAAGCGGTATATAATTTTTTTAAATTATAAAACATAATTCATTATTAGTAAATTTATGTAAAAGAGCTTACAACAACTTAACAACTTACTATAAGACACAATTTGTTTATTTTACATGTGAAAAACTAATTCGAACTGTAAAAAAACCATAACACAGATATTATTTATCTTATTTATTTATTTATGAATAAATTGTAACTTGAATTAAATTGGTTCTCCACACGTCGCCCCTGGCCATTTTTTTCGCACTCCTCTTTCTCTTCCCCCGATAAATAATAATTACGATATTATTACAAAACTCTTCTCTGACCATTATGCAAGGATGGAATACAAAAACATAATAATAACAAAATTAATATATCATACCAATATAACACATTTAAAATAACATTTTATTAGGTTTCGTGAATATAGTTCCTACTCACAGTAAGTTGTTTTGAAACGATCCGGATTTCGAGCCCTTTAGCTCATCATCAGGTTGACATGAATTGCAAAAGTGAACCCGCTGATACCCCCGCCAAAGCGACGTTCCAATGAGAAGCTGGTTTTTTAATGGCGCTCAATTTGAACGTGCGAAAAGCGGGAATTATAACATAAATAAATATTATAATAGTAAATACTGTAAGAAACTAATTATAAATTAGTGATTAAACATAAAAGATAAAAAAATTAGAATGATACCTTAATATTATCAAATTATTATAAAAATAATAACAATTAAAATAATTAATTTAATTATTTGGACGTTTCATATTATTTATGTACATATTTAAATTTATTTAAATTTATTAATGCATTTATCACCATGTTCAATTTTACATGTTTTAATTTCACATTTCTCAAACCAATCTAGTTCTCTCCCTTTGTTGAAACTATGTAACACTGTTGTATTTAAATTTGAAATGAAATTATGTTTTGTTTCTTTTAGATCGTCCTTAAATTCCGAAAATTTGCTCGATTTAGGCAAGTGTTCATTTACTCTCGTTTTTATTTCTCTACCGCTTTGTCCTATATATTTAATATCACAATCATCACAATTGAGTTGGTAAACCCCGCTTTTTGACAAGTTGTCTACTTTATCATTAGGTTTTGAGAGGATTTTTTTAACTGAACCCGTACTAAAAGCTATTCTAAAACCTTCTTGTTTAAAAATTTTACTAACTTTTTCCGATAATTCACCAATGTATGGCAAACAACGGAAACCTAATGGATTCATTTGTGGTGGGGTGGCTGAGTCCTATTGTTGATTCGTTTAAAGTTAATTATTTTATTCTTTTAACTAGCAACCTATCAATATATAGAAAACCCACAACTACTATGATACCAGCGAATTCTTCCCACCCATGGTCCCAAAAGCCTGCTGGTTTCATTTGGCTCATAGACCGTATGTTAAAACTTCCATTAACACCTGTTAATTATAAAAAGAATTAGAAACTATTAAAACCTTAGCAAAAAACAACGGGTATCTAGAAATATTTATTGATAGGTTGCTAGTTAAAAGAATAAAATAATTAACTTTAAACGAATCAGCAATAGGACACATGTGTGGTGATTAGTGACCGTTAATCAATAATTATTTAGAAATCGATTAACGGTCACTAATCACCACACATATAAAAAAAATATATCTTGCATTGTATAAATTCACTTTTCCACATCCAAAATGTATTTGTTAAATGTAAACAATGTTTGTAAATCCCAGGCCCTGAAGATGATCTCAATAAAGATCGAAACGTTGGCACGATAAAGAAAATTTTTTTTTGAAACCTACATCACACCAGACCGCATCTCACGATTTCTAAATTATAGGACACGTTCAAATTGAGCGCCATTAAAAAACCAGCTTCTTACTGTGAGTAGGAACTATCTTTTTTAAAAGGATATAGGTTTTCATGTGAATTATGATCAGTTACTATTGGAATATAGATTACCATGATAGCTTTTCAGTATGGTTGTTTTTTTTATGAATGATACAGTAATGAAAAAAAATTGTGTTATATAATGTAAAGGGTGCAAGGGTGTCTCAGGTCTAAGAAGCTAGGAAAGAAATAATGCAGAAGAGAAACAAGTGAAAAGACATGTCTGAAAGTAGACTATGACTTTCCTGTTGTCAGGTGGGGGAAAGGGGGTTTTCTTTTAGAAATTTTTCGTTTTTATTAGTTTAGCAGATATTGCTTATAAAATTTTAATTGTTAGGCTAAGTGAAACCGGGCTTAATTAGTTTGCTTGGGCTTAATAGAGGCTGATATCAACTATATCCTCAGGCTATTTAGTCAATCAAGTCTGGACGTCGATAGTTTGGTTGTTAAACGTTATCCTCCTGGCAACACGAATCGATTTAAAAACTCAAACAGAAAAATTATTAAAAGAATTTCTTTCAAGTTATTACAGTAACCGACACAATTCATAAATTCCCCGCAATGATAAATATGTAGAATTCTTCTGTTCGAATTGGGCAGAGAAACAATATCGTTCAAAATGTTCCGTCCAAAATGCAAAAATAGAGGGAAAAGCGTGTGAAAGGGGGAATAAGAAAGGAAGAAAATTCCAGCATTGAGAAGTTTTACATTCTCAAAGATGCCTGTAGAGTCGGATATCTGGGGCGTCGTTTACTTCCACTCGGGTTAAAACCGGGCGGAGATTGGAATAAATTGGAAGTAGGTTGTAGTGACGTTCGTTTATCGAGAAATAATATTCTTAAACAAAATTACACCATGAAATACCAAGAAAAATCTTTAATTAATTTTAAAAGCCAAAATATTGATGATAAAATTTGATTATAAATTATTTGTAATTTTAATAACTGAAGAAATTCCCAGGAATTTATCTTAGGATGTAAAATTATGTAAATTTTACTTGTACTGAATGAAATTTACTTTATAATACAGATATCTGGCCTCGGTACTTTTTTTTTACCTCAAGAGCATGCTCCCTTATACGAAATAATTCCTACTTATATCCTACTCTATATTTTCCGAAAAGAAAGGTAGCTCGATGTTTCCCACTTAATTGAAATTCATTTCCTTGGCAACTCATGTCAACTCCTTGAGTGTCTGGGTCGCCTGCTCCGATTCTTGGAGGAAACGGGGTCATTCTATTGTATATAGTAATAAAAGGTGTGCATACCTGTTTGTGTTGAGAGTGAATGTATTTATTAGTGTGAATATGCGATATGAGAGGGTCGGTGGCGGAAGATTGACTCCCATCGACTCTCAGTTAGGTTAGTTGTATACTGGATGGAGGAATATCAAGAACTCCATCACCCTAATTGAACATGGTGTGTAAATAGGAGCGAATGTATTTAAGAATGAACGTGCAGTAGGTTGGGTGCTGAATTGATCTAGTTGTTGATAGCATCTGGAGCCCAACCTCAGTGGTTGGACGGATAAGACTGAGGTCTGCCAACACCCGGGGTATGTGATTCTCGAGTCTGCTGGCAGTTTACTGTAAATAGCAAAAGCGGGAATTTCCGGTGGACTACGAGAAGCGATTAAGGCCAACTCGGCACATGTTTATGTATATATGTTGTAACCGGATAATTAAGTCGTGGCCTAGAGTTGGTGTGGATGTTGTTGGCTCGGACGCCTTGAACTTTGGCCGGAACTGGCGCGGGCGGAGAGGAAGCCACATCAGCACGGTCAGGATTGCACCAGTCGTCCTAAGAGCGTGTTCGAAGATTTTTTTCATTTACCGGACTAACGTTTCCTTTCTCGCCATCGGATACCGTCTCGTGTCTGTCTCGGAGAAGAATAAGAGTGAGTGCTCACTTCAGATTTTATTGTATGTTAAAGGCCTGAATGTTATGTATATAGTTTAGTTTAGTTAGGATAAGTACCTTAATTTCATTTCGTTACGTGTAAATATATTTAGTTAACCATCACACTTTTATTTCTTTGTGTTTTCCTTAATTTCTTAACAAATAGTCAGGTCCATTGCGAACCCCCCCATCTCACGCGGCGCTATCTCCTGGCCGCCAACATTTGTTCCCCCCCCCTCCCTTGATAGTTAAAAGACTATCTGGTGCCCGTCCAAAATTTTCTTTTGGTCTGGACAAACCAGACCGGGGGGTTACAATGTGCATGTGCGGATTTGGGCCTATATAAATCCAAATCGAAAAACAATAAATTAAGAAGTTGATAATTTGGCATCGTGATTTCTTTTTCCTAACTGCCTTTTAAGCTTGGATAGTCTTAGATATTTCTGTTCTGAAGCCTGTCACTTTGGTCTCAAACCGCTAGAACTTCTGTTTCCGTGCTGTTTAGCATGACATTGGTGTCTTGTCCGCATCGAACAGGGCTGATGAGACGGGTTGTCCCAGATCTTAACCTTACTCGTTATCACCCCGGTTTTCCCTTTGACCTCCGACGGCAAACAAAATGTTTATTAGGCTGCGTCGCGGTCAAACATTAGCCGGCAACTGCATAACTTTGATTGATCCTGTGCTTCTCATCAGCAATTTTGATGAGGCCAAATTAACGATAGACATGGCCGTTTAACACGGCATGCGCTTCCGTTAAAGGACGTTATTTCGGCATAGATGACATAACATACAATACACTTACAGTCTAAAAATTTAAAACTTTTTAATTCAAATTCCAGTTAACATTCATGCTACACAATAAATTCAGTGCTTTGGGCTTGTTTTTCTTTTCATTTTGTGAATTTCTTAAATTGAAATAATTGAAGTATGGTAAATGGAAAAAACTATATAACAAATATATATAACAAAAACTGAGCAAATCGAAATCGTAAATTATTGGTTATTTCTCTCCCGGGCAAGAGGTTAAACTGCGACCATGTACTCGTCCCGTACCTGGTGGCCATCCTTAACTCTTTATACCCTAATTAAACCCATATCCTTCCTTTCGTTCCCATAACTACCCTTCCCCCACACTAACTTTCCCTCTCATATGCCAGGCGTCCCAGGGTTTTTTAGGGAGGGGGAGGTCTGCCAGTTCACCTTTAAAATTTGTTTTAAAATTTGCAAAACGAAAACAATTATTTACAAAAACTGCTAAACAATAAATAAATAAATTCTACTTATCATGTAAGAATTGCTCTGTAAAATGTCATGTCGAAAGCTCATTTATAAAATGTTGTTTTGTAATAAAATTGCTATATAAACATTAGATAGATAGAAAGAAGTTCTAAAAGAAATGCGATTATGATTTTTCTACAAAAAATACATCTAGAGACCAGCTCATTAAAGCTCTCTGTATTTTAATAGCTCCAAATTTAAAACGAAAAATCATCCCTTTATAAAATTTAATTTTTCATACAAAAACCGAGCTTAACGACCAAGCGACTGTATAAACGTGGTTGCCACTTCAAAATATACGTGCTTTTTCTCGTCTCGCAAATTAATTCTCGAGCTTAATTAAAACTTGATATTTGCGGACTCATCGCGCTTCCCCGGCGAGCCAAGGCTCATTATCTCTAGCTTTGAAAGATCCTATCTTATTCATTTTCTTTAAGAGTAATACTCATATATTGGCAATAATTATTTTTAAAAGTCTAATATTTAAAAAAAAAAATTACACGCACGTTCTAAAAATCACAATTATATTTTAAACTGACTCTCAACACGACATGCAAGGATGGCACAATTACACAGAAGACAAACATTTTGAGCCTGAAGATGATCTCAATAAAAGATCGAAACGTTGGCACGATAAAGAAAATGTTTTTCTGAAACCTACATCACACCCGACCGCATCTCACGATACCTGAATAACTATCGATTAAC